>NC_057722.1:73762624-73792603 GCF_004010195.1 Chiloscyllium plagiosum | reverse complement strand
TTCAGGCTCTCTGCCTTTATTCCTGATGAAGGGCTTTTGCCCGAAACGTCGATTTTGCTGAAGCTCCTCGATGCTGCCTGAACTGCTGTGCTCTTCCAGCACCATTGATCCAGAATCTGGTTTCCAGCATCTGCAGTCATTGTTTTTACCCTGAGGTGTTTATAAAGCAGAGATGAAGAGGAATTTCATCTCTCAGAGGTCAGTGAATTTGTGGAATTCTTTACCCCAGAGGGTTGTTGAAACAGGTTATTAAGTATATTTGAAGCTGACACTATGGACAGACTTTATAATTTTTACGGGAATCAAGGATTATGAGGAAAAGGCAGGAAAGTGGAGTTGAGGGTTATCAGCTCAGCCATGATCTCATTGAATGGAGGAGCACATTCCTCCTTCTCCTGCTCTCACATCTTATGGTGTCTGAGTCAATTTTGGCTCAGTGTTAAATGTTATCAGCTTGGGTGTCACATGGAGAATGAGTTACACCATCATTATAATCCAAGCATCATTCATCCTTTGGAGACCCATTTATTCCAGCTCAGAGACACATTTCATCCTGAACTGCAAAGTGATTCTGTTTCATTGCCAACATCCTTTCCTTCCTATTCGGCATGATTAGTTCATGAAACTGAATCAATCCTAGCTGTTCTGTCTATTTCTGATGACAGCATTCATTTGTGTTCCTTCGATTCCTAAGAATATTTCAATGCCAGAAGCCAAGTGCAGCAGATTTATTTGATATGTGATTGTAAAGCTGAGGCCAGGATTTCCATTAGGGTAACATATCGAGATAGTTGAGTAAGTTTCACCCGAGGTTGTGAAGGATACTGTTCTGAGGGAACCACACTTCAGTGGGATCTCACCAAGCCCAGCCAAAGTGATGATGGTCTCATTCAAAAGAAAAAAAACTATAATAACTTAAATCTACTTTAAAGTGATAGAACGTTCATTGGTGCTTAGCAAAGGCTATAACAATAAAAACACTTTTGAAACTCATTTATTGCAGCATCAAGCCACAGACGGTGAAAGCAGGAGAAGATTTGAAAAATCAACAAAGTGTTATGGACCATACCAGGTCCTCTCAAAATATATCAAGAAGGGAGCCCAGACCCTAACTTTTTCTTTTGTTGCATTTTAACAATAGTGTTCAAATAAATTTTCTTTTGCTTAATATTGAGTGCCTTGACCGACCAAATTGCATCTGGAGCATAGTACCTCACATTTACCTTTAAAATAAGAACGAGAATAACAATGCTATTGGAAGACTTAACAGAATAATAGGCTATTTTACTACTAAACAATAACTGTTCCAATATAATAACATTCTATAAATACGTCCTTGGCAAAAGGCAAACTTGGAAAATAGATTGTCTCACATGTAACTCCCATAGTCCCTGACGAAAAACGTCCAGAGAAAACCCAGAGTGTCACAGCCAGGCGACATTCACTGCCTTCCAATTTTGCTGAGACCCCTGCAACAACTGCTGAAAGCTAAACTTTAAATCCCTGCTTCTGTGGGTGGGTGTTGGAGCACACCCATTCAGGCTGCTTCCATTGTTCCAGCTTTAAACCAAAAACACCTAAGGCTTCACAAGTTGATTATCATCTCATTGACTGCTCTTCACCTGTCCCCCAATCTCTCTCTAAAAGAAACCAGGACAAAACACATCTCTTGACACCACAGTATCATCACAAAAGTCAGACAAAAAAATAATTCAAACTGGTCATTTTAAAGGAGGGTAGAGAAGTGCAGACATTCAGGAAGGGAATTCCAGTGCTTCAAGCCCCTAGCAGCTCAAGGCACGGCAACTGGTGAGGGAGTGATTAAAATGAGGGAGACGTAAGAGATTGGAATTGGAGCAGTAAAGAGATCTAGGATCATGGTAGGCTGTAGGAGGATACATCGGGGTGAGGCTGTGGGGGAACCTGAAAACAAAGGAGATGAGGATTTAAGACAAAAGAGTCAACAGGCCAAGAGAGAAAGAATAGAAAGTGGATCTGAAAGGGGAAAAGTAATGTTATGATAGGCGTGTGAGTCTTTCAGGGAGAAGGTGAGGACTGCAGATACTGGAGAGTGTGGTGTTAGATAAGTACAGCAGGTCTGGCAGCATCCAAGGACCAGGAGAATCGACGTTTCGAGCATAAGCCCTTCTTCGAAAATTTGAGACATTCAGCTTTTTAAAAAATATGCAAAGTGTAGCAGCTTTCATGATCTGAGGATAACTGAAAGAACTTAACAGCAAGTGAAGTGTTACAATACAATGTAACTGAACACCCAATTTACACATAGCAAGCTCACAAAAAACTGCAATGCGAAATGACCAGTTATCTTGTAGTGATAGAATTTAATAAATATGCATTTAAGCCACTGCATGATGCTATGATGTAATGTGTAGGGATGTGATGGCTTAGTGGCAATGTTGCTAGACTAGTAATGCAGAGACAAAAACTGAAGTTGCTGGAAAAACTCAGCAGGTCTGGCTGCTTCTCTGAAGAGAAATCAGTTAATGTTTCGGATGACCCTTCTTTCATTAACTTTGTTTTCTCTTCACAGATGCTGCCAGACAAGTTGAGTTTTCCCAGCAATGTCTGCTATTGTCTCTGATTTCCAGCATCCACAGTTTTTTAGTTTGGTTTTGTGTAATATTCTGGTGGTCAAAAAGTGTGCTGGAAAAGTGCATCGAGGAGCAGGAGAGTCAATGTTTCAAGCATAAGCTCTTCATCAGGAATGTGAGGAGGGTCCCAAGGGGACTGAGCAATAAATGGGAGGGGGGTGGAGCTGGAGGGAAGGTAGCTGGGAATGCAATAGGTAGATGGAGGTGGGGTCGATTGTGATTGGGTGGAGTGGAGAGTGAAACGGATCGGTGTGCAAGAGGGCGGTGTAGAGTTGGAGGGTTCGATCTGGGATAAGGTGGGGAGAGGGGAGAAGAGGAAACTGGAATCGACATTGATCCCGTGTGGTTGGAGAATCCCAAGATGGAAGATGAGGCGTTATTCCTCCAGGAATCGGGTTGCTAGAGGTTGGAGGTGGAGGAGGCCCAGGACTTGAATGGCCTTGGCAGATGGGAGGGGGAGATGAAGTGGTCAGCCACAGGGTGGTGGGGTTGTTTAGTGCGTGCCCCAGTGATGTCCTCTGAAATGTTCCGCAAGTTCGCGTCCTGTCTCCCCAATATTGAGGAGACCATGTCGAGAGCAATGAACATGGTAGATGATGCATGTGGGGGTGCAGAAAAATCTCTGTCAGATGTTGAAGGATCCTTTGGGGCCTTGGATGGAAGTGAGGGGGGAGGTATGGGCGCAGGTTTTGCACTTCTTGTGGTGGCAGGGGAAGGTGCCGGGAGTGGAGGGTGGGTCAGTGAGGGGCATGGACCTCACAAGGGAGTCGCAGAAAGAATGGTCTCTGCGGAACACAGATAGGGGTGGGAAGGGAAATATATTTCTCGTGGTGGGATCTGTTTGTAGGAGTTGGAAATGGCAGAGGCATTGTGTCCCAAGGTTGCTGGGGTGGAAGGTGAGGACCAGGGGAATTCTGTCTTAGTTGTAGTTGGGTGGTACTTCAGGTACTCCCCCTGTGTTTAAGGATGCTACAAAGATATCTGTCAGGGCCCCAGTTATTTCCTTTCTCACCTCCCTCAGCAACCTGGGATAGATCCAATCTGGTCCTGGGGATTTGTCCACCTTAATATCCTTTAGCCTGCCCAACACATCTTCCCTTCTTATGTCAACATGATCCAGAATAAACAAACATCAGTATCTAATCTCAACATTCGTTATGTCCCTCTCCTCAGTGAACACTGACGCAAAGTTATAATTGAGAATCTCACCCATTTTCTCAGGTTTGACACACAACCTTCCTTCCTTATCCTTTAGTGGACCAACCCTTTCTCTAGTTACCCTCTTGCTTCTTATATATGAATAAAAGTCCTTGGGATTCTCCTTAATTCTGCTCGCTAATGTTATTTCATGACCCCTTTTAGCCTGCTTGATTCCTCGTTTAAGATTGGTCCTACTCTCCCGATATTCCTCCAGGCCCATTCTGTTCTTAGCCGCCTGGGCCTTATGCATGCTTCCCTTTTCCTCTTGGATAGTCGCATGATTTCTCCTGTCATCCACAGTTCACGAATCTTGCCATTGCTATCTCTTGTTTTCAAAGGGACATGCCTATCCTGCACTATCTTTAACCTATCTTTGAAAGCCTCCCACATATCAAATGTGAACTTCCTTTCAAATAGCTACTCCCAATCCACATTTCCCAGCTCCTGCTGAATTTTGACATAATTGGCTTTGGCCCAATTTAGTACTCTTCCCTTAGGACCACTCTCATCTTCGTCTGCAAGTGTTCTGAAACTTACAGAATTGTGGTCACTATTCCCAAAGAAATGCCCCACTGCAACTTCTACCACCTGGCCTGGCTCATTCCTCAACACCAGGTCCAATGTGGACTATTGACATACTGCTCTAGAAAATGTTCCTTGGCACTCCTTACAAATTCTGCCCTATCCTGGCCTCTGACACTAAGTGTATCCCAGTCAATGTTGGGAAAATTAAAATCTCCCATCACCACCACCCTGTTGAGGTTGGAGGTGGAGGAGGCCCAGGACTTGAATGGCCTTGGCAGATGGGAGGGGGAGATGAAGTGGTCAGCCACAGGGTGGTGGGGTTGTTTAGTGCGTGCCCCAGTGATGTCCTCTGAAATGTTCCGCAAGTTCGCGTCCTGTCTCCCCAATATTGAGGAGACCATGTCGAGAGCAATGAACACGGTAGATGATGCATGTGGAGGTGCAGAAAAATCTCTGTCAGATGTTGAAGGATCCTTTGGGGCCTTGGATGGAAGTGAGGGGGGAGGTATGGGCGCAGGTTTTGCACTTCTTGTGGTGGCAGGGGAAGGTGCCGGGAGTGGAGGGTGGGTCAGTGAGGGGCATGGACCTCACAAGGGAGTCGCAGAAAGAATGGTCTCTGCGGAACACAGATAGGGGTGGGAAGGGAAATATATTTCTCGTGGTGGGATCTGTTTGTAGGAGTTGGAAATGGCAGAGGCATTGTGTCCCAAGGTTGCTGGGGTGGAAGGTGAGGACCAGGGGAATTCTGTCTTAGTTGTAGTTGGAGGACTGGGGTTCATGGGCAGAGGTACGGGAAGTGGAGGATATGTGCTGGAGGGCATCGTTGACCAGATGGGAGGGGAGATTACAGTCCTTGAAGAAGGAGGCCTACTGGGCTGTTCTATGGTGGAGCAGATGTGGCAAAGTTGGAAGAATTGGGAGTAAGAGAGAGTGTTCTTTACAGGAGGGGAGGTGGGAGGAGGTGTACTCCAGGTAGCTTTAGGAATTGGTGGGTTTGAAGTAGATGTCCGTGTTGAGTCAGTCACCAGAAATGGAGACACCTTAGGTTCACATCCTACCATGGCAGGTGATGAATTTGAATTCAGTTTTAAAAGCAAAAATTGGAAGTCAATTAAACATGAGTCTAATGGTGACTAATATGGCACCACGAGGATCTGTTTGAGAAGTGATGATCCACTATCCCACTCACAGGCTGGACAGCACACTCTGTAGCTGCCTTCTTCTGACAAGGTGACTGTTCAACGTCCACTTGGGAAAAGTACATCAGATCAATGCCTTTTGATCGAGATGTTCTCATTGAAATAAAAACTCTCATTGAACATCATTCCTTTAGCCAGTCAAAAACAACCATCTAATTATTCCAATCCTATTTTTCAGCACTTGGCCAAGAGCCTTGCATACCCTAACATTGCAAATGTACATCTCAATACTTCTTCAATGTTGTGAAGATTTCTGCTTCTATTACCCTTACAAACAGTGAGTTCCAGATTCCCACCGCCATCTGGTTGAAAAAACCTTCCCTTCTGCTCCTTTACCTCCAATTTGTTCCTCTTGGTCATTGATACCTCCACATGGGGAGAAATTCCTACCTATCTACACTGTCTATGCCCCTCATACTGTTACCTACCTCAACTATGTTCCCTCTCAATCTTTTCATAACTGAAACTCTCTAGCCTGAGAAACATCCTGGTGAATCTGCACTTCTTTGATTCTGGTTTCTGGATCAGCCTTGGTTTTAATCATTTTAGATTATTACAACCTGTTACTTCAGCTGCCCAGGCCTTAAGCTCTGGGAATCCCCTCCCTAAACCTCTCCAAGTATCTATCATCCTGAAAAACAATTCTTCAAACCTGCTTCTTAAATTCTTAAATCTGCTTATGTAGTTTTGTGTTGAATTTTATTTAATGATACTCATTTTTTATCACCTTGTGGACATTATACCATGATATCAAATCCTTTACAATAAATTGCTTGTTGCTCATTTAACCTCAATAAATGTAAGGAACCATTAAAAAAAACCAGTAATTGATGAGTGTGATGCTGGAAAAGTACAGCCTGTCATAAAGCAGGAGAATCAATGTTTCCCTATTTCCCCTCCCCCACCTTATCCCAGTCTCAACCTTTCAACTCGGCACCTCCCTCTTGAACCGTCCTACCTGTCCATCTTCCTTCCCACCTATCTACTCCACCCTCCTCTCTGATCTATCACTTTCAGCCCCACCTTCATCTACCTGTCACTTCCCCAACTACCTTTCCTCCAACCGCACCCCCCTCCCATTTATCTCTGAGCTTAGACATGAAGAGACCAAGAAGAAATATAATTGAGGTAAATAGAATTATGATGGGCATAGACAGCCCTCTTGGACCACAAGCCTCATTCCTGATGAAGAACTTATGCCAGAAACGTCAACTCTCCTGCTCCTCGGATGCTGCCTGCCTGGCTGCAGTTTTCCAGCACCACACTCTTCGACTCTGATCTCCAGTGTCTGCAGTCCACACTTTCTCCTTAAAAAGACAGTGGTCAACCAATTAGACTTTCAACAAATCTGCAATGCATGGTCTCTTTTAGAGATTCTGGCTTTTTATATCCAAATGCTTTAAACTGAATTTACATTTTTTCCAACTACGCTGGTGGCATATGAATTGCAATTCTGTGCAATGTAGATTGGCCCTCCAGATTACTTAGTAGTAACAGCACCACTGAATATCCAAATACATTTGTTTATGATAGCCTCTCTCTGCAATTCCATTGTCATTCCAGTACAATTCTATCTGATTTGGGATAATGGAGGGTTTGTTCCCAATGCAAAGATGATCATCATAATCTATCTGTGTGTGTTCAGTTCCACTCGGGTTGTCCCACCAGCAGGTAATAACTAATTAGTGTTTCCACGGGCCAGCTTACAACCTTGTACATGAATGTGCCTGTGTTCGATGGAACTGAGATTTTACACACTTACTTTTTCCAAAACAAACCTGTGAAAATCCAAACTTTAAAACTGAAGCTCTCTCCTGACTATTACTAAAGGCAGGTGAGAGAAGGCCAAAGTAACAGACCTATAGCAGAAGCCATCGAATTATAGATATCATATAGTTTCCCCACCTCACCTCTCTAAGGTTGAAGTCAAATGCAATGCTCTAAACCTTTAAAAAATCCTAATCCCAAAAAAACAAGGATCCAAGACACTTGAAAGGCAATTAGTATGTGGCATCCCATCACAATAAGTCCCATGTTGCTCTGGCTGTTCACAAAGATCATGGTGAAAGGACTGAATGAGTCAGCCAAGATCAACCTGAGACAAATGACTTTCAAGCAGTAACGATTGCAAGAAAAAACATTACAATACTTCAGAGCATCTTAAAGGATGACAAGTGTAACCAAAAAACTTCTCATTTGCCTTTGATGACTTTGCAAAAGCACATGACTCTGTTGGAAATACAAGACTTATCAAAACTACACAGAGTAGAAGCTCTCCGTGGACTTTATGTCACTGAGCAAGGATCTGTACTCGATCAGTAACAAGATGAATGAAGGGAACAAGACCACAATCACTCCATTAAGATTAGAGAATGGACTAAAACAGGACAGTTCCCTCTAACTAAAATGTTTCAACATTGCAAGGAGCCGTTTTTGTATTCCTCAGAGATGGCCAGTTGAGGAGTTTCGATACAAAAACTGAAAGAACTGTTGGTGCTGTAAATCAGAAACAAAAGTAGAAATTGTTGGAAAAGCTCAGCAGGTCTGGCAGCATCTGTGGACAGAAAGCAGAGGTAGCATTTCAGTTTGAGTGCCCCTTCCTCAGAACTGATGGATGTTACAAAATGTTAACTTTGATTTCTCTCCACAGATGCTGCCAGACTGGCTGAACTTCTTCAGCAATTTCTATTCTTATCCAGGGGTTTTTATATCCCTGGGAGGTGGAGTGCAGCTCCAGCAACACTGAAGAAGCTTGGCACCATCCATGACTGGCACCATATTCACAAACATTCACTTCTTTGACCACTGACTGAGTACAGTGGTTCAGTAACAGCAGTGTACATCACCTACAAGATGCACTGCAGAAATTCACCAAGGCTCCTTAGGCAGCATTTCCCAAATCTACAACCACTACTATCTAGAAGGACAAGAGCAACAGATATAAAAGAATGCCACTACTTGTAAGTTCCCCTTCAATCCATGTTCAGTTGAAATGTTGTATTGCGTATGCTTGGGGCCTTTCATTTGAAATCTCTCCTTTGAAGGATTAGTGTCTCATATTCCCCTTCCTCATTGACTGATTGAAGATTCATGATAAAGGGCTTATGCTTGAAATGTCGACTCTCCTGCTCGTCGGATGCTGCCTGACCTGTTATGCTTTTCCAGCACCACACACTCGACTCTGATCTCCAGCATCTGCAGTCCTCGGTTTCTCCTGAATATTCCAGAAACAGCGTGTTAGTGTTGTAGTTTAATTAAAAGGGCACGGTTAACCTTATTAGAGAATCCAACAGATTTCTGACCAAGTATTACAGCAGAGACTGAGGTGAGAAAATTCTATCTACTATCTCTGTGTTGTCGATCCAGGATTATCAGAATCATGTTGCAATGCCCCTCTCAATGCCTTGTCCAGCTACCAAAGGGAAACGCTTGTTTTATTTTTAAGAAAAAAATCCTGAGTGAAGGTGGCAAAATGCTGATGTGGAAACGTCTAAAGCAATTGGATTATGGAATGGCTCTGCTGGGTAAACTCTGACCCTCATCCCACAAACTGGAATTGGGATCAAACTAATTGTTCCCCCAGGATATTCCATGTACTGAAGCATTCATTCATTTAATTGATTTGATGCTCCCTGTCTCTTCTAGTATAATGATTTATTTTGAAATGTAGACTAACATGACATTTTGCTGCGTTTTGATATCAGTTTCAGATCACACATTTTCTGAAAATCTAACAATTGAGAAGCCACCAAAGCTAAATTATAGTCAGAGAGTCATAGAGCCATACAGCACAGAAACACACCCTTAGGTCCAACTTGTCCATTCCAACCAGATAACCTACATTAATCTAGACCCATTTGCCAGCATTTGGCCTATATCGATCTCAAACCTTCCTATTCATCCAGATGCTTTTTAAATGCTGTAATTGGGAGGAGGGAGAAGGGAGGAGGATCATTAAGAATGCTGGCGGTCTTTCCTTGACGGGCCTGGTAGATGGATTCCATGGATGGGAGGTTGGTCTTTGTGATTGTCCAGGCCGAGTTCACTACTCTCTGTAGCCATTTCCGATCTTGAATGGTACAGTTGCCATACCAGGTAGTGATACATCCAGACAGAATGCTCTTGATGGCACACCTATAAAAGTTGGCAAGAGTATCCACCATCATGCCAATATAAGTTCATGGCTCAGTGAATGGAAAACCCTGTGCCATCCATCAGCTTGGTCAACTTCTGCCCAGCGTGATGAGGTTGAGGAGTTTGTCAAGCAAAAACATTTCAGAATATCGTTACTATAAACATCAATTTTCCACTTTCACTTTGCATGCCTTTCTTAGAAATAAAACTGCTGATTTTGGGAGGCTCAAGTACACTGAAATTGTGCCTGAATATGAACTGCCTCATTATGCTCATTCAAAGAACAAACTTATAATGAAAGGATTCCTGCAGACATACATGATAATGGTTTGCCTTATCTATGGATCGTCCAGTTTGCGGCAGCCATGGGAATGGAGAGGAGATGCAGAATTCCTGCTTCCCAAACTCTCGCTCTGATCCTGCTGCAAAACCTGAGCAAGGGAAGTGAGGTGAACTTTTTCATGACTGGGATAAATACAGCAACCTTTCTAACCAAGCAGGCTTGGACGGTAGTGACCATGGAAATCAGAAGCGGTACTCGGGTCTTCTCTGGAAAGCAGGAATACTGAGCTGTCAAAGTCATTTCAACTGCCCGAAGTCCTCCACTGTGTGACTCTCCAGCATCTCCCTGCATGACATTCCTTCAACCAAGTCACTTTCCAATTCCTCTCACCCTCCTCCCCCCACCCCCCGCCCCCCCTTTCTCCTAGCACTACTTTACATCCCTATCTAATCAGCCAACACTCGGATTTACCCTCACCTCATCCTCCACTCGCACCCATAGCTAACGCCCACCATTACCTTCCAGGACACATACAGCACCACACCCTGCCCAATGCCTGCCCCCATGTTCTCCCACACCACCTCTGGCTCCAGTAACCCCTCCCCATACCAGATTCAAACTTTCATTATAAGTTTGTTCTTTGAATGAGCATAATGAGGCAGTGCATATTCAGGCACAATTTCAGTGTACTTGAGCCTCCCAAAATCAGCAGTTTTATTTCTAAGAGTCTTTAGCTCCTGATTCCAGAGAGGGTGTGGATGGTAAAGAAGGAAAAAGGTATGTTGGCCTTCACTGCAAGAGGATTCGAGTACAGGAGCAGGAATGGGTTGTTGCAGTGATACAGGGCCTTGGTGAGGCCACACCTTGAACATTGTGTGCGGTTTTGGTCTCCTTTTCTGAGGACGGATGCTCTTACTCTTGAAGGATGTTCTTAATCTCGATGATTTCCCAGGCTGATTCCGGGGATGTTGGGACTGACATATGTGGAGAGATTGACTAGATTAGGATTGATTTTGCTGGAGTTTGGGTGAGTGAGGGGGATCTCATAGAGACTTATAAAATTCTAACAGGACTAGACAGGATAGATGCAGGGAAGATGTTCCTAATGGTAGGTACATTCAGAACCAGGGGTCACAGTCTGAGGATTTGGGGTGGTCCATTTAGGACGGAGATGAGGAGACATTTCTTCACCCAAAGAGTGGCAAGCCTGTGGAATTCATTACAACAGGAAGTAGTTGATGCCAAAACATTGAATGTATTCAAAAGGTGGCTAGATATAGCATTTGGGGTGAATGGGATTAAAGGTTATGGAAGAAAGCAGGATTAGGTTATCGAGTTGGATGAACAGCTATGATTGTGATGAATGGTGGAGCAGGCTCAAAGGGACGAATGGCCTCCTCCTGGTCTTATCTTCTATGCTTCTGTTCCTGATTCCTGATGAACTCATTCCTGATCAAGGGCTTTTGACAGAACCGTCGATTCTCCTGCTCCTCGGATGTTGCCTAACCTGCTGTGCTTTTCCAGCACCACTCTAATCTTAACTCTTCTGTGCTTCTATTTCAGTTCGTGACTCCAGAAATGTGGTTTCACTGGGATTCACTGAGCCTTGGCACTGGGCTCCTTTAGTTGACTTGCCAATGGATCCGGTAAACAGACGGTGGACAAAGCTCCTGTTCAGAAGGGTAGGCAAGTCGTTTCAAACACAATCAGTCATGGACAACTTTGCTTCACCACTGATTGCAATACGTGAGCCAATGTTTTCTGACATAGAGCCCTGATAGCGGCAGAGGAACATGAAGGCAGGATATGACTTTGGAGTTCATGTCACCTTCATCTAATAGGGTAAGGGAGCGTATTCAGGTAGCAAACCTCAACCTGCAGTGTTGTGTGCAGCTTTGGTCTCCTTCTCTGAGAAAGGATGTTCTGACCATGGAGGGAATATGAGAAGGATTTACCAGACTGGTGGCAGGACTGATGTATCTAGAGAAACTGGATTAGTTAGGATTATAGTGACCGGAGGTTAGAAGAATGAGGAATGGTCTCACAGAAATCTATAAAAATCTAACACTGCAAGACAGGGTAAATGCAGGAAGGATGTTCCTGATGACTGGGGAGTCTAGAACCAAGGTCACAGTTCCAAGATGGGAGTAGGCTGCTGAGATGAGGAGAAAAGTCTTCAGCCAGATAGTGGTGACCCCATGACATTGGCCATCAAACAAAGCACCATTCACTCAGCACCATTCACTCAGATACTAAAGCAGTCCATATTCAAATGCAACAAGGTCTGGACAATATTCAGACTTGGGCTGACAAGTGGCAAGTAATATTTAGAACATAGAACATAGAAAAGTCCAGCACAGAACAGACCCTTCAGCCCACGATGTTGTGCCGAAGATTATTCCTAATCTAAAATAACCTAACCTACACACCTTTCAATTAACTGCTGCCCTTGTGCATGTCCAGAAGTCGCTTAAATGTGCCTAATGACTCTGCTTCCACCATCACCATATACTTTCTTAACAACCCTATCCATTTGGGTGGCAACTTTGAGGGATCTATGCACTTGAACGCCAAGACCCCTCTGTTCCTTCACACTGCCAAGAATCCTGTCTTTAATCCTATATTCAGTATTCAGGTTCGACCTTCCAAAATGCATCACTTTGCATTTATCCAGGTTGAACTCCATTTGCCATTTCTCAGCCCAGCTCTGCATCCTGTCTATGTCTCGCTGCAGCCTGCAATAGCCCTTGATATTATCAACGGCACCTCCAACCTTTGTGTCATCAGCAAATTTACTAACTCACCCCTCGACCTCCTCATCCAAGTCATTTATAAAAACTACAAAGAGCAGAGGCCCAAGAACAGAACACCACTCACCACTGACCTCCAGGCAGAATACTTTCCATCTATAATCACTCTCTGCCTTCTGTTAGCCAACCAATTTGTGCCAAACAAATCCAGGTTGTGACCATCACCAGTAAGAGATAATCTAACCACTGTTCATCGACATTCAGTGGTGTTACCATCACTGAATATCTCACTATCAACGTTCTGGGGTTATCATTGAGCAGAAACTTCACTGGGCTCACCACATAAACACAGCAGCTACAAGAGCAGGTCAGAGGCTAGGAACACTTATGTGAATAACTCACCTCCTGACTCCCCAAAGCCTGCCTGTCATAAAAAAGACACAAATTAAGAGTGTGATGGAATACTCCCCACTTGCCTGGATAAGTGCAGCTCCAACAACACTCAAGACATTTGACATCATCCAGGACAGAGCAGCCCAATTGATTTGCACTACATCCACAAACATCCACTCCCTCCACCACCGACGTTCAGTAGTTGCAGTGTGCACAATCTACAAGAAGCTTGGCAGAAATTCACCAGAGATCTTCAGACAGCACTTTCCAAACCCATGACCACTTCCATCTTGTAGGGCAAGGGCAGCAGATAACATGGGAACACACCATTTGCAAGTTCCCTCCAAACCACTCACCATCCTGACTTGGAAATATATCGCCGTTTCTTCACTGGGTCAAAATACTGGAATTTACTCTCTAAGGCCATTGTGGGTCAACCCACAGCTGGTGGACTGCAGTGGTTCAAGAAGGCAGCTCACCCGCACCTTCTAAAAGGGTAACAAGGGACGGGCAACAAATACTGTCCCAGCAAGAGGTGCCCGTGTTCCCATCAGTGAACAACAAAACAATCTGTCCATCCTGCCCCACTTTGGCTACCCACAGTTGCCCTACATTGCTCTTACATTGTTTTGTGTGGTAAACCTCCTTTCCAGAATGGTCCCCCCATGCTTTTTAGTTTAGAACTTTTCTCCATAGCCCCAGTTATTTGATTTGTCAGGGCACTGATCCCAGAAAGGTTCAAGTGAAGCCAATCCAACCTGAACAGCTCCTTTCTGCACCAACACTGTTGCCAGCGTCCCACAACCTAACACTCTCAGCCCAGTCCTTAACCAGGAAGAATACTGCAGTGAACGTTAAGAGCATTTCAAGCTTGATAAGATACATGCTGAAAAAGGAAAGTTAGCAAGTGTGTACAAGCTGCATTGGCTAGTGGTGGTCTGTGAGAACAGTCCCAAGTTGGAGTTGTGTGGTGAATGAGGCTCTGAATCCCTGGCGACCCAGGGGAAACTTCAAGAAAGTGTTGAAATCCAGGCTGGAGAAGCAAGAGTTAAAAGCATATTCACAATTGAAAACTTACTTACTTGATTGACCATCACATAATGAATTAGAATTAGAATTAGGATTATTGACACATGAACTCACATGAGTGCAGTGAATAGTTTACAAAGGTTTACAAAGTCACCTTTTACAGCACCATTTTAGATATGTATGGGATCGTAGAAATAACTTAGAAAAACAAAGTAAAAGGTTCAGCATTACAATCATTCATGCCATCTTAGGTACAAAGCACCAAGGTACAAAATCTTAGGAATAATGAAGAAACAAACAGGTCAGCATTAGATTAGATTCCCTACAGTGTGGAAATGGACCCTTCGATCCAACAAGTCCACAAAAACTCTCTGAAGGATAACTCACCTAGACCCATTTCCCTCTGACTAATGCACCTAACACTTTGGGCAATTTAGCATGGCCAATTCACCTGACCTGCACCTAACACTTTGGGCTGGGGGAGGAAACCAGAGTACCCAAATGAAACCCATACAGACACAGGGAGAACGTGCAAACTCCACACAGACAGTCACTTGAGGCTGGAATCGAACCCGGGTCCCTGGGACTGTGAGGCAGCAGTGCTAACCACTGAGCCAGTGTGCTGCCCACAGTCCTACTAGTAGACTGTGTCATGTCTCATCACCAGTCACCACTGGGAAACAAAGTACAGGGTCAGACTCAGAGGCAAAGTGCCATAAATGATATATTAACCCAAAGTCGCAGACTTAGCGACATTGCAAAGCTAGTAACTGATGTGATAATGTTGGGCCCAAGCAGACCTGATTTAACAGTTCCTCCAAAGGGTCACTGGATCCAAAACATTGACTCTGTTTTCTTTCTCTGCAGATGCAGCCAGACCTGCTGTGTTTCTCCAGCGTTCTCTGATTTTGATTCCAACAGGGATTGGGATTTTGGGAGACTTTAAGTACAAAAGGCAGAAGATCCTTCACTGGAACACAAGAAAGGTGGGAAGCTTTTATTAAAATCATGTGGATTGGGAATCATTCAGCAATGTTGTTTATCCAAGCCAGCATTCATGCCAATGAAGCCAGGAAAATTACATAAACTGCATAAACCATCTTGCAGGTACAAATCCAAAACAACACTGAGCTTTGTTTCGCAATGTTTTATTGTGCATTGTGCACTAAACATTTCCGTTGCCTGTAGTGAGTAAGATATTGGCAACGATAAAACTTATGTAAGCAAAGTTTCCTTTTCTCACTGTTTTGCCATCTGTGGAGAATTATAATTGATGTTTCCCTCATTAACGAAAAGCATGTAAATTTCTATCAAGGTCACTGTCTGATTTTCATTCCCACTTTTAATCCCTTTAAATTGTAGATTGTCATTCCCATTGACATTACTATGGAACAGAATGGCTACAGCACTGAAGGAGACAATTTGAACTGTCATAACACCATATCCCTCACTTTTTCTCCCTAACCATGCACATTATTTCTGACCTTCATTGCCATTGATCTTCACAATATCACTTAAACTTCTCTCTCATCAATCTCATAAAACCAGATAAGAAGGGGTACTGCACTCCTTTTTTAACCCATTCTTGATCAGCAGGAGACACTTCTTAAAAAAAAATGTTTTTAACACACTTAGCTATCAATCTTCGATTAAAATGAGTTATGGAGGTCAAAAATGAAGGAGAGGTTTTCTTGCATGAAAGAGAGTAGGGTTTTATAATCCCCAAAACTAAGAGAATGTGATAACAAACACATACTCTGGTACAGGGGAATGATCTTACAAAGTAAGTGTAAGCAGTATGGACAGGAAAGTAAGGCAGTTATAGTTTATAGGTTTTTTTTAAAGAGCTGTTGATGACCAGAATCAAAAGACCTGAGACCTGTTCAGCTTTTGTCTATTTCCTTCATTAAAATGAAACTGGAAATATCTTGGATTTCTCAGTGAGTAATGCTTGTTGTTCCAAGGTGCTTTATATCTCGTAGTCTCTGAGCCTGAGGTTGAGAGCAACAGACACAGGATGAGAGATTGCCTTCCAGTCCTTGTTCACAAATCCATTTTCCTTCTACTGCTGATGATTGAAGTGCAATTACCTTTCTATTGTTTTCCACAGCTAAATACTCCTCAGGCAGCCCTTTAATGCAAGAGTCTTGCTTCCAGGACGGTGTAGATTGACTCAAAGATACAGATTTGTGTCTCAGTGTCTTTTCATAAGTATGAGAAAGTGAGGACTGCAGATGCTGGAGATCAGAGCTGAAAGATGTGTTGCTGGAAAAGCGCAGCAGGTCAGGCAGCATCAAAGGAGCAGGAGAATCGACGTTTCGGGCATAAGCCCTTCTTCAAGATTCCTGAAGAATCTTTTCCAGCAACACATTTTTCAGCTTTTCATAAGTATGTTAATTTTGGTTGCTGCTGATCTCTTGTTTACTGATTGGTTCACGAGCTTGGCTCAACTTTGTCGAGTGATCACAGCAGACATTTAGGTCTGTAGTTGTACTTTGCAACCAAGATACTGCCTAAGAAAGTCTCAAGTAATAAACTCAAATGATAAAAGTTGAGAATCATTCATTTTTCACTACAATATTAACAGTGGATGGAAAAAATCTTCTGGTTTCCTTAATATGTAGCTTCCCAAACATTTTTCATTTCACTGTTATAGAGTCTGCCTGACCCCACGTTGTGGTGGTTGGGGGGTGGGTGCGGGGGTTAGGTCTGATTGTAGTTTTTACTGAGTGTAAGGACAGCTAGGGGTAGTGAGTTGGGGATTTTAGCTCTCATCTAGTTGGAGTTTGGCATGACAGGGAAGCTTAACTCCTGTGTGTTGGCGGGGGTATAGATTTAGCTACTGAGCAGGTTGGGGGCAGGGTTGCAACAGGAATCATGCCTCAAATGTCTGCCCATTTTGCCATACCCACACATGAACAAAATGCAAGCGGTTTCAGTGCCCTTGCAGCCATTAGCATTCACACTGATCTCCACATCCACCACTGCAGCCTCAGAGCTTGAGCCCACGAAAACCTCACCTTTCTACCTCACTGGGGGTTATGACCCTGATGGGCACATCATCAGGATCATTGGTTTTCAAGCCCAAGTTGAAAATCTAGCCCATTGACTGAATCGCTTTTCCCAATTGAGCCTTGGTGCTTTGTGGTAGAATGGGAGCTGTAACTCAATGTGGGTTCAAAGTCTGCTCCAGCACAATGAAAACCATCACTGGGCTCCAGTTACCGACGTCTACACATGTTGGCACAACAACGGGGAATCTGAGATGATTCAAGCCAACCTGAAATATGGCCTGTAGATTGTAGCCAAATTCATTTGACAAGCAACATGCCTTACCATTGAAATATACAAACTGTTAATTACTACCAACTGTCTCTAGACATTACATTGACAATATACAGATAACTGCGTTCGTGTTTTCCTTATTCTGGGTTGAACACGGGAAGAGTCTATAAAAAATATCAGGCTTGCTCATGCTTTCATAGGAAACATCCTCTTCTATTTAGACAAAAATAAGAAGCTTGAAATTGTATTTCAGATAGTGCTCTTGTTAAAAATAATTTGTCAATACGTTTTTAAGTATCATAGCAACATTTGGCCGTTTGAGTAGAACATTCAAGCCTGCTCCGCCATTAGATATGTTCATGGCTGATGACCCAACTCAGTCCCTTAATCCTGCTTTATCCCCATACCTTTTGATCCTTTTATCTCTAAGAACTATACTTATCACTTTGAAAACATTCAATATTTTGGCCTCAACTGCTTTGTCTGGTAGTGAATTCCACAGGCTCATTGGGTGAATTAATTTCTCCTCATTTCAGTTCTCCTCATCCCATGTCAAGGAGATTTAGATGCCCACTGTATTCCATTGATTCCAAAGTCTGTAATTATAATGTCAAAAATCACACAACACCGGGTTATAGTCCAACAGGTTTATCTGAAACCGCAAGCTTTCAGAACCACCACTTCTTCCTCCACAGGCAGCTTGTGAGAGAGAAGACATCAGGTACAGAATTTATAAATAAAAGATCAAAAGATCCAACAACTTATCTGAATGTATTGAACAAACCTAGATGGCTATTAAGTCATTAATCAGTCAGAATGCAGGTGCAAGTTTCGATTGATTAATATGCAAATCCTAGATTTTATTTCAAGTCACTGCCCCAAGATAACTTCAAGTTTTACCAGAACAAGTTGACACCTCAGGTCAGACAATGCATTTTTGCTGTGAGGCCATGTTTCAAGACTGTTTGTATCTCATCCTAGAGTCAAACTGGTTTTATTTCCAAAGTAGGAATTTATAAAATGCCACATTGACAGACTGTCTACAGGTCATGTGCTTTTTGAACAAAATAGAATGCATCTGTAAATACAAATTCACCCCATAGATTTATATGTGCGTGTGTGTGTGTCTGTGTGTGAGAGAAAGGGTGTGTGAGAGCATGCGTGTGTGAGGGAAAGTGGGACTGTGTGTGTTTGAGAGGGAGTGTGTGTGAGTGTGAGAGAATATATGTCTGTGAGAACATGCACGTGAGTGTGTGCGAGAGTGTGTGTGCTTAAGAGAGTGTGTACACGAATGTGAAGAAGTATATGCTCATGAGAAAGTGTCAATGTAAGTGTATGTGTACGAGAGAGGGTCTATATGAGTATGTGAGTGCGTATGTGTGTATGTGTGAGCAAGTGTTTAGTGTGGTGGGGTCACCTGTAATGTGACATGAACCCAAGATCCTGGTTGAGGCTGTCCTCATGGGTATTAAACATGGCTATCAGTCTCTGTTCGGCGACTCTGTGTTGATGTGTGTCCCAAAGTCCACCTTAGAGGACGTTTACCCAAAGATTCGAGGCTGAATGTCCTTGAATGCTAAAGTGCTCCCCCACCGGCAGTGTCTTGAAAAAAATTCCGGTGTTTACATATTAATCAATCGAAATCTGCACCTCCATCCTAAATGATTCAAGATTTCACAGCCATTGTTCGGTACATTTGCACGAGTTGTAAGACGCCATGATCTTTTACTTATAAATTCTGTGTCTGATGTATTCTCTCTCACTAGCTGCCTGAGGAAGGAGCAGGGCTCTGAAAGCTTGCGGTTTCAAATAAACCTGTTGAACTATAACCCGGTGTTGTGTGATTTTTGACTTAATCCACCCTAGTCCGACACCAGCACCTCCACATCCTGTATTTAAAGTAGAAACCTGTTGTACTGTATTAGCTTTCTCTGACCAGAAGTTATGCATCTCCCAGCTCCTTGGTCAGAAGAGCAGAGAATCCCTTTACACTCTACCTGACTTACTTCCCAAACGGCTCTCAGTTTCTCTATATGATTACAAGTAATTATGTAAACATGAAGTGCCATCTAAAAGTACAGGGAAGTTCATGACTTTCAAGTGGAGATGGAACAGTGTTACCATCCCATGACCTGGTTTTCCCTAGGCCTCTCATGTTACTTCATCTAAAGATTTCACTTCTGCTCAACTTTCTGTATTGAATATTGCCTAATGTCATAAATAGCATTTGCATTGTTAGTAATATTGTGTTGGAAGTTTGAAGTTAATTGCGAGTCTTCAACAGTAATAAGGTACTTCTGGCCTGCAATCATTGGTGATTATTTCCAAACTTTAACTGTCTTCAATTATTTATGTTTGGACTGTCATGAATACTTCACTAATGTTTAAAACTATCAGATGC
Organism: Chiloscyllium plagiosum; assembly: GCF_004010195.1. Taxonomy (NCBI): domain Eukaryota; kingdom Metazoa; phylum Chordata; class Chondrichthyes; order Orectolobiformes; family Hemiscylliidae; genus Chiloscyllium; species Chiloscyllium plagiosum. The sequence continues at coordinate 73,772,792 of NC_057722.1, read as the reverse complement.
AAGACATTAAACTGCCAATAAATTCTTTCCATTTAGCGGCTGCTGTGCAATGCTGAGATGATAAAAGTCAGGTTTGTCAATTGTTTGAAGCTGGGGAGCAGCCAAAGACTGAAAATTGGTTGGGGAACCAATGTACTCATATAAATTGTGTAACTGAGAGCAAATAAGATCATGGTTAATTGTAGATCTATTGCTGCAAACTATTTTCTGGTGCAACAGATTGATGGGATTAATCACAACATCCTAGTGTTTCTATTTGCTCTGAGATTAGACAGCAGTTTTGCCAACTAAAGAGCATTAGCAAACAGAGACATTGTGATAAAACATAATTACATTCCATGATAGAATCCCTACAGTATTTTATTCCCATTATTCATGTTCTAGATGGCAGATCCATATGGATAATAAATTACTTTGGGACCATTATCTGGAAAAAAAATGTATAACATTGTCTGAGCAGTTCATAGACCAGAATGTTGAGCTCTGGAATCCAACTCCAGAGAGAATAATAGATTCTGATTACAGTTTGACTGAGAAATTTCCACCAAAGGACTCTTTATGTACACAAGCAGTTTTTCTTTAATTGTTTCCTTACAGTTGAATGCGTAATCTCTGGTATTTCCTCGATTTTGTATTTTTCTCCTGCAATGCAATGTCTTTCAATATTCTCGAAGGAAACTTGTTTTTTTCAGCTATTGCCCACTTTTATATTTTAAATGCCGTTGCTGCATGATTAACAGCTAGCTTTCAGCTTTTATTTATCTTTCCTGGAATATGCTAATCACTGGCAAGGCCTGCATTAGTTGTCCATTCTTAAATGTCTGCAAATACAAATACAAAAATCAAATACAAAGTGGTGGTGTCGCTACCTCTAGTTCAGAAGCTCTGGATTCGAGTCTCACCTGCCAAAGAGGTAAATTATTTGACTCTGGAATCACATTTATGCCAGATAATTAAAGACAGAAGAATTCCTTGCCTAAAGGACATGAGTAAAGCAGATGAGGTTTTATAATAACGTTTGAAGGCCAGCTTTATGGAGATTATTTTCCAATTAAAAAATTCATTAATTGACATGTTACCAGCTGTAATAGTGGGATTGAGTGCACACCTCAGATCATCATCTTAGACTTCCTTATTGCCGGTGTCATTCCCATCAACACCTTGAGTCCTTGGCTCTGGAATTCCTCTCCAGAATTCTCCTCTTTGGCTCCCTCTCATCCTTCAAGACTCATCGTGAAATCCATTGTAATATCTCAAATAACTCCATCTCACATTTTACTAAAGATTACTCTTGTGAATTAACTTGGAATAATTTATTTTATTGCAAATACTAGATAAGTGTAAATTGTTGTTACTATTATTTGTTGACTGACACATGCATTCAATGTGTAATAAGACGAAGGGACTGATTTTCACCTTGCTTGAAGATTGTGTTTTTGATCAGCTGTTAGTTATAGAAAATTGGCCCTTTTTTCTTTCCAAGATGCATTTTTGAGGAGGGAGGCAGAGAGGTATGGATACTTAGGGATATAACTCAAACTCCCAAAGGTAAAATGAAGGAAATGCATCACAATTGACGTCATCGTGCACTTATTTTATCTTGTTCGAGACTCAGGGTTTCAATGTGAGGTAAACTGTACATATCATATGTTTTCATTTCTGTTAGCATTTTAAAAAACTTCAATATGCTCTCTCTTAAACTTCCACTCCTCATGACCAGCATCCCGCAAATTAAGACATACCATGGAACTTGAGCCTTGATTTTCACAGAAATTGAGAAGATCTCCAGCTCAAACAAAATGGCACTGTGATCCACTTCTACAAGTGCTGCTCCCAGACCCAGTACCGCCATTGTTGCCTGGGATTTAGGGACCATGGGGCATATGGTGTGCAGTAGGGTTGAGAATAGTTGCAGTTTGCACATCTTAGAAGTATAGTTGTCCTTCATCCGATGGAATTTGCATTACCCAGGTTTCTGAAACATGATTTGCCTTTATGCTGGAGAAGGTCTACACTTACCAGAACTCTTTGGCAAGGTCTGGTAGTCCTCTGGAGAGGGAGAGAATGCCTTTGGATAAATCCAGATAACCTTTTGAATAGGTTTAGTGCACATTGTGAGGTGACAAGTGTCCTTTCAGATTGTAAAATAACGACAGGAAATGTGTAATAGTGGACACACTCATTGGAAGCTGTAGATTAAAAATATCATTGCTTTCTGATTTCCAAAACAAATAATAGGACAGAGAGTATGGAAAAGTTCTGGAATCTAGCTCCAGGCTCGTCAGATAAGGTGACAATACAGAAAGGGGACATTCAGTGCAGGACTGAGAATATTTATATCGAAATGCACGCAGTACACAAAACATGGTAGACGTGTTTGTAGAGCAGATTGAAATTGGCATGTACAATGTTGTGGGTGTCACAGACACATTGCTGCAAGAGGTTCAAGGCTGGGAACTAAGTACCCATGGCTACATGTCCTATCAAAATGGCAGATAAATGGGCAGATGGGGTGGAATTGCCTTGTTTATAAGAGATGAAATTAAATTGAAAGCTAGAAATTATATAAAGTATGAGGCATAGAATTTGTGTTGGTAGCACTGAGGAATGGGTGGCTCAATGGCTAGCACTGCTGCCTCACAGCACCAGGGTCCCAGGTTCGATTTCAGCCTCAGCTGACTGTCTGTGTGGAATTTGCACATTCTCCCAGCGTCTGCGTGGGGTTCCTCCGGATGGTCTGGTTTCTTCCCACAGTCCAAAGATGTGCAGGTCAAGTGAATTGGCCATGTTAAATTGTCCATTGTGTTAGGTGCATTAGGGAAATGAGTCCGGGTGGGCTCTTTCAGAGGGTTGGTGCGGACTGGCTGGGCTGAATGGCCTGTTTCCACATTTTCTGGAATCACTGGAGTCAAGGAGGGTTCCATTGGACTGGAAAATGGCTGCTGTACCACCCCTGTTTAAGAAGGGAGGACGACAGAAGACGGGAAACTCTGGTCCGTTAGCCTGACTTTGGTCATTGGTAAAATTTTAGTGTCTATTATTAAGGATGAGATAGTAGAGTATTGGAAGTGAGTGGTAAAGTCAGATGGAGGCAGCGTGGCATCGTCACGAGGAGGTCATGTCTGACAAATCTGTTAGAATTCTTTGAGGAGATAACGAACAATTGAGACAAAGGAGAGCCAGTGGATGTGATCTGTTTGGATTTCCTGAAGGCCTTTGACAAAGTATCACACAGGACACTTCTTAATAAAATAAGAACCCGTGGTGTTAGGGGCAAATTATTGGTATGGATTGTGGATTGGCTGAGTGGTGGAGAGCTGAGAGTAGTGGTAAATGGACCTTTTTCAGGATGGTAGCCAGTGACTAATGGAGTTCCACAGGGGTCAGTGTTGGGACCACATTATTTATGCTTTACATTAATGATCTGAATGAAGGAACTGAGGGTAATTTTGCTAAGTTTACAGATGATACAAAGATTGGTAGAGGGACAGGTAGTGTTGAGGATGCAGGGGCACTGCAGAAGGACTTGGACAGATGAGGAGATTGAGAAAGGAAGTGGCAGATGGAATACAGTGTGGGAAAGTATAAGGTTGTGCACTTTGATGGGAAGAATAGATGCATTGACTATTTTATAAATGGGAAAGACTTCAGAAATTTGAAGCACAAAAGGACTTGGGAGTTAAGTACAGGATTCTCTTAAGGTTAAGATGTGGGTTCAATTGGCAGTTAGGAAGGCAAATGCAATATTAGTATTCATTTTGAAAGAGCTAGAATGCAAGTGCAGAGACGTTCTGTTGGGGTGTATAAGTTTCTGGTCAGACCATATTTGGAATATTGTGAGCAGTTTTGGACCTTGTACCTAAGGAAGGAAGTGCCGATGTTGGTGGGGGTCCAGAGGAGGTTCACAAGAATGATCCTGGGATGAAAGGCTTGTCACATGAGGAACCGTTGAGGACTCTAGGTCTGTACTCAGTGGAGTTTAGAAGGATGAAGGAGGATCTGATTGCAACTTACAGAATACTGAGAATAAAGTGGACATGGTTCCTGAGGGTACAGCCTCAGAGTGAAGGGACAACACTTTAGAACAGGAACGAAGAGGAATTTCTTCAGCCAGGAGGTGGATAACCGGTGGAACGCATTGCTGCAGAAGACTGTGGAGACCAAATCTTTGAGTGTATTTAAATCAGAAATCGATTGTTCTTGATTAATGAAGGAGTCAAGAGTTATGGGGAAAAGGCAGAAGAATGTGTCTGAGAAACATACCAGTCAGGACCGAATGGTGGAGCAGACTCAATGGGCTGAATGGCCTATTGAATAGGTTGGAAATACATTCAGTTATAAACTAAATACTTTTAGATGAATATTTTAGTTAATCTTAAAAAATGCTTTCAACTCAAAATATTGGAAACTTATCAGTAGGCATCTGCTACTTCTCTGCTAGGAGGTTATCAATGCACACCATGCTGCCCTGCAGCTTCCTATCATGTGTAGTTGAGTAATAAGTATTGTCACTCAACCTAAAAGCCTGACCAGAGCTTACGTGAAGGCTCAATGATTGATCTGAGAACATTCCTTCTCTCAATGTTACTTTCCTTCATTAAGATGCTCTTTAAACTTTACATCTTTGTTAAGGTTTTGGTCACCTGCCTTAATATCTCCTTTAGAAGATCAGTTTCAAAATTATTGGTTATTTAAATTTAAACCAGAAACCAAAATTTATTAAAAGTTTCTGTTAAATGCCCTGGGATTTATTTTACCACACTAGAAGTACAACACATAACTAATTTGCTATATGGCTAAATTCAGGTAAATTGTGTTAGAAAAATCAACACAGCAGACAAGCAGGAAGCTGGAAGAACACAGCAAGCCAGGCAGCATCAGGAGGGGGAGAAGTCAACATTTCGGGTTTCACCCTTCTCCACCTCCTGATACTGCCTGGCTTGCTGCGTTCTTCCAGCCTCCTGCTTGTCTGCTTTGGATTCCAGCATCTGCAGTTTTTTTTGTCTCTAAAGAAAAATCAGCAGAACTGAATTCGATGTTCTGATCAAGTTTCCCTAAAGTTCATACTAATTTGGGACATTGTTATTGGTTACATGATTTTTAAACAGTAACTCTAACTAAATGCAATTCCAGTTAAAGTATTCACGCATAGTTCTGCTGTAGTTTTGTACTTACAGTCAGTATTGGAAATTTAACTGCTATGATTCTGAATTTACAATCTCACCGCAATTTGATGTCACTTTGCAGAGGGTACTTTCATCCCGTTTAACGTGGGTTTGATGCTGGAACTCAACATTTCTTTGGGATTTGGCTTTGAAACCCATTAATGTTAGGTTTTCCAGAATCTCTTTTCTCAGAGCAGCCTATACACAGCTCAGGAAAGAATATCTGAGAAAAGGTTGTCCTGAGAGCTACCTGACATTGGCATTCTCAAACTGACTTCCTAGAACGCACCAGAAGTAACGTTGTGGAATCTGATTATTTGCTGTCCTTCCAGCCTCCACACCAACAACATTCAGGACTATAGCAACTTATAGAGACAAATAATTCACACAATTCGAAGAGCAAAAGGGATATATTATGGAAACGTATATGTACTTAAAATACTTTCTATGTTAATAACACATGTTAAAATGCTTTATTGATAGATGAAATTTAACTATTTTGTGACGACGATTTCGTTGAGCTGTAACTAAGTTAAAAAAAATTAGAAAGGTGATTTTTTTTTAGCTTTTAAGGATGAATTCCACATTCAGGGATGCTGCAGCCTTCTAAACTCAATATCGAGGTCAATAATTTTAAGACCTTTGTCCATATCCATGCCCCCTCTTCACACCCAAGGCCATCTCATCACAATGGGCTGCTTTCAGCACTGCCAAGCCATTTTCACCTGCATATACTCACCATTAGCAGCTTTTCTTTCTCTCAGGCTTACCATTGTCCATCCCTTTGTCTATCTGAATAAAGTCCGAAAGAACTGTGGATGCTGTAAATCAGAAACAAAATCCGAAGTTACCGGAAAAGCTCAGCAGGTCTGGCAACATCTATGGAGAGAAATCAGAGTTAATGTTTCGGGTCCAGTTACCTTTCCTCAGAACTGTTCATGTGACTGCATTGCCTAGCCAATAATCACTGGTGTGAAGCTTGAATCATCTTGACAACTGGGCCTCATTCGGATTTACCATTGAGGCACGAATGCTGAGCTGATGTCTACAGATACCTTAGATTAGATTCCATATGGTGTGGAAACAGGCCCTTCAGCCCAACAGGTCCACACTGACCCTCCGAAGAGTAACCCATTCTCCTACCCAATATTTACCCCTGACTAATACACCTATCACTATGGACGATTTAGCATGGTCAATTCACCTGACCTGCACATCTTTGGACTGTGGGAGGAAACCGGAGCACCTGAAGGAAACCCACGCAGACACAGGGAGAATGTGCAAACTCCATACAGACAGTCGGACAAAGGCTGGAATTGAACCTGGGACCCTGGCGCAGGAGTGGATAAAAATTTCGGAGGTTACTCTAGGCAGTCAAGCAATAAATAATAGATTAAAGCAGGTATGCTGGAATGGTCACCAGAAGTTGGTAGCATTGAGCCAGATGATAAAAAAAATTCTGTTTCTAATTTACAACATTCACAGTTCTTCCGATTTTTATTGATATTTGGAATATTTCCCCAGTTATCACACAAATGCATATTTTAAAAAAACTTGTGATCACATTTTCTTTTTAAATTGTCTGGCAGGACCATAGGTGGACTTTGATCATAGAAGTAGAAATAGGGCATTTGGCCCATCGAGTCTGTTCCACCCTTCAATGAATAATGTCTGATCATGAAAATCCTCAACTCCACTTTATACCCATTACGCTTACTGATTAAAATTGATCTACTTCAACCTTGAATATATCCAATGACCCAACCACCAAGACCTCTATGATAAAGAATGTCACTGACTGACTACCATCTCAGAGAAGAAATTCTTTTTTATCTCTGTCTTAAATCTGTGACCCCTTACTCTGGGATTTTGTCCTCCATTCCTGGACTCGTTGCCCAACTTCAGTCAAAGATAACTAGTCACCAGTCCATAGACCAATCAACTTTCTGTTGTTACCAAGCTACACATGCACACAGAATCCCAAGCTCTAATTTATCTCAAACACTTCAATTACTATTAGTTTAAATATCTCTTCACACAATGCTTGCTATAAATGTCAGTTTGCAGGTCATGCTCCTATGACTGTTGGAATATTGTGTGTAATTCTGGTCTCCTTCCTATCGGAAGGATGTTGTGGAACTTGAAAGGGTTCAGAAAAGATTAACAAGGATGTTGCCAGATTTGGAGGATTTGAGCTACAGGGAGAGGCTGAATAGGCTGGGGCTATTTTCCCTGGAGTGTCGGAGGCTGAGGGGTGACATTATAGGGTTTATAAAATTGTGAGGGGCATGAATAGGACAAATAGACAAAGTCTTTTCCGTGGAGTGGGAGAGTCCAGAACTAGAGGGAATAGGTTTAGAGGGAGAAGGGAAAGATATAGTGGGCGGCACGGTGGCACAGTGGTTAGCACTGCTGCCTCACAGCGCCTGAGACCCGGGTTCACTTCCCGCCTCAGGCGACTGACTGTGTGGAGTTTGCACGTTCTCCCCGTGTCTGCGTGGGTTTCCTCCGGGTGCTCCGGTTTCCTCCCACAGTCCAAAGATGTGCAGGGTCAGGTGAATTGGCCATGCTAAATTGCCCGTAGTGTTAGGTAATGGGTAAATGTAGGGGTATGGGTGGGTTTCGCTTCGGCGGGTCGGTGTGGACTTGTTGGGCCGAAGGGCCTGTTTCCACACTGTAATGTAATGTAATCTAATCTAATCTAATCTAATATAAAAGGGACAGAATGGGCAACCTTTTAACGCAGAGTTTGGTGTGTTTATAGAACGAGCTGCCAGAGGAAATGGTAGAGGCTGGTACAATTGCAACATTTAAAGGCATCTGGATGGGTCGGAAAGGTTTGGAGGGATATAGGCCAAGTGCTGGCAAATGGAATGAGATTAGGTTGGGATATTTGGACAAGTTGGACTGAAGGATCTGTTTCTGTGCTATACATCTCTATGACTCTATGTCTCTATAGCACTCATTTTGTCAATACGATTTGGCTCTAAAGTGATAGGTGAATTGGAGAATGATTTTTTTAAAATGCAAACTCTTGTTGGTTATTGCGTGATTCTGTGAGATTGCAAACAAAGAAACTTGAGGAGATGGACTGGCTTCCAAGTGTGGGGATAGAAGATCAATCGGATCAATCTGCGACCATCTTTCTCACCATAAAACAGAAAGCCTTATCAATTTTTTTTTTTTAGATTAGATTACAGTGTGGAAACAGGCCCTTCGGCCCAACAAGTCCACACCGACCCGCCGAAGCGAAACCCACCCATACCCCTACATTTACCCCTTACCTAACACTACGGGCAATTTAGCATGGCCAATTCACCTAACCTGCACATCTTTGGACTGTGGGAGGAAACCGGAGCACCCGGAGGAAACCCACACAGACACAGGGAGAACGTGCAAACTCCACACAGTCAGTCGCCTGAGTCGGGAATTGAACCCGGGTCTCTGGCGCTGCGAGGCAGCAGTGCTAACCACTGTGCCACCGTGCCACCCACAATTTATGAGGACCTAAGTAAAAAAGCTGAAAATCCTGCTGATCTGCCTGCCTCCAGTGCATGTGGTGGTTGGATTGCTTAATTCAAGAACCACTACACTTTTCATAACGTGAAGTTATGAGGCGAAGCTGCCAGTGCAAGGGGGGAATATGTACTGACATTTCCTCCTGTGGTGAAACCATTGATTGAGAAATCAAATCTTCAATTTGGACATGACAGGTTTATACTGGAAGCGAATGCCATCCAGATCCTGCATTTGTAAGAATGAAATACATGCTCTAGTTTTTCAGGTCATGAAGGATTGTATGACTGTGGTGCTGATGCTGGTGGAGACTTAAAGCTTAAGCTTGTGTTGGTGTACCACTCTGCTAACCCACGATCCTTGAAAGATTCCCTTAAGTATCCACTCTCGGTGTTTATTTCAGATCAAGCAAAAGAGGTTGGATGACGGGGCAAATGTTTTCTGACCTTATTGTTGATGTTTCAAGGATGATCTTAGAAATGATTGCAGGAGAAAAGATTTGGATTTCAAGTCTCTTCATTCTGGACAATGCACCATTTGTCCCATCATTGGTGAGCTTTCTGAAAACATCAAAGTGCTATTTCTACCTCTGAATACAACCTCTCTCATTCAACTGATGGACCAGGGGGCATTGACAGCATTTAAAGCTTATAATTTAAGGCGCATTTCAGGAAGCTGATTGCAGCTACAGAGGGGCATAACAAGGACATTGTTCTTCAGTGTTGGAAGAGCTTTAATATTAACAATGTTACTGACATAATTGTGGATGCCTGGGGTGAAGTTAGTAAGGACTGCTGGCATGCAGTTTGGTGGAAGCTCCTCCCAGATTTACTTCCTGATTTAAACCACCAGAGGAGCTTCCAGCAATCAAAGAACATTGTGTCGCTCTTGCAAAGCAAGTTGGATTTGAAGAATTGGTGACTAAGGATGTTTCGGAGCTGCTGGACTCCCATTGTGAAGACCTCTCCACAGCTGATTGACAACAACTTGTTGCTATGGGGGAAAGTGACGCTCAAGATGAAAAGGATGAGGTCCAGGATGCAGCAGCACGAGAACTTCCCATTTCTCTTTTGTTTTCTGTCCTGAGGGAAGTTGAAAAGCAGTTGCAGCTCTTGGAAGACAATAACTACAATGCAGAACACAGCAGGGTAGCAGTTTGTGGCATAAAGTCTTATCTGGCACCTTGTGAACAGCTTCTTCATGAAAGATGGCAAAGCAGCAAGAGTTGGATGCCTTTTTTAAGCCGACTCCCAAGATAAAGCCTGAGGACAATGAACACAGCCATCCACTTCTGGACTAAATATTTTCTTTTGTTGTAACTCTGAACCCAGAACTGCACCTGAAAGTAATAATGATGCTGATGATGACCCTCAGCCCTTATCTCATTACAGTACTGTAACTCGGCAAATTCAGAAACCCTTTAAATCATTATTTCGTTAAAATATATGATTTAAAAATTTGCTTACATTGTGAGGAGAAACTGAGGA
>NC_057722.1:73736251-73761312 GCF_004010195.1 Chiloscyllium plagiosum | reverse complement strand
GTGGCTTGAGGGATGGTGTAGGACGGAGGGGTGCAGGTTTGTGGGACATTGGGACCGGTTCTGGGGAAGATGGGACTATTACAAATTGGATGGTGTACACCTGAACCAGACTGGAACTAATGTCCTTGGGAGAGAATTTGCTACTGGTGTTGGGGAGGTTTAAACTAATGTGGCACGGGGCTGGGAACCAGAAGAGAAGTCTGGTAGACAGTGAGGTGGAAACTAGAGACTGTAAGGATCATGAAGTTAGCATTACCAAGGGGAGGAGTAGGCAGAGAACAGATGAACGCAAAAGAACTGGCAGCCTGAAGTGCATTACTTTAACGCAAGGAGTATTGTGGGTAAGGCAGATGAACTTCGGGCTTGGATTGGTGCCTGGGAGTATGATGTCATTGCGATCACAGAGACTTGCTTGAAGGAAGGGCATGATTGGCAAGTAAATGTTCCAGGATAGAGATGTTTCAGACAGGACAGGGAGGGAAGTAAAAGGGGGAGAGGAGTTATATTGCTGGTCAGGGATGGTATCATGGCTGTGCTAAAGGAGGACACTATGGAAGACTTGAGCAATGAGGCATTATGGGGAGAGCTGAGAAGTAAGAAGGGTGCAGTTGCATTGTTGGGGCTGTACTACAGGCCTCCCAACAGTGAGCTTGAGGTGGAAGAACAAATAGGTAAACAGATTATGGAAAGATGTAGAAGCAACAGGGTGGTGGTGATGGGAGATTTTAATTTTCCCAACATTGACTGGGATACACTTAGTGTCAGAGGTCAGGATAGGGCAGAATTTGTAAGGAGTGCCAAGGAACATTTTCTAGAGCAGTATGTCAATAGTCCACATTGGACCTGGTGTTGAGGAATGAGCCAGGCCAGGTGGTAGAAGTTGCAGTGGGGCATTTCTTTGGGAATAGTGACCACAATTCTGTAAGTTTCAGAACACTTGCAGACAAAGATGAGAGTGGTCCTAAGGGAAGAGTACTAAATTGGGCCAAAGCCAATTATGTCAAAATTCAGCAGGAGCTGGGAAATGTGCGTTTGGGCAGATGCATGAGTAGGTGGGGAGCAGAGCGATACAGATGCTTAGGCATTGGCCGATAGGTTTAGACAGTGGATTTGGATCAGCACAGGCTTGGAGGGCCGAATGGCCTATTTCTGGGCTGTAAATTTTCTTTGATCTTTGTTCTTCATCTGAGGTAACAAAAAAAAATTCTTTGCTTGTTTTGGGTCATTTCTTACCTCATAGGAACTGAATTTATGACCCCCCAAATGCATATTTTAACATTTTTATGTACACTGTGTCAATAAATACAGTTGCACTACCCAATGTGTCCACTCATAACCTGAAAGCTTGCAGAAAACTACTTTGACAAGGTACCCAGTGGGACAGAGTATACCACCAAAGTTTGTTGTTAGGTGATTGTTTCCACAAGTGTTTCACAAAGACAGCTCCTGCCTTTTAATTCTCCTTAAAGCTATAGGCTTTGACTGATACTCCTTATCATCTACTGCCCCTGTGTGGCCTTTCCAACAAATACTTTATGAAAGCAGTTTGTGAACCATTAGTTTGGAATAATTACCACACCAAAGTTTGTTCTAATTCACAGCAGTCTTTTCTTTACATTAATGAGAATGTAGTGTTGGAGGATATTTGGGAAGATTAATAGAAAGGTCTAAGGGATCAATGACTTCAGAGAAACTGGTATTGACTTTCTTACGGTAGGGTTCGTAGGAAGTGCTCAAAATTAAGTGGGGTTTCAGAAGAGTAGTTAGTAATTACTTCCATTGGTGCATGGGTTGGTAATTAAAGGGCATAGATTTAACTTAATTGGCAAAAGGCTCAGAGTGGAAATAGAGGCCCATTTTTTCACAGTCAGTTGCTGTTATGCACTTCCTGAGAGGGTTTCAATGGTAACAACGCAGGCTTGGAGGGCCGATCCTGTGCTATATTGTTCTTTGTTTTTTGTTCTTGTATCTTGCAAAAACAGAATTGGATAAACACTCGAAGGGAAAACAACTGGGAAAAATTTGTGTGTTCCTTGTGGGTGGAAGGATGATGCCACTAATTGTCTTTCACTTGATAATGTCTAAGGAGCTAATTGGTTTGCAATGGTAAGTGACTGCCCATGATTGACTTTTAAAAAAAAACAAGAAGCAATGCGTACATGACAGCAACAAGGTGTGAGTTAAATTAGATTCTCAGACACTGTGACTGAAACTTAGATCTCATCTATTACTTCTAGAGCCACTCAGTCCTGTCTATCATTTGCTGTGTAGGCTTTTTTATTTTGTAATTTCACCATGTCATCATTTGATTTTTATGTATGCTTGGTACTGCTCCTCACATGCCATTCTTTACTCTTCTTTCAACCAGGATTAATCCTCTGGTTTGATGGTAATTATTGAGTGGGGGGTATGGCAGGCTATCAGGTTGCAGATTGTGCTGGAGTACAGTTCTGCTGCTGCTGATGGCACACAGAGCCTCATGGATGTCCAGTCATGAGACCTAGATCCATTCGAAGTCTGTCTCATTTAGCACGGTGATAGTGCCTCACAACACGATTATCAATGTGAAGATGGGGCTTTGCCTCCTTAAGGACCAAGCATTGGTCACTCTTACCAATACTGTCATGGACAGATAAGTCTGTGGCAGGCAGGTTGTGAGGATGAGGTTAAGTATGCGATTCCCTTTTATTGGCTCTCTCGCTATCTGTGAGCAACCCCATCGAGCAAAGATGTCCTTTAGGATCCGACCAGTTCAGTCAGTGATGGTGCTGCAAACCACTCTTTGTGTGATGGATATTGAAGTCCCCTACCCAGAGTACATTCTGTGACCTTATCACCCTCAGTGTCTATGACATGGAGGAACATTCATTCATCAGGCAAGGGAGGAGAGAGGGTCTCAGTATGTGGCCATCAGCACAAGGTCTCCTTGACCATAGTTGACGTGATGCTAGGAGATTTTGTGAGGTCCTGAGTCAATGTTGAGAACTCCAAGGGCATCACCCCACAGTACATACTTAGGGATGGTGATGGTATTCACAGGCGATTGTGTGTGAAGTGGAAATTAAATCAGATTTTACAAAAAGGGGCTCCAAAAGGAGTAAGACAAGCTAATACAGTCAGGGCCATTTTAACAGGCATGAATGCTGAACACCCAAAGAGATGATACCTACAAAAATGAGTGCCGAGGAACCTTGTACACCTTCAGGCATACATCAGTCTTGAGAGCAGAATGCAGAACATAAACAGATTCCTGTAGACAGGAAAGACATAGGACAGGAGATTTACTTTTATTTCACAGGAATGAAATGTAAACAATGTATGTGTATAAATGATGATTTCTGTAAGAATCAGATTGACTTTGGACGGAAGTCAACCAGATGTGCGAAAAAGTATCAGACAGAATTCTACTCAGCCAGTCAAAGACTGAGGTTGTTTGAATAAACGCCAAGTTAATTTGTATAACTAAGTCCTCCTGTGATGTGTGTGTGGGGAGAATTAACTACAACACATACAACATAAAACACATAACATAGAACAGTAGAGCACAGTACAGGCCCTTCAACCCTTGATGTTGTGCTGACCTTTTATCCTACTCTAAGATCAAATTAACCAACATATCCTTCACTTTACTATCATCCATGTCCCTGTCCAAAAGTGGCATAAATGTCATTGTGTATATAACTCTACTGCCACTGTTGGCAGTGCATTCCACGCACCCACAACTCTCTGTGTAAAGAACCGATCTCTGAATCGCCCTTAAACTTTCCTGCTATCACCTTAAAATTATGCCTCCTTATGATAGCCATTTCCGCTCTGGGAAAAAGTCTCTGACTATTCACTCTATCTATGCCTCTCATCATCATGTACACCTCTATTAAGTCACCTTTCATCTTTCTTCGCTCCAATGAGAAAAGCCCTAGCTCCCACAACCTTTCTTCATAAGATGTACCCTCTAATCCAGGCAGCATCCTGGTAAATCTCCTCTGCACCCCCTCTAAAAGCTTCCACATTCTTCCTACAATGAGGCAATCAGGACTGAACACAATATTCCAAGTGTGGTCTAACCAGGGCCCTATAGAGCTACAACATAACCTTATGGCTCTTCAACTCAATCCCCCTGCTAATAAAAGCCAATACACCAAATAGCTTCTTAACAACCCTCTCAACTTGGGTGGCAACTTTGAATGATCTATGGACATGGACCCCAAGATCCCTTTATTCTTCCACACTGCCAAGAATCCTGGCTTTAACCCTGTATTCTGTATTCAAATTCGACTTTCCAAATCAAATCACTTCACACTTTTCTAGGTTGAACTCCATCTGCCACTTATCAGCCCAGTTCTGCATCCTGTCAATGTCCCATTGCAACCTACAACAGCCTTCCACACTACCCACCACTCTACCCAACCTTTGTGTCATCAGCAAACTTACTAACCCATCCTTCCATTTCCTCATCCAAGTCATTTATAAAAATCACAAAGACCAGAGGTCCCAGAACTGATCTCTGCGGAACACTACTGGTCACCGAGCTCCAGGTTGAATACTTTCCATCTCCTACCACACTCTGTCTTCTCTAGCCAGCCAATTCTGTATCCAAACAGCCACATTTCCCAGTATCCCATGCCTCCTTACTTTCTGAATGAACCTACCATGGGGAACCTTATCAAATGCCTTGCTAAAATCCATGTACACCCCCATCCACTGCTCTACCTTCATCAATGTGTTTTGTCAGTTCCTCAAACAATTCAATAAGGCCTGTGAGGCAAGACCTGCCCCTCATAAAGCCATGCTGACTACCTCTAATCAAACTATGGTTTTCTAAGTAATCATAAATCCTGTTTCTTAGACTCTTCTCCAATAATTTGCCCACCATAGACATAAGACTGGCTGGTCTGTAATTCCCAGGACTATCCCTATTCCCTTTCTTGAACAAGGAAATAACATTTACCACTCTCCAGTCATCTGACCCTACTTCAGTGGACAGTGAGGACACAAAGATCATCACCAAAGGCACAGCAATCACTTTCCTCGCTTCCTGTAGTAACTTTGGTTATATTCCATCTGGCCCAGGGGACTTATCTGTCCTTACGATTTTCAAAATTCTCAGCATGTCCTCCTTCTTAACATCAACCTGTTCTAGCATAACAGTCTGTTTCACGCTGTCCTCACAAACGTCAAGGTCCCTTTCAGTAGTGACTGCTGAAGTAAAGTATTCAATAAGGACCTCCCCTACGTCCTTTGACTTAAGGCACAAGTTCCCTCCATTATCTTTGATTGGCCCCATGCTCAACCTGACTATACTTTTGTTCCTCACATAACTGTAGAATGCCTTGGGGTTTTCCGTAATCCTACCTGCTAAGACTATTTCATGCCCCCTTCTAGCTCTCCTAATTCCATTCTTCAGTTCCTTCCTGGCTACCTTGTATCTGTCTAGAATCCTGTCTGATTCTTTGCCTCCTCAAACTTAACTAAGCTCCCATCTTCCCTTGACTAGACATCCCTTGATACTCAAGGTTTCTTTACCCTAACATCCCTTCCTTGCCTCAATGGGACAAACCTGTCCATCAGTGTCAGCAAGTGCTCCCTAAACAACCTCCACATTTCTGTCGTGCATTTCCCTGAGAACATCTGTTTCCAATTTAGGCACCCCAGTTCCTGCCTAATTGCATTGCAATTCCCCCTCCCCCAATTAAATACTTTCCCATACCATCTGCTCCTATTCCTCTCCACGACTAGTAAATGACCATAGAGTTGTGATCACTATCACCGAAATGCTTTCCCACAGAGAGATCTGACACCTGGCCTGGTTCTTTGCCAAGCATGAAATCCAATATGGCCTCCCCTCCAGTTGGTCCATGTACATATTGAGTCAGGAATCCTTCCTGGACACACCTGACAAAGCTATAAGCTATGATTCTCTGAGTATGACTATATCAGGCTGTGCCTTCATATGCCTGTGAGATGGCTTTTGCAGCATTGACAGGGCTGTGCTTGCAGCTTTCATTTCAGGTTCCTTGGTCAATGACAGGTGATCCATCTGATTTCATTCCCTTTTCAGACTTTGTAATGATGGTTAGAACTGAGTGGCTTCCTTGCCCATTTCAGAGGGAAATTAAGAGTCAACCACATTGCCTGGGTCTGGAGTCACACATAGGGTAGACCAGATAAAGATATCCCTCTCTAAAGTGGCCAATAGGATTTTGAAAACCACAATGGTTTCACAATCATTGTTAGGCTTTTAATTCCAGTTTTTTTTAAACTTTTAATGGGAATTCTGCCATCATTTACATATGGAACTGAGTACTGGTAAATCAAAAAAAAAAGAAGCTGGAAATCAGAAACAAAAGCAGAAATTGTTGGAAGATCTCAACAAATCGGGCAGCATCTGTGGAGAGAAAGCAGAGTTAACATTGTGGGTCCAGTGACCCTTGACTGATGAAGGTTATATTTTGTCTCTGGTGTATTATGTGTGTCTCTGGAATACTTGTCAGTAATGATCCCTCCACACTATCACCTCCCCACCGATCATTGTTTTACAGAAATGACATTCGTTTGCCAAAGCTGGGCTTGTACTTGTGAACTGAAAATGTGTTGCTGGAAAAGCGCAGCAGGTCAGGCAGCATCCAAGGAATAGGAGAATTGACGTTTCGGACATGAGCCCTTCTTTAGGACTGCATCTGCAGTCCTAAAAAAAGACTGATCTCCAGCATCTGCAGTCCTAAAAAAAGACTGATCTCCAGCATCTGCAGTCCTCACTTTCCCCTTGTACTTGTGAAGCCTTTTAATTCCAAAGCAATGGCACTGGCTTTAGGTACGCACAGCATGGCCTATTCTTCATGTTGGCTTGTCACGTGTGTCTTTAGAATGTTTATACCTTGTAAAGTAAATGTGTTCCATCAGTCTCCTGTGATAAAGTTGTCATTTTCTTCTCAGGATTTGTCCATTCATCTTCCTGGTTTCTGCTTCGACTTCAGTCTGAACAGCCTTCTCCAAAATGCTTCGGATTTCTCCTTCAGACTTTGTAAATTTGGCAAAAGGTCATCACTAGTTCTAACAATTCCCAACATCTCTTGGGAATCTGGAAAGGAAAATTGGGCCACAGATAAGGTTGCGGTGATGGGAGATGGGAAATAAGAAGTATCCACCACCATTATCTATTGTTAGTAAATTGGAAAGGTTTTGGGATGAGGGGTAATGGGATGTGAGAAGGAGGGCTAGGTATAATGATCCATCTTCAATTAATCCTGTTGCTAGCCATAGCCTCATGTGATGAAAGGTGTGTGAGTTATAGATATTAATGTATTTTGTTTAGCGTTATAATTTCAACCTGGTGGCATCTGAATGTTATTCTATTTTTGGGAAGGGGTTTAAAAATTAATTTGGTCAGTCTTTTCAGAACAAGACTTTGTAATTAGTACAGCTTCGACAACAGGTCACTGCAAGGATCCTTGCAGCATTATTGGAAGTTTGCTTACAGTATGGGAGTTTATGATCCAAAAGCTAAAACATTAAACCAGTTAGCTGTAGCAGAATCTAGGATGAACAAGCTTTTTGTAAAAAAAAGTTAGAAAACTTTTGGCTTCAATTCGAAGATTATCTGACTGGAACAGAAGCAAGTATAGTCTGTCTTAGAAAAAAAATGAGATTGCTGAGAATAGTTGAGGGTATAAGTTACCTTATTAAAGGAATGTAGTTTGTGAAATCTTTGGGGGAGTTTGCTTAGAAATTTACATTAGATTAGATTTTAGATTACATTACAGTGTGGAAACAGGCCCTTCGGCCCAACAAGTCCACACCGACCCGTTGAAGCGCAACCCACCCATACCCCTACATTTACCCCTTACCTAACACTACGGGCAATTTAGCATGGCCAATTCACCTGACCTGCACATCTTTGGACTGTGGGAGGAAACCAGAGCACCCGGAGGAAACCCACGCAGACAAGGGGAGAACGTGCAAACTCCACACAGTCCTGAGGTGGGAATTGAACCCAGGTCTCTGGCACTGTGAGGCAGCAGTGCTAACCATTGTGCCACCGTGCCGCCCACATTGGCTATTTAAAACTGAGAAAGTCTACTTTCTTCAGGTGTGTGAGCTTTCAAGGAAAAGGCTTTCTGGTCTACAGGACAGAAGTTTAGATGAAGCATTAAGTCAAACCCACAAATATTTAGGGAAGAAAAATGTCTCTGATTTTTGATTACGTGTAAAGTGATGACTTTGGGGAAGAGACGCAACTTTTTTACGATGCGTGTTTTGAAATATTTCAAACTTTGTTTTATTTAGACAGCTTGGTTTGTTTTTCTTTGAGAAAATATTTTGTGTAATTAACTCATTCAAAACAAGTCTGCAGCCTTTTGTGTGCTTATGGTTCAGTGAAATAATTAAATTAATTGGAAAAATACAAAATATCATCAATCAGACCAGATTTCACACTCGAATTTCAGTTGATCAATAATAACATCAGCTGTGATTGTAACACTGAGTAGTGGCCTTTCCCGAAATGACATGGAGGTTTACATTCTCAGGTATGTCTCTCTCAAATACCTGGGTCCTTTTGTTTCTAGTTTTGGGCTACTTTCTCCCACAAGAAAGAAGGAAGTCTGTCATTGTTATGGAATCTCAGGACATTGTGCATTCCTGTTCTATGAGTGAAAATCCACAAAGTACTCCAATTTATATTAAAGCGTTAGAAGGGAAAATCCCACGCACACCCAGGATTCGTATACTGCACTGGCACTGCAAAATAAATGCCATTTATAATAGTCACTTAATTTTCAATTGTTTGAAAAGCAATGTGGCTGTGTGTTTGAGTAGGAGAAAGTGAGGACTGCAGATGCTGGAGAAGTCAGAGTTCTTAAAGGGTGATGCTGGAAAAGCACAGCAGGTCAGGCAGCATCCGAGCCGCAGGAGAGTTGACGCTTTGGGCACAAGCCCTTCGCAGATTTGCCAGGGAAAATGTTCAGGTGTGAGTCTGAATTGGATATTCGATTGAAAGAGTTGGCACAGGCACAAGTGACTGAATGGCTTCCTGCTGTAGGATTCTATTATCCCAGTGTCATCAAGAACTTCAAATTTCAAAGCAAAATGTTGAATCAAGTCAGGTTTTAATCATTAGTTTTTGCTCAGTGATTTTATACTTATGCAGGGTCCCCAAAATTGCACAGCCATCTAGTTACAAACAGTCTTGCAAGCCAAGAGAGCAGGCTGTTTGCAATCTGCTCCTCATACTCTGCCAATGTCACTCAGGAGTTGATCAAAATAAGTGACGTGCCATCTGCCCTTGTTGGAGCAGAGCTCTTGCTACCTTTGTCCCAGTCTCGACCTACAGCCAAAATCCTTGAGCACTCAACTGAGATCTGAAAACCATGTGGGCACTAAATTACTGTGTCACAGATCACACATGCGAACATGTTGCACATCCCATCTGCATTGAATGTATGCTGGTTATGTGAGTTGAGTTTCTCATTATGCCAGGCATTGACTTTGTTTGGCAGACCGTGGTGCCCATGTTGCCCTTACCTTTCTGTTTGCTTCTCACACACACTCAAGTGTTCTCGAATTGCTCATGCATCATTCAAAGGGTTGGCATGACAAATGATTCTGGACTGCTTACAACAAAATATTTATTTACTCTTGGCCATTTTTCACATGTCATTGATTTAGGGCAGCATGGTGACACAGTGGTTAGCACTGCTGCCTCACAGCGCCAGTGACCTGGGTTCAATCCCCACTTCAGGCAACTGTCTTTGTGGAGTTTGCACATTCTCCCCATGTCTGCGTGGGTTTCCTCCCACAGTCCAAAAATGTGCAGGTTAGGTGAATTGGTCATGCTAAATCGCCCGTAGTGTTAGGTGAAGGGGTAAATGTAGGGGAATGGGTCTGGGTGGGTTGCTCTTCGGACGGTTGGTGTGGACTTGTTGGGCCGAAGGGCCTGTTTCCACACTCTAAGTAATCTAATCTAAAAATGAGATTAGAATCCAGATAGCAACATCACCCCAAATAGAGTGAGAACAAATATTGCGAATAATGGAAGATTACATCTACTTTGCAGTGGTAGTGTCCTTACCTTTGAGCCAGAAGGCCTATGTTCAAGTCCCACCTCCTCCAGAGGTGTGTAGTAACATCGCTGTATAGGTTGGTTGGAAAATATTTGCATCTATGTCACAGGGACGATTGTGGCCAGCAGTATCTCAGAACCAGGAGGCCTGGATTCAGGTCCATGCCTGCTCCAGAACTGTGTCACCCTGGTCTGTTGATTAAAAATATCAAAAAATGGAGATCGACAGCCACAATCTACCCTCACCACCCTCTGCTAATGGGCGGTACCCACACCATTGCACGGTATCCCCAGCACCTACAGAAAGGCATGAATAAAGAAAAAGCAACATCTATGTTGCCTATTAATGAGAAAGCTGATGGGCTGAGAATCTGATTCCTGGCAAGATACCTGATAATTGACAAACTTTTCTCATTAACAGCAATTAACCGCCAACTAACACATGCATCTATTTAAAGTTAGATGCTATGACTCAAAGGAATCAATCAAATCCAATATTGCTGCCACATCAACACAAGACTGATGCGTTCTATGTCACAGTCTGTCATCCAAATTAGCAAAAACAACGTTAGAGGTGGCATAGATATAAAACCTTTCATATGCCACACAGCTATAATATTCCCGGGGAAGGGTGAGGGGTGGGGGTGTGATTAGCTCAGTTAGATAGACAATTAATTTGTGATAGTGTGCATTCACTTCCTGCACTGGCTGAAGTTACCATGAATGAGTCCTTAACTTCTCCCCTCACCTGAGGCCTGATGACCCTCAGATTAATTCACCACAACCATTCAACTTTCTATCAGAAGAGTGGTCTGGCAGGACCTATGACAACTGTATCCTTTTTAGTACTCTACTCCAGAGTCTTCAGAAAACCAATTTTATTATAGATTCAAAACAACTTTAAACGATTTATTGAATTTGAACAAAAAGTCACTTCCTGCTCTTGGCTGTACATCTAGGAGAGAAACAATTATCATTTTCATGCTCAACAAATCAGATTTTAGCTGTTTTCAGGATCAAAAATTAGACTTAAGATAGGAACAGATCATAGCATGCGCAGCTATACCCCCTTAACAGAATAGGGAAATTTCCTTTAAGTTGTTGAACCACTCTGTATTGGTTAACTGTTGTTTTGCAGTCCCAGATTGCTTCTTCCTGTTGTGGAAATATTTGCACTAATAGTGTTAAAATGGTACATGAACATTTATGAAAACAATTTCCAAGTTCATTGTTACTGTCAGAATACAGTCTATTGTTACCAGATGATTCAGCTGGGGCGTCCATATATATGAAGCCTAGCAGTCTCTCACCTGGACAACTAACCCAACCATTTGATTTGATCATCACTGATCAAACTGAGGCCTCAACTCCGCTTTCCAATTTTCTCCATCCCTCTCCCCCTCCCTGATAAACATTAACCCCTCCATGTCTGTCAAAACTATTCTTAACTCACCCTTGAATGTAGGAATATAGGTAATGGCAGCCTTTCTACTGGAACCAGTCTAGGTTTAACACAACTGAATGGCTTCCTTTATCTAATATTGACTATAGTTAGTGTTGGGCTAGATTTCAGCAAAACTCCTTTATCTACAACTAAAATGCATGACATACTGTATATCTCTCTCTAGTACAGACTTCTCTTTCACTATTCACAGATTCTAGTATACAACTGCTGAATATCACTGTTACATCCTCATATTGTCTTTGATTATTTCACTTGCTATTAGAAGTGTCTGAGGAGTTGACATTGGATGTTGAAATGCTGAAAGAGAAGGGTGGGGAATTTGTGTTTAGTGGTTGCATCCATTCAGTAAGGAGGCTGGTGTGGTGAAAGGTGAAACCAAGAGGAATATTATTGCCGTGGAAGGGAGGTAACTGCAGAACTCTGCGAAAGAGATCAGAAATGTTGGAGGAGCCAATCAACTATGTTGGGTGGGAATCCTCAGTTGAGGATAAAGGAAGATCTGGCTGAAGCACCATGATGGAACCTTGCATCATCAGAATAGATATGATAGAGACGGAGAAACTGGGGAGAATGGAATAGTGTCCGTACAAGAAGCAGTGTGTGTGGAAATGTAGTCAAGGTAACAGTAGGAGTCCCTACATTTGTTGTGGATATTTGTAGTTCTGAACTCAATTTCTCACATTGTCAGATGGACTTTCACAACATTCTGGCAATAGTACTGAGGATCTATGCTTCAGAATTTGCCACTCCCCAGAGCCAAGTTGTTTCAGTACAGCTATGACACTGGCATCTACCTGACAATGTGAAGAATTAGAGCTGAAAATGTGTTGCTGGAAAAGTGCAGCAGGTCAGGCAGCATCCAGGGAACAGGAGAATCGACGTTTCGGGCATAAGCCCTTCTTCAGGAATGCCATTCCTGAAGAAGGGCTAATGCCCGAAACGTCGATTCTCCTGTTCCCTGGATGCTGCCTGACCTGCTGCGCTTTTCCAGCAACACATTTTCAGCTCTGATCTCCAGCATCTGCAGACCTCACTTTCTCCCCAATGTGAAGAATTACCCAGGTATATCCTGTACACAACAAGAAGGACAGATTCAACCCAGTCCTATCAGGCTATCCATTCATCAGCTAACCCTTGGAGGGTGTCATTGACAGTGCTATCAACCAGCACTTGTAAAAGAAACAAGCTGATTGCTAATACACCACTTGGGTTCTGCTCCAGACCACATTATATCCTTTTTATCGTTCATTCACAGTTTGTGGGCATCACTGGACAAGCTAGCATTTATTGCCCATCCCTGATTCAAGTGAGAGTCAACCACATTGCTGTGGGTCTGGAGTCTGGCAGTGACACCCGCCTCTCATGTCTGTGAAAAAAGAGCTGTCCCCTATACTGTATATGGTCAGCTAAGTCTGGAGAACAAATCTCATGACTTGTAAACATTTGTAAGTATAATCACACTGTAAGACTTCACATACACAACTCTACAGAACAAGATTTCCATCACAGCTGCCTTGACCCCCAAGACCTAGAATTCCCTCAAACTTGAAACCTTTCCATCTCTTTAGATCTCTTTCTTCTTTCAAGATACCTCACTAAATCAGAAACAAAAACTGGAGAAATTCAGCAGGCCGGCAGCATAGGTAGAGAGAAAGCAGAGTTGTAACTGTATATATGGGATTAGGGAGTGGTGGGAACGTAAGTGGGGAGGAGTAAACAATTGCTGAAGGTGGAGCCAGAGAGGGATAGAACAATCATTCAGCTGACAGAGGAATGTGTAAAGGGCAGCCTAGGGGATAAAGTAGCTGCTAATGGGGACCATTACTGGCTGGCATTGGGTTGTTTGTGGTAGCGGCCCATGTGATGACAAGAAAGCAGGAAATTGACGTCGATTTTCCTGTTCCTTGGATGCTGCCTGACCTGCTGTACTTTTCTAGCACCACTTTGATCTAAACTCTAGCTTCCAGCATCTGCAGTCCTCACTTTTGACATGTGATGACAACACCTGGTGTGTGGACATTGGTATAAGGACATGCTTAGGCCCTAAAATGATTAAACTTGATATTGAGTCCAGAAGGCCGCAGGGTCCCCAATGGAAAATAAGCTGCTGCTCATCCAGCTTGCGCTGAGCTGCGGTGGAGCGCTGCAACAAGCCTGAGGCAGAAATGTTGGCCAGGGAACAGGGTGGTGTGTTGAAGTGGTGGGCAACTGGAAGCTCAGGGTCTTTTTTGCAGACAGAACATAGCAGTCATCCAGTCTGAATTTCATCTTCCCAGTTTAGAGGAACCCATACTGTGAGCAGTGAATGTAGTAGACTAGATCGAGTGAAGTGTAAGTACATCACTGCTTCACCGGGAAGGTGTGCCTGGACAGTGAGGAAGGAGGAAGTAAACAGGCAGGTGTTACATCTTCTGCAATTGTAAAGGAAGGTATGTAAGGGTGTGAGGAAGGGTTGGAAGTGGAGGAGGAGGGGAGCTGGGTGATCCAGAGGTAACAATCCCTGTGGAAATCTAACAAGAGAGGGGAAGAGTATTTGTTCCTGCTGGTGATATCCACTGGACATGTTGGAAATGGTAGCTAATGATCCTATGAACGTGAATGCTGGTGTTGTGGTCAGTGAGGATGAGATGATCCTCTTGCTGTTGTGGAAGGGAAGTGAAGGGATGAGGGCCAAAGTGCAGGAGGGCTGAAGGTCACGGCTGAGGGTCCCATCAATCATAGGCAATCCTCAGTTGAGGACGAAGGTGGACATTTCAAAGGTGTCCCTGTAGATGTTGGCATCATCAGAACAGATGTGTTGAAGGTGGAGAAACTGAGAAAATGGAATAGAGTATTTACAGGAAGCAAAGTGTGAGACAGTATAGTCAAGGTAACTGTGGGAGTCATTGGTTATGTCGTAGATTTTGGTGGCCAACCTATGCCAAAAAGTGAAAACAGAGACATCAAGGAAGGGAAGGGAGGACTCAAAGATAGATCAAGTGAAGGAGAGAGAGGGCAGGAAGGAAGTTGAAAGTGAAATGCATAATTTTTTTCCAATTCCATGTGAGAAATCTAGCTTTTTGTCCCAGCTTTTAGACATCAGTCTGTTCATTGTCAAAGTTTGTCTGATAATGCTCCTGTCAAACAACTTGGGAAAGTTTACTGTCTAAGTGGAAGTTATTGCTTCTCAGCCTTAGAGAATTTATGATGCAGCATGCCATGCTGATTGCCTTTTTGTTCCCACGTGCCATGTTTCAACATTGAAGAGTGAGAAAATAGTTAATAATTTAATCCTTCATTTTCTCCCTTTGCCAAGTGACTTTGGTGTGCAGCAAGGTTTCTAAGGATAATTTCCCCTTAGATGTAAACAATGCACAATGTCTTAAGTCATTTAACATCCAACAGTTTATGTGATTTAGTCATAGAATCATGGACTTGTGTTGTAGTAACTTCTACCTGTCTGACCTATCCCAGGACAGTTGACTACATTAGTTCATTTTTAGGAAATATGCCTAATGTAAGGAGTTGGAAAGAGAGGGGACCTGGTAGAGTATCAGTAATGTCACTAGCCTCATGATCCAGAGATACCAAGCTGAGATGCTGAGGATTTGCATTCAAGTCATGGACAGCTGGTGAAATTGGAATTCGGCTAAAATCTGGCGAAACTGCAAAGTTGATGTAGGAGTGATTTTATAACAATTGACAGTAAAATAAACTCTTTATGGAAGGAAATTTGCCATTCTTATCTGGTCTGGCCTATCTGCGTCTCCAGACCCACTGCATTGTTGTTGACTCTTAACCACCCTGTGAGCAGTAAATGAGCCCTATCAGCAATGTTCACATGGTGTGAACAAATTTTTTAAAAAAGAATTAGAGACCAAACTTCTAATTGAGCAACTCAACTTTGTTATCCATGTCTGATTGCCCTTGAGAAGATGGTGATCAAGGTTAGAGTGGTGCTGGAAAAGCACAGCAGGCCAGGTAGCATCCGAGGAGCAGGAAAATCGATGTTTCGGGCAGGAACCCTTCATCAGGAAGTTGAAGGTCTCCTGCCCGAAACATTGATTTTCCTGCTTCTCAGATGCTGTTTGACCTGCTGTGCTTTTTCAGGACCACTCTAACCTTGACTCTGATCTCCAGCATCTGCAGTCCTCACTTTCTATGGTGTTGAGTCATATTTTCAGCTGGAGTCCATGTTTAGTATAGGCACATCTATGGTGCTGTTAGGAAGGGAGATCCAGTAAAGGAATGGTAATATGTTTCCATGGCAGCATAGATTGGACTTGGAGGACAATCTTGAGGTGGTGGTGTTCCTATGCAATGAGATGGTTATGAGTTTGAAGGGTACTGTTCATGGATCCTTGAAGAGTCGCTGCTGTGATTGTGCTTTATTGGTCAGGGAATCGATATATGAAATGATGGATAGGCTACCAATCAAGTGAACTGCTTTATCCTGGATAGTGTCAAGCTTCTTGAGCATGATTGGGCCAGCCAAGTGGAGATCATCCCATCCTGTGTAGATAGTGGGCAGCAATGGTGAGAAGGAAGGTGAGCTACATTTCTGGAAATTCTCTGTTCTTGTAGCCATAGTATTTATATGGCTGGTCAGCTCTGTAACGGTCAATGATAAACCCAAAAGTTGCAAAGAGTAGGAGATTCAGATGCCATTGAACATCAAGGGTAGATGGTTGGATTCTCTTTTGTTGAAGATGATAATTGCCTAGCACTTGTGTGGCAGATCATCACTTGGCACTTATCAGCCTGAACGTGAACATTACCTGTAACCTGCTGCATATGAACATGGACTGTTTTAGTATCTGAGGAGTCATGACTGGTGCTGACTATCATGCAATCACCATGAACATCCTCACTGCTGACTTTATGATGGAGGGAAGGCCTTTGGTGATGCAGCTGAAGATGTTTTGTATTCATTGATGGGACATGGGCATTGCTGGCTGGGCCAGTATTTATTACCCATCTCTAGTTGCCCCTGAGAAGGTCATGGTGAGCTGATGGTTGGACACCACCCTAATGACCTCCTGAAGGAGTATGCTGTAGCTTTAGCCTTGTCTTTGCCACAAAGTGATAGGCTACCCCACCATCCCCCCACCCCCCAAACCCCTCCATTGTTGAGGCAAGGGATCCTCCTCTTAATTGTTTAATTGCCTATGATGATTCACAGCTGGATGTGGCAGGTCTGCAGAACTTTGTTTTGAGTCGTTGGTTGTGGGATCACTCTGTTTTGTCTATTGCATGCTTTTCTGATGCTTTGCATATACATGGTTCTGTGTTACAGCTTCACTAAATTGGCAGCACAGTTTGAGGTGTGCCTGATGATGTTCTGATCATGCCTTTCTTAAGTCGTCATTAGATTTAGATCAGATGGGATGTAGATTAGATTCCCAACAGTGTGGAAACAAGCCCTTTGGCCCAACAAGTCCACACCGACCCTCCAAAGAGTAACCCACCCAGACTCATTTCCCTACCCTATATTTACCCCTGACTAATACACCTAACACTATGGGCAATTTAGCATGGCCAATTCACCTGACCTGCACATCTTTGGACTGTGAGGGGAAACCGGAGCATCCGGAGGAAACTCACACTGATTCAAGAAGAATGTGCAAGCTCCACACAGACATTCACCCAAGGTGGGAATCGAACCCAGGTCCCTGGTGCTGTGAGCCACCATGCTACCCCGAAGGTTGATTTCCTGGCAAGATGGTAACAGTAGAGAGGGGCATAACCTAACACATGGAAGGGGCCAGTTAACTCTGTTGTTGTGAGGATGGTGCACAGTAATGCCAATAGCATGGATTTAATCCCTGTCCCTGCTCTTCATACAAGTTTGCATATTGTGGTTGAATACAATTCTGCTCCTGATAGTATCAAAGTTTGAACGTACAGGATGTGTTCTAAGTCTATGCCATTTAGCATGTAGGTGCTATCACAGAATACAATGGAGGATATCGTCAGTGTGAATTTGGGACTTGGCCAACAAAAGGACTATGTGGTCGTCACTGCCACCTATGTACCTGTCACAAGTAGATTTGTAAGGATAAATATCACCTCTCTGTTCCCTCATCTCCTCCCACAGGTTCAGTTTAGCAGATGTGACCTTCAGAATTCAGCCAGTTTGGTAAATAGTTGTACTGCAGTGTCCCCCTTGATGATATCACCATCATTGTTTTTTTCCAGTTGATGTTCAACATGGAGGAGCACTAGTTCATCAGCTGAGGGGTGGTAGGTTGTCATCAGGAGAAGGGTCCCCTAGCCAGGATGCTTTGTGATTTCAGAGAGTTCAGTGTCATTATTGACAACTGCCATGACAACTCCCTTCCGAATGTATACCATTGTGCTACCTGTTCCAGGGATGACCATGCCTGAAATGTTGTAATGTATGACTTTACAACAGTGACCATGTCAAGCTGTTGCTGTTTAGTTTGTGTGATAGCTCTCCCAATCGTCCTTTCAGGAGGGTTGTTGCTTGGATCTGTTGTTACGTTTCTTGTCTCTCACTTAATGTCAGGCAATCCACACAGTTTTAATCCATTTTGACTTTTCTGAACAAATGAATAGTTTGCTCTGCAGTTTCTGGAGGATAATTAAGAATCAAACACATTGCTGTAGGTCTGCAGTCATATGAAGGCCAGACCGTCATGTAAGGTAAGGAAAGCAGATTTTCTTTTGCTTAAGTGACCATTAGAGAACCAGATGAGGTTTCAAAACAATCGATAATATTTTCATAGCACCATCACAGACGCTGTTTCTCTACTCTCGGTGTTCATTAACCAATTGAACTTATTAATCGATTTAATGTAAGTTCCACCAAATACCTTCAACTTCTGGATTACAAAATCAGTGACATTACCACAACACCATGATTTGTAATTGATGTTGCCAGGGTTGAAGGCTTTGAGCTATAGAGAGAGGTTGAATAGTCTAGGGCTGTTTTCCCTCGAGCTGAGGGGTGACCTTATTGAGGTTTATAAAATCATGAAGGACATGGATAGGGTAAATAGACAACGTCTTTTCCCTGGGGTGGGAGAGTCCAGGACTAGAGGGCATAGTTTTAGGGTGAGAGGGGAAAGATATATAAGAGATCTAAGGGCACCCTTTTCACGCTGAAGGTGATACGTGTATGGAATGAGCTGCCAGAGGAAGTGGTGGAGGCTAGTACAATTGCAACATTTAAGAGGCATTTGGATGGGTATATGAAGAGGAAGGGTTTGGAGAGATATGGGCCAGGTGCTGGCAGATGGGACTAGATTGGGTTAGGATATCTGGTCAGCATGGACAAGTTGGGCTGAATGGTCTGTTTCCATGCTGTACATCTCTATGACTATGACTCTTATGTTGGTGATAAAATGGAACTACGGTGGAAAAACATTTGTAGCAAATGGTAATAGTGACAATTAAAAAAAAGTAAAAGTCATTCCCCAGAGCTATCTTTTTTTAAAAACATCAGTCATGGGATGAGGGCATTTCTCATCAGTCTAGCATTTGTTGCCCATTGCTAACTGATATTGAGATGGTGGTGGTGATCTTGAACTGCGACTGTTTAAATAGTTCTGGTATCCCCACAGTGCTATTAGGGAGGAAGATACGGGATTTGAATCCAACAACAATAAATGAATGGCAGTATAGTTGCAAGACAGGATCGTGTGCCATTTGTTGGGGAATGTGCAGTTGGTAGTCCACGTGTATCTTGTGCCCTTATCCAACTGGTTGTAGACGTCATGGGTCATTTGATTTGGTGAGTTACTGCAGTACACACTGTCGACAGCATACACTGCTAGCACAGCCCATGACTATTGGAGTGAGTTGATGCTCAAGTTATTAGATGGAGTGCCAATTAAAAAGGATGGTTTTTGTTGGATGCTCTCAAGTCTCTTGAGTATTACTGGAGCTGTGCTCATCCAGGAAAGTGGAGAGTATTCTGACAAACTCCTGACTTGTGCCATGTAGATGGTGGACTGTTTTGAGGAGTCAGGAGATGAGTTACTCATTGGACAGTTCCAGCCCTAGTCCTGCTCTTGATCTGACCCATCAGTTGTGAGATTGCTTAGTGCTGTCAATTGTTCTGCTGATTGACATGCAAGTAATCCTGTTTTGTAGCTTCACCAGGTTAATACTTCACTTTTAGCTGTACTTAATGCTGCTTCTGGCATGCCCTCATTCACTCTTCACTGAATTAGGGTTGGTCTCCTAGCTTGGTGTTTATCGGCAGAATAGGGATATGCTGGGCCAGGAGGTAACAGATTGTGGTTGAATACATTTCTGCGACTGCTAATGGCCCACAGCCTATAGATTCGATAGCAGAGACTTTTCCCCAAGGCAGGATTGACTGCTATGAGGGGGGTCATAGTTTTAAGGTGTTAGGAGGAAGATATAAAACATAGAACATACAACAATACAGCGCAGAACAGGCCCTTCGGCCCTCGATGTTGCACCGACCTGTGAACTATTCTCAGCTCGACCCCTACACCATCCCATCATCATCCATGTGCTTATCCAAGGATTGTTTAAATCTCTCTAATGAGGCTGAGTTAATTACATTGGCAGGCAGGGCATTCCATGTCCTTACCACTCTCTGAGTAAAGATCCTGCTTCTGACATCTGTCTTAAATCTATCACCCATCAATTTGTAGTTTTGCCCCCTCGTACAAGCTGACATCATCATCCTAGGAAAAAGACTTTCACTGTCTACCCTATCTAATCCTCTGATCATCTTGTATGTCTCTATCAAATCCCCTCTTAGCCTTCTTCTTTCCAATGAGAACAGACCCAAGTCTGTCAGTCGTTCCTCATAAGACCTTCCCTCCAGACCAGGCAACTTCCTGGTAAATCTCCTCTGCACCTTTTCCAATGCTTCCATATCCTTCCTGAAATATGGTGATCAGAACTGTGCACAATATTCCAAGTGTGGCTGCACTAGCGTTTTGTATAGTTGCAGCATGATATTGTGGTTCCGGAACTCAATCCCTCTACGAATGAAACCTAACACACCGTATGCCTTCTTAACAGCATATCCACCTGGGTGGCAACTTTCAGGGATCTATGTACATGGACTCCCAAATCCCTCTGCACATCCTCACTACCAAGAATCTTTCCATTGACCCAGTACTCTGTCTTCCTGTTATTTTTCCCAAAGTGAATCACTTCACATTTATCTGTATTGAACTCCATTTGCCACCTCGCAGCCCAATTCTGCAGTTTATCCAAGTCCCCCTGCAACCAGTAACATTCATCCAAACTGTCCACTACTGCATCGACTTTAGTGTTATCTGCAAATTTACTAATCCATCCACCTATGCTTGCATCTAAATCATTTATAAAAATGACAAACAGCAGTGGTCCCAAAACAGATCCTTGTGGCACACCACTAGTAACCAGACTCCAGGCTGAATATTTTCCATCAACCACCATTTGCTGCTTTCTTCCAGAAAGCCAGTTTAAAACCAAACTGCTAAATCCCCCTCAATCCCATGCCTCTGCATTTTTTTCCAATAGCCTACCATGCGAAACATGATCAAAGGTTTTACTGAAGTCCATGTACACCATGTCAACTGCCCTACCCTCATCTACATGCTTGGTCACCTTCTCAAAAAACTCAATGAGGTTTGTGAGACATGACCCGCCCTTGACGAAACCATGCTGACTATCTGAAATCAAATTGTTGCTTGCTAGATGATTATAAATACTATCTCTTATAATCCTTTCCAAAACATTCCCTACAACAGAAGTAAAGCTCACTGGTCTGTAATTACTTGAGTCATCTCTACTGCCCTTCTTGAACAAGGGCACAACATTTACAATCCTCAAGTCCTCTGGTACCAGACCTGTAGACAATGACAACTCAAATATCAAAACCAAAGGCTCTGCTATCTCTACCCTAGCTTCCCAGAGAATCCTCAGATAAATCCCATCCAGCCCAGGGGCTTTACTTTCACTCCTTTTAGAATTGATAACACCTGCTCATAACTAACCTCGATCGTTTCTAGTCTAATACCTTGTACCTCATTCTTCTCCTCTACACTATTCTCCTTTTCCTGAGTGAAAACCGATGAGAAACATCCATTTAGCACCTCTCCAATCTCCACAGGGTCCACATTCAACTTCCCACTTCTGTCTTTGACTGGCCCTATTCCTACCCTAGTCATCCTTTTATTCCTCACATACCTATAGAAAGCTTTCGGATTCTCCTTTATTCTATTTGCTAAAGACTGCTCGTGTCCTCTCTTTGCTCTTCTTAACTCTCTCTTTAAATCCTTCCTAGCTGATCTGTAACTCTCCATCGCTTCATCTGAACCAACTTGTCTCATCAACACATAAGTCTCCTTCTTCTGCTTAACAAGAGATGCAATTTCTGTGGTAAACCATGGTTCCCTTACCTTATCACTTCCTCCCTGTCTGACAGGGAAATACCTATCAAGGACATGCAATATCTGTTCCTTAAACCAGCTCCACACTTCCATAGTCTGCATCCCCTGCATTTTGCTACCCCATTCTATGCATCCTAATTCTTGCCTGATCGCATTATAATTGCCCTTGCCCCATCGATAACTCTTGACCTGTGGCATGTACCTATCCCTTTCCATCGCTAAACTAAACGTAACTGAATTATGGTCACTCTCTCCAAAGTGCTTACCTACAACTAAACCAAACCTGGCCTGGTTCGTTACCAAGCATCAGATCCAGTGTGGCCTCCCCTCTTGTCCCTTCGACATACTATGTCAGGAAACCCTCCTGTACACATTGGACAAAACTGATCCATCCGACGTACTAGACTTATAGCATTTCCAGTCAATATTGGGGAAGGTAAAGTCCCCCACAATGACCACCCTGTTCCTATCACTTCTACCCAGAATCATTTTGCCAATCCTCTACCTCCACCTCCTTGGAACTCTTTGGAGGCCTATAAAAAACTCCAAGCAGTGTGACCTCTCCTCTCCTGTTTCTAATCTCAGTATACCCTACCTCAGTAGACGAGTCCTTGTCAAAAGTTCTTTCAGCCACCGTTATACTATCCTTGACTAACAAGACCACACCTCCCCATGCCTGTTCTTAATGAAAGATCTAAATCCTGGAACCTGTAACATCCATTCCTCACCCTGCTATATCCATGTCTCTGAAATGGCCACAATATCGGAGTCCCAGGTACCTATCCATGCTGCAAGCTCACCTATCTTATTTCGGATACTTCTGGCGTTGAAGTAGACACACTTCAAACCAGCTTACTGTCTGCCAGCACATTCCTGTGACCATGAAATCCTGTCCCTGTCTTCCCTACTCTCATCCTCCTGCGCACTGGAACTACACCTCTGGTTCTCATCCCCCTGCTGAGCTAGTTTAAACCCATCCAAATAGCACCAGCAAATTTCCCACCCAGGATATTAGTACCACTCTGGTTCAAGTGAAGACCATCGTGTTTGTACAGGTCCCACCTTCCCCGGAATGAGCCCCAATTATCCAAATACCTAAA
Organism: Chiloscyllium plagiosum; assembly: GCF_004010195.1. NCBI lineage: Eukaryota > Metazoa > Chordata > Chondrichthyes > Orectolobiformes > Hemiscylliidae > Chiloscyllium > Chiloscyllium plagiosum. Next base: position 73,738,326 of record NC_057722.1, on the reverse strand, counting down.
ACCCTCCCTCCTGCACTATCCTTGCAGCCGCGTGTTCAGCTGATATCTCTCCCTATTCCTTGCCTCGCTCTCGCATGGCACGGGTAACAAACCAGAGATAACAACTCTGTTCGTTCTAGCTCTCAGCTTCCACCCGAGATCCCTGAAATCCTGCCTTACATCCCTATCTGTCTTTCTACCTATGTCGTTGGTACCTTTGTGGGCCACGACTTGGGGCTGATCACCCTCTCCCTTCGGGATCCCAAAGACACGATCCGAGACATCACGGACCCTGGCACCTGGGAGGCAACACACCAACCGTGAGTCTCGATCGTTCCCAACAAACCTTCTATCTGAGCCTCTAACTTTTGAGTCCCCAACGACTAACACTCTCCTCCTTTCCCTCCTTCCCTTCTGTGTAACAGGGACAGGCTCTGTGCCAGAGACCTGGGCCCCACTGCCCCTGGTAAGTCGACTGCCCCCAACAGTATCCAAAACGGTACACATGTTTTTCAGGGGTACGACCACAGGGGATCTCTCCACTGACTGTTTTCTCCCCCTTCAAACAGTCATCCAGTTTTCTTCATGCCGAGGAGTAATTGCCTTCCTGTAACTCTTATCTATCACAGCCTCAGCCTCCTGAATGATCTGAAGTTCATCCAGCTCCCGCTGCAGTTCCCTAACACGGTCTTGGAGGAGCGAGAGTTGGGTGCATTTCCTATAGAAGAGACATCAGAGATAGGTTATTTATGCAGAGAGTTGTGAGCACATCGAGTTCGTTGCCAGCGGTGGCGGTGGAAGCAGAGTAATTAGGGACATTTAAGGGACTGCTGGATATGCACATGGACAACAGTGAATTGAGGGGAGCGTGGGTTAGGTTATTTTATTTTAGATTAGGATTAATCTCTTTAGTGCAGATGGGTCAGATGGAGCCGTTTTTTGTCAGGTGTGTTCAGGAGGGTTTCCTTACTCAGTATGTAGACAGACGAATGAGGGGAGAGGCCATTTTGGATTTGGTGCTCGGCAAAGAGACAGGACAGGTGTCAGATCTCGCGGTGGGAGAACACTTTGGTGACAGTGACCACAACTGCCTCACATTTGCCATAGCCTTGGAGAGGGAAAGGAGCAGTTACAGAGGGAAGATATTTAATTGGGGAAAAGGAAATTATGACGCTATCAGACAGGAGTTGGGAAATACGGACTGAGAGCAATTGTTCCACAGAAAGGGCACAGCAGACATGTGGAGACTATTTAAGGAGCAGTTGTTGCGAGTGATGCACTAATTTATCCCTCTGAGACAGGTTAGAAGGAGTAAGATTAAGGAACCTTGGATGACGAGAACAGAGGAGCTTCTCATCAAAAGGAAGTAAGGATCTAGCACAGCTTTAAAGGATTACAGGTTTGTTAGAAAGGAGCTCAGAAACGGACTGAGGAGAGCCAGGAGGGGGCACGAAGAAGGCTTGGCAGGAAGGATTAGAGAGAATCCAAAGGCATTTTACTCATACGTGAGGAATAAGAGAATGATCAGGAAGACGGCAGGGTCAATCAGGAATAGTGTAGGGAACTTGTGCGTGGAGTCTGATCAGATAGGGGAAGCCCTAAATGAGTTTTTTGATTCAGTTTTCACTAAGGAAAGGGACTTTGTAGTGAATGAGAACTTTGAGGAGCTGGGATACAGGTTTGAACAGATCAATATTGATGAAGTTGATGTGCTGGAAATTTTGGCAAACATTAAGATTGATAAGTCCCCAGGGCCAGACCAGATTTATCCTAGGCTGCTCCAGGAAGCGAGAAAGGAGGTTGCTAAGCCACTGGCAAGGATATTTGCCTCCTCACTCTCCATGGGAGTCATACCAGAGGATTGGAAGGAGGCGAATGTTATTCCTTTTTTCAAGAAAGGTAATAGAGAAATCCCTGGCAATTACAGACCAGTCAGTCTTACATCTGTGGCCAGCAAAGTTTTGGAAAGAATTCTGTGGAATGGGATTTATGACTATTTGGAAAAGCATAGCATGATTAAAGGCAGTCAGTATGGCTTTGTGAAGGGCAGGTCATGCCTCACAAATCTTATTGAGTTCTTTGAGGAGGTGACAAGA
>NC_057722.1:73728172-73736160 GCF_004010195.1 Chiloscyllium plagiosum | reverse complement strand
GCTGAGAAATGGCAGTTGGAGTTCAACCTGGATAAATGCAAAATGATGCATTTTGGAAGGTCGAACTTCAATGCTGAATATAGGATTAAAGACAGGATTCTTGGCAGCATGGAGGAACAGAGGGATCTTGGCGTTCAAGTACATAGATCCCTTAAAGTTGCCACCCAAGTGGATAGGGTTGTTTAGAAAGCATATGGTATTTTGGCTTTCATTAACAGGGGGATCGAGTTTAAGAGCCGTGAGGTTTTGCTGCAGCTCTACAAGTCCCTGGTGAGAACACACTTGGAATATTGTCTCCAGTTCTGGTTACCCTACTATAGAAAAGATACAGAGGCTTTGGAGAGGGTTCAAAGAAGGTTTACCAGGATGCTGCCGGGACTGGAGTGCTTGCCTTGTGAAGTGAGGTTGGATAAGCTCAGACTTTTCTCTCTGGAGAGAAGAAGGAAGAGAGAGACCTGATCGAGGTATACAAGATAATGAGAGGCATTGATAGAGTCAATAGCCAGAGACTTTTCTCCAGTGGTGGTGGAAGTAGAGTCATTATGGACTTCAGCAAGACACTTGTTAAGGTTCCCCATGGTAGGCTCATTCATAAAGTCAGGAAGTATGGGATACATGGAGATTTGGTTATCTGGATTCAGAATTGGCTGGCTGACAGAAGGCAGAGAGTGGTTGTAGATGGCAAGTATTCTGCCTGGAGGTCAGTGTTGAGTGGGGTCCCGCAGGTTGAACTCCAACTGCCATTTCTCAGCCCAGCTCTGCATCCTGTCTATGTCGCTTTCTCAGCCCAGCTCTGCATCCTGTCTATGTCGCGCTGCAGCCTGCAATAACCCTTGATACTATTAATGGCACCTCCAACCTTTGTGTCATCTGCAAATTTACTAACCCACCCCTCAACCTCCTCATCCAAGTCATTTAAGTGACTGTTGGACTTGCACATGGATATCAGTGAATTGAAGGGTGTGTGGGTTAAGTTATTTTATTTTACATTAGGACTAATCCTCGGCACAAAATTGTGGGCCAAAGGGCTTGGTCTGTGCTGCCCTTTTCTATGTTCTATGTGTCTTGTGGATGCTTAGTCTTGAGTTGCTACAACTGTTCATTTCCAACACATTAAGCATTGTGTAGAGAACACCTGCTATTATATTGATGCATCTTCTACAAGTAGATTGGCAGGGACAAAATCTTACGTTGGTGATGTTGACTGGGCTCTGGAGCTTTATTGTTTTTGAATACCTGTGGTTGTGTTCAGTTGAATAGGCTGCCTCAAAGTCTGACTGCCCACCTGACTGAATCATGGACTACACTGGCTGGATTGATTTTGCTTCTGTGCCACTGTTATGGACAGCTGTAGTGAAGTATTCACTGAGCTCCCATTACACTTTATTTTGTGACAAAATGCCTTCATCCATGGGAGTGTATGGTAGAACTTGAGAAACATTCAGTCATAGATTAAAAGAATGGACGTCTTATGAATCATAGGAACGTGAATCACGCAGTGAAAAAGTCCACACTCAGAACAAAATGATTCTTGAGCACCAGAAAGTGATTCTATTCTGGCCCAGAAGTGTATGGCACTCAAACAAATTTGTTTTCTCCCAGAAGGTGAATGCCAAATCTTCAAAGTATTTATCAGTTGGAAAAATGCTTTATTTCTAAGCCACTTTAGATAATGGAAAGGAACAAATTTGAAACAAGAAACCAAAAACCCAGTCAAATAGTCATAACATCATGAAGATAAACAGACCCTTCCATCCAATTTAGCCATGCCAACCAGACATTCTAAATTAATTTAGTCTGATTTGTGAGCATTTGGCCCATATCCTTCTAAACTCTTCCTATTCATGTATCGTTCCAGATGCCTTTTAAATGTTGTAATTGTACCAGGTTCCACGAATTCCTCTGGCAGCTCATTCCAGAAATACAGCACCCTCTGTATGAAAAAGGTGCCCCTTAGGTCCCTCTGAAAATGTTTCCCTCACCTGAAACCTATGCCTTCTAGTTTTGGTCTCCCTACCCTGGGAAAAAGCCTTGGCTAATCCATGCCCATCATGGTTTTATAAACTTCTATAAGGTCACCCCTCAGCCTCCAATGCTCCAGGGAAAATAGCACCAGCCTATTCAGCTTAAACCCTCCAATCCTGGCAACATCCTCATTAATCTTTTCTGAACCCTTTCAAATTTCACAATGTTAATGACAAGGAGACCCGAATTGAATGCAGTATCCCAAAAGTGGCCTAATCAGTTAATGAGTTTATTTTGCCACTGAAGAATTTACAATTGTATTTCACCTTTGAATGAGATGGATTTGTGCATGGATTGCTGAATGAAGTAATCGAGTTAAAGTTACTTACCTTGTATTTGAGCTAGTGTGAAAGATTGCCTTTAACTTTGGAAATCTGATCAAGGTGAGGTGGTAGCATAATGGTAGTACCCCAAGCCTGGGGGCTGGTGACCTTGGATGACTGGTTTTACAATACAGAGTGATACCAACTATCTGGGCTCAATTCCCACATTGACTGAGGTCACCATCAAGGATGCAACTTCCCAATTTCTCCCTCTCACCTGATGGCATTGTAAGAATCAGGTTAACCCACCACCAGCCCTAGAGTCTGGTAAAACTACAGTGACTTTGTCACAAACTAATAAGCACAGGCTAAAATTCTGGGAGCACATGTTTGTGTTTCATTGTGGCAAATGGCTAAAATCTGAATTCAATAAAAAAATCTGGAATTGAAAGCTAGTCTAATCATAAGTGCTGTTGATTGATTGGGTTTACTAATGTCCTTCAGGATAGCTTTATTAAATCTCCCTTTCTTGCCTTTTTCTGACCCCAGACCTGCAGCAACTCTTTAATAGTGGCTAACTCTTAATTACTCTCTTGTCAGTTATGGATGGGCAATATATATTCACCCAGCCAGTGATGCCCACACCACAGGAATAGAAAGAAAGACTGCTCAAGGATTTCATCCAATGGAAGTGACTGGAACAGCTTGGTTGATAGTTAGAAGGCTTATACTGGGATATTCATCAGAAGAATACTGTTGAGACTATGGGGGGTGGGGCTTTGTTATTGCTATAATGGCAGCTATAATGGTACAAGCATTTCATATGGAGAATACCAAATGCTTTGACAAAAGTTAGGTCATATTGCGACTGCTGGCTGAGCTCTTGTCAAAGCTGGAAAAGAAACACAATCCAAATGGAAATGAAAAAAAAAAGTGTTACTAGGATTGACTGCAGAATCTTGAAGTGAGTTCAGAGTCCAGGAAAATTCATGCTGTACAAAATATGCTACGAGCAATCACTCAAGTCGCAAAAACCTTTGTAGAAACTCCAACTAAAACAGAAATTGCTGGATAAAACACAGCAAAGTTGGCAGCAACTATGGAGAGAAAATTGACTTAACGTTTCGGGTCACTGGCTATCCAGCAATTTCCAGTGTTGTTCCTGATTTCCAGCATCTGGGGTTCTTTGATTGTGTTTGGAAAAACTTGTGTTCATTGATACTGCAGCAGATTGTTCACAGACACATTCTAGAGCAAATTCAGTGATAGAGCTGAAAAATGTGTTGCTGGAAAAGCGCAGCAGGTCAGGCAGCATCCAAGGAGCAGGAGAATTAATGTTTCGGGCATAAGCCCTTCTTCGGCTTATGCCAGAAACGTCGATTCTCCTGCTCCTTGGATGCTGCCTGACCTGCTGCGCTTTTCCAGCAACACATTTTTCAGCTCTGATCTCCAGCATCTGCAGTCCTCACTTTCTCCAAATTCAGTGATATACCTCCAAGTGACAGCATGGCACTGTCAAATGGCACTTGCAAAGAAATAGCCTGCTCACTGACATTCAATTTGAGTTCCACCAGGACCACTCAGCTCCTGGTCAATATACAGCCTTGGTCCAAATATTGACAAAAGAGCTGAACACCAGAGGTGAGGAGAGAGTGTCTTGGCATCAAGCCAACATTCAACTAAGTGTGGCATCGAGAAGCCCTCAAACAAAAAAAATTAAAAATAAGAAACTAGTTTAGCTATGATCTCATTGAAGGGCAGAGCAGACTTGATAAGGCTGGATGGCCTATTTCTACTCCTGTGTCTTAAATCAGGAATGGATAATAAATACTGGTCCAGTCAGCATCACCAATATCTCATCAACAAACAAAAATGTTCAATTGAAAATCTGTGCCAGTGAGGCATTTGAGACTTTTGGATCAATGGAGTGCAATATTCAATTTAAGGGAAAGTTCTTGATATTAGCCACTGCTGAAGCAAGATAGTCAGAAAACCAATAATGATGGATAAAGTCTGGTCTCATAAATTTATACTGGAAATATACTTTGAGATGACTAAGCAGCTTGACCAACAATTGATTAGACAAATGAACATTTTCAAAGAACATTATGAAGATACAACACAGATTAAGGCCCTCTGGTCCAAGTGAGGAACTAAAATCTGGATTTAGGCTGTTGTCAGGAGCAACCATTTAATGCATGCTTTTATTAACTGCAAAATGGCTTCTCAATGCAAGTAACATAAAGTAACATAATAAAATGGCTTCAGGCTGCAAATTAACACTGTACTTGAAATGGCTTCTCACCCTGCTAAAAGCTGCAATCCTGCCTTGCTGAGCTAACTGAATCAAAAGATAAAGCAGACAATGGACCCCTCAGGGTATGGAATTAACTAAGCTAGATAGGACGTTACTAACCACCCTAGCTAACCTTAAAATGCAGGTGTAAAGAGATAATGGGTGGAAAACAACTTTGTTTCCCAGGAAATATCACTGGGTTAACCTGCTGTCCATTATGTCATTTTGTTACACTTTATTGGTTGTACCCTGTAATTAGCATTTTCTATTTCTTAAGAAACATATAAAAATTGCCTTTGTCCAAGTGAGTTGCGCAATTTCTCCAAGGAATACAGAAGCTTTTAACCTCTGTGTTGCTGGACAAACCTGTGCCTGGCTGTTACTAATTAGTGTGAAATCTTGCTGAAGCAGACCATACTTCTGTTGTTTATTTGACCGATTGCAGAACCGAGAAACCCCTCCCGGGGGATTGAGAACTTCACAATGAATCTGGATCGTCAAAAATACACTCAATCTGCATTGACATCAGTGTGAACGCGTGTGTCCGAGTTAGACGCTGAAGTAATACTGCAAGGCTCGGCCCACACCTTTCAGAATCACCTTTTAAAATCCAGATTGAGAAAGAAGTGTAGGGGCTTGAGAGAAACTGTGTGCCAATGGAAGTGATTGCTGGGATTGGCAACCCATTTGTGGTAGAACCCAATTTACACAGAACCATGAAACTAGGTAAAGTCAGAATCAACCAAACAGTTGATTTTGCATATTTTTGAGATTTATATGAAGACTTATTGGGTCCCAAGCATTTGCAAAATTGGATTTATCACATGATCAAACACAACTTGAACCTGTCAACAATATTTCATGATAAGTGCACATGCTGGATTCTATGTAGTTGCATTATGGTGTGAAGGCATCTCCAACAATCTTCAAAGCTGTAACGGAACTTTGAGAGTATCTTGGCCTGAACATTTTTGTGAAAATTACAATTAATACTCCAATATAAGCGTCGGTGGCTGAGGGGTGACCTTATAGGGGCATGGATAGGATAAATAGAGAAAGTCTTTTCCCTGGAGTCGTGGAGTCCAGAGCTAGAGGGCATAGGTTTAGGGTGAGAGGGGAAAGATATAAAAGAGACCTAAGGGGCAACTTTTTCACACAGACGGTGGTACGTGTATGGAATGAGCTGCCCAAGGAAGTGGTGTAGGCCAGTACAATTGCAACATTTAAAAGGCACTTGGATGAGTATATGAATAGGAAGGATTTGGAGGGATATGGGCCGGGTACTGGCAGGTGGGACAAGATTGGGTTGGCTTATCTGGTCAGCATGGACAGGTTGGACTGAGGGGTCTGTTTCCATGTTGTACAATCTCTATGACTCTATAAAGGAAAGATGTATCTGAACTACTTAGGATTTTGGCCCGTGTTTGCAATTTTGGTGCCTCCATTGAATGAGCCATAGAAGAAAGATGTACATATGAGCCGATGTATACTAAGATGAGGTTTACATTTTATTGTAAATTATACATAACTTTATAGAGAGCATAGTAGAAGAGGATGACTTACCTAGAGACCTATAGACCAGCAATACCTTCATGTGATCCAACATCACCATTAAAGTTAAAAATCACACAACACCAGGTTATAGTCCAACAGGTTTATTTGGAAGCACTAGCTTTCGGAGAGTTGCTCTTTCATCAGGTGGTTGTAGAGTATAAGATTGTAAGACACAGAATTTATAGCAAAATTTTACAGCGTGACGTAATTGAAATTATATGTGGAAAAAGACCTGGATTGTTTGTTAAGTCTCTCATCTTTTAGAATGACCATGTTGGTTTCAGTTCTATCATATGTAAATCGCAAAACATTTTAAAAAGTTACATTCTCAAGTGAACTTTAACAATTGGTGTTATGTCGGCCAGATACTGCATTGAAGGTGTGAGCTACTCCACAATCACCTGATGGAGGAGCAGTGCTCTGAACACTAGTGCTTCCAAATTAATCTGTTGGACCAAAACCTGTTTTTGTGTGATTTTTAACTTTGTACACCCCAGTCCAATACCGGCATCCCCAAATCCATGACCAACATCACTATGATATAGTTCACATATGTTCAGTAGCTAAACCTAAAGCAAAGGTACAATTATCTTTTCTCTATAATAAGAACATATCATTTCAGAGCAGGTTTTCTTTATTCATTTGTTGGATGTGGGTGTCGCTAGCTGGCTAGCATTTATTGCCCATCCCTAGTTGCCTTTGAGAAAGTTGCCCTTGCCTTCTTGAACCGCTCTGGCTCACCTGTTGTGGGTTGACCCCAATGTCCTTAGGGAGGGAATTCCAAGATTCTGATCCAGTGATAGTGAAGGAGAGGTGATATGTTTCCATGTCAGGATGGTGAGTGGTTTGGTGGGGAACTTGAAGGTAGGTGAACCCATGTATCTACTGTCCTTGTGCTTCGAGATGGAAGTCATCACAGATCTGAAAGGAGCTGTCTGAGGATCTTCAGTGAATTTCTGTGGTTCATCTTGGAAGTAATACATACTAATATTACTGAGTGTCTGTGGTAGACAGAGTGTATATTTGTGGATATAGTGCCAATCAAGTGGACTGCTTTGTCCTGAATGGTGACAGGAGAAAGTGAGGACTGCAGATGCTGGAGATCAGAGCTGAAAATGTGTTGCCGGAAAGGCGGAGCAGGTCAGGCAGCATCCAGGGAGCAGGAGAATCGACTTTTCGGGCATGAGCCCTTCTTCAGGAATGAGGAAAGTGTGTCCAGCAGGCTAAGATAAAAGGTAGGGAGGAGGGACTTGGAGGAGGGGCGGCGAGGTCAGGAAGAAGATTGCAGGTTAGGAAGGCGGTGCTGAGTTCGAGGGATTTGACTGAGACAAGGTGGGGGGAGGGGAAATGAGGAAACTGGAGAAATCTGAGTTCATCCCTTGTGGTTGGAGGGTTCCTAGGCGGAAGATGAGGCGTTCTTCCTCCAACCGTCATATTGCTATGGTCTGGTGATGGAGGAGTCCAAGGACCTGTATGTCCTTGGTGGAGTAGGAGGGCGAGTTGAAGTGTTGAGCCACAGGGTGGTTGGGTTGGTTGGTCCGGGTATCCCAGAGATCCCTGGGTTGCCGTTGTCGCAGCCACTTCCGCCCCCAGTGACATCACTAACCTGTACGACCACCCCGCCGCATGCGTCTCTGCCCCCATGCCGATCTCCGTCACCACGCCTAACTCCGCCCCCACGCCGATCTACGTCACCATGTCTAACCCCGCCCCCACGCCGATCTCCATCACCACGCCTAACCCCGCCCCCACACCAATCTCCGTCCCAACTCCGCCCCCATGCCGATCTCCGTCCCGTCCCCATACCCACCCCGGCCCCACCCCCAGTTCCCCCCCCACACCAGGTCCCC
>NC_057722.1:73724258-73725405 GCF_004010195.1 Chiloscyllium plagiosum | reverse complement strand
CGTCGATTCTCCTGCTCCTTGGATGCTGCCTGACCTGCTGTGCTTTTCCAGCAACACATTTTCAGCGCTGAATGGTGACAAGCTTCTTGAGTGTTGTTGGAGCTGCACCCATCCGGGCAAGTGGGGAGTTTTCCATAATATCCTGACTTGTGCCTTGTAGACAATGGACAGGCTCTGGGGAGTCAGGATGTGAGTTACTCACCGCAGTATTCATAGCCCTGTCGATCATTTAGCCATTCATGCCTGTTCCATCATTCAATTCGATCTGAAGGAGAGTCATGTGGAGCTGAAACATTAACTCTATTTCTCTTCCCACGGATGCTGTCAGACCTGATGAGTTTCTCCAGTATTCTCTGTTTGCTTCAATTAGATTAGGATTGAATTGATTGTAGCCCTAATCCACTTTTTTGGTCATCCCCTTTAATTTTTGGCTCCCTTGCTAATCAAGAATCAACCACTGCCTTACAAATATTCAATGACCATTGCTTTCGGAGTATGAGAATTCCAGACACTCATGATCCTCTGAATGAAAAGCCTTTCCCACATCAACATTTTAAACTATCTCTCCCATTTCTCTTACCCACACAGGGAAACATTCTTTCAGCATCTACCGGTCAAGTGCCCTCAGCGTCTTCAATGCTTCAGTATGTAGAAAGGAAGGCATGGTCTACTGGTGCTATCATTAGATTATTAATCCAGAGACCCAGGTAATATTCTGGGAACCTGACTTCAAATGGCGTAAGATGGTAGAATTCAAGATTGGAATCAAGGGTCTAATGATGATCACGAATCCACTGTCGACTGTAGAAAAACCTCACTTGGTTCATTTCAGGCAAGGAAACAGTCATCCTTACCTGGTCTGGCCTACATGTGACTCCAGACCCACAGCAATATGGTTGACTCTGTACTGCCCCTGGGTAATTAGGGACAGACAATAAATGTTGCCTACATCCTGTGAATGAAAACAACCTTCTAATAGGGACCCAAAGTGAAGTATTGTTGGATACTACTTCTGAAAGCATGGTATCTATTGTGATTCTCTCCAGTGGAAATAGCTGAGATGCTTTGGTTAGATACATTGCCATTTGTTAGCATGAGCTTAAGTGGGTGGCACGGTGGCACAGTGGTTAGCACTGCTGCCTCACAG
>NC_057722.1:73707518-73724177 GCF_004010195.1 Chiloscyllium plagiosum | reverse complement strand
GTCAGGTGAATTGGCCATGCTAAATTGCCCGTAGTGTTAGGTAAAGAGGTAAATGTACGGGAATGGGTGGGTTACGCTTTGGCGGGCGGGTGTGGACTCTACACCCACTCGACACTGTTAGTAATCTAATCTAATCTTAACAATGCCAGTTCTGGAAAGGATATGTGTAAGAAAGTCTTTGACAGAAGTGAGGTTCAGTCTTGGTATTACGCTTCGGCGGGTGGGTGTGGACTTGTTGGGCCGAAGGGCCTGTTTCCACACTGTAAGTAATCTAATCTAATCTTAACAATGCCAGTTCTGGAAAAGATATGTGTAAGAAAGTCTTTGACAGAAGTGAGGTTCAGTCTTGGTATACAGAATGTAATATTTAATAGCTAGTTAAATTATAACTGAGTTACATGAGGATTCATATGTACTTAAGATTAAATAAACATTAGCAGACTTTCATGTTGAACATACGAGCAGAGTTAGTGTGAAATCTAAAGCCAAGATACTTTTTATTGGCCTTGAATAGATTCTGATCTAGAAACAATGCAAAATTTGCCAAGATTGCAGATGTTGGCTGCCAAAAGCTCCTCTACAACCACAGTTATGGTTGAATGGATCATTTCAAAGAGGCGCAAACATAATTTGCTGATAAGGCAATCGAAAGATCAAAACTGGAACATAACCAAGCAAGGAGGAAAGAATAAACAGCATATATGCCAATTATTAAAAATATTTAAACAAGTGCATGCATTGAAAACACAGACTGTTCCCAACTTTGCTGAGATTATTGACCGGATGTCAAAGTGAATCAAAAGAACGTAACTAAAGCAGGTTTTCAAAAGAAAAGAAAAATGGGGCCGAATCCTACACTTTTGACCAAAGTCTGAGTTGCAATGAGCTTTTCGAAGTGTTTTTGCATTGTTTAGTGAGATTTCTTGTTGCAGCTCACTAAACTTGCCTCATTAACTCCTCACCATACCTTATGGCCCCCTCTTGTGTAATTCCACTACCAGGTAAAAACAATGACTGCAGATGCTGGAAACCAGATTCTGGATCAGTGGTGCTGGAAGAGCACAGCAATTCAGGCAGCATCCAACGAGCAGCTCGTCGGATGCTGCCTAATTCCACTACCATCTTACCACATGCCATTCCTGGGACAACTTGCCACTCGCTGGACATCCAAAGACCAGCATCCCTTGCACCCAGAGAAGCATTGATAATCTTGTATTGCTCCTCACCAGTGTCATTATGCTGGGATACTGCCTTGCAAAACAACCCCATTCTCTCATTCTAGTCATTGTTTCATCACTAGGTCACACACTTTACCTGTTCTCAGCCACAACCCATCCAAACACCCGCTCAAGGTCACTGCTACTCTTTACACACTGTAGACCAATATTTTGTCTTTGTGCAGCAGAGAATCATTACAAGCAAACAATCATATAATGCCAACCAGGACCTGTTGTTTGTAGCCAGTAACTTTAATACAAACAAGATGAATAGAGTCAAAAATGGCACAACACTGGGTTATAGTCCAACAGGTTTATTTGATTACAAAGTCTTGTCAAAGGTCATTGCCAAGCGGGTCAGGTCTGCTCTGGGATTGGTGGTTCACCCTGACCAAACCTGTGCTGTACTGGGCAGGAAGATCGCTGAGGGTCCCGCGTGCTCCTCAGGGATACGATCACCTACGTGCAGGACACGGGGTGGACACCTACCTCATCAGCCTGGACCAGGAGAAAACCTTTGACGGGATATCGCACGCATATATGAGAGAGGTTCTCTCCAAAATGGACTATGGGATGGGAATCTGCAATTGCATCTGACTGCTGTACACCAATATCGTCAGTGCAGTCTCAGTTAATGGGTGGGAATCAGAAAGCTTTCCAATCAGATGTGGATTCAGGAAGGGCTTCCCACTCTCTCCTGCCTTGTTTATGTGCTTTATAGAGCCATTTGCTGAGTCTATTGGGAAGGATGCGAGCCTGAGAGGAGTGACTATTCCTGGCAGCTGGGGCCTACAGGTTAAGGCCTCCCTGTACATGTTTAAGACACTGTTTTCTGCTCGGATCCACTGTCAATGCACAGACTCATGTGCATCTGTTATGAGTTTGAACGGGCCTTGGGGGTCAAGGTAAATCCAGGTGTGGGTGAGGCCAGGCTCTTTGGAAACTGGGCCAACTAATCCTCTATTCCCTTCACCGTCACGACAGACCACCTAAAGGTGCTGGGCATTTGGTTCGGAGGGACTGGGACGTGCCCCAAGCCTTGGGAGGAGTGTGTCACTAAAGTGAGGCAGAAGCTGGGCAGATGGGAGCACTGGTCACTCTCCATGGTGGGTAAAAACCTGGTCATCAACCGTGAGGTACTCTTAGTGTTGTTATACATGGTGCAGGTCTGACCTATTTCCTGAACCTACTTTATGTGGAGATCAAAAATGTACTGTTCGAAGTGACACCATGTATAAAGGTCTGGACAAAGGGGAAAAAAACACACCCAACACTACTCTCCCCCGATGGCAACCTTTGTGTGTGGCTGCATCAAGCTGTGTGTGCATCCTCAGTACGCAAACACCAAGAGTCACTACGTACTAAGTTTCTACCTGTCCCTGGTGTTGGGAAGGATGGGTCTGGCCTCGCTGCCGTGGAAGTCTCCAAGTAGTTGGACTGTTCTGTATCACCTGTCCTTCATGCAGAAATTTGTGAACAGAAACACCTTTGACCACAAGTTCTTCAGGAATTGGCCAGCACCCTTGAGACCCTTCGGGAAAAGGAGAGGGCGAATCCTGTTGAGTGATTCCCTGGGCAGACCGTCAAAATCATTTGACTGAATGCCATATCGCCAGAACGAGATCTAGGACATGACTTGGCTAGTGGTGAGAAGGGCCCTGCCTGTGAGTTCCTTTATGCATACCCGGACTCTCTGTGCCACCGCATGCTGCTCTTGAAGCGGCTGTGGAGGGGACGAGACTGTCACACATCTCCTTCTGGAATGTGCTTCTGCAAAGGAAGTCTGGAGAGGAATGCAGTGGTGTTTGTCCTGAACAGCTCCGTGACACAGGACGCTGTGCTCCATGTTCCCCAGCACACCGAGACAAACATCAGTTGTGCTTGGAGGACCATCAATCCCTGTTTAAGAAAGGTGGTAAGGACAAGCCAAGGAACTATAGACCAGTGAGCCTGACGTCGGTGGTGGGCAAGTTGATGGAGGGAATCCTAATGGACAGGATGTACATGTATTTGGAAAGGCAAGGACCGATTAAGTATAGTCAACATGGCTATGTGTGTGGGAAATCATGCCTCACAAACTTGATTGAGCTTTTTGAAGGAGTAACAAGGAGGATTAATAAGGGCAGAGCAGTAGACGTGATCTATATGGACTTCAATAAGGCGTTCAACAAGGTTCCCCATGGGAGACTGATTAGCTAGGTTAGACCTCATGAAATACAGGGAGAACTAGCCATTTCGATACAGAACTGGATCAAAGGTAGAAGACAGAGGGTGGTGGTGGAGGGTTGTTTTTCAGACTGGAGGCCTGTGACCAGTGGAGTGCCACAAAGATTTATCCATTACCTTTCATCATTTATATAAATGATTTGGATGTGAGAATAAGAGGTATAGTTAGTAAGTTTGCAGATGACACCAAAATTGGGGGTGTAGTGGACAGCAAAGAAGGTTACCTTTGATTACAACAGGATCTTGACCAGATGGGCCAATGGACTGAGAAGTGGCAGATGGAGTTTAATTCAGATAAATGCTTGGTACTGCATTTCGGGAAAGCAAATCTTATACACTTAACTGTAAGGTCCTCGGGAGTGTTGCTGAACAAAGAGACTTTGGAGTGCAGGTTCACAGCTCCTTGAAGGTGGAGTAGCAGGTAGATAGGATAGTGAAGAAGGTGTTTGGTATACCTTCATTTATTGGTCAGAGTATTAAGTACAGGAGTTGGGAGGTCATGTTGCTGCTGTACAGGACATTGGTTAGGCAACTGTTGGAATATTGCATGCAATTCTGGTCTCCTCCCTATCGGAAAGATGTTGTGAAACTTGAAAGAGTTCAGAAAAGATTTACAAGGATGTTGCCAGGGTTGGAGGATTTGAGCTATAGGGAGAGACTGAACAGGCTGGGGCTGTTTTCCCTGGAGCGTCGGAGGTTGAGGGGTGATTTTATAGAGGTTTACGAAATCATGAGGGGCATGGATAGGACAAATAAGCAAAGTCTTTTCCCTGGGGTCGGGGAGTCCAGGACTAGAGGGCATAGGTTTGATGGGAAAGATACAAAAGAGACCTAAGGGACAAAGTTTTCATGCAGAGGGTGTTACATGCATGGAATGAGCTGCCAGAGGAAGTAGTGGAGGCTGGTACAATTGCAACATTTAAAAAGCATCTGGATGGGTATATGAATAGGAAGGGTTTGGAGGGAGATGGGCTGGGTGCTGCCAGGCAGATCTAGATTGGTTTAGGATATCTGGTTGGCATGGGCGAGTTGGACCGAAGGATCTGTTTCCATGCTGTATATCTCTATGACTCTATGAAGCCATAACTCGGTGAATGACACTCTTTGGTCTGTCCGAAACTTGCTGGCCTTCCAGCTGAAGGAGTTAACCCTGACTGAGTGTTGCAGACTAGGCATGTTTCAAGGTCCAGGACTACAGGCAGAGGGACACGCTTAAGCTTGGGGCAGCTACTGCCAAAGTGCAGTGGGGAAAGACTACTGTGTAAGGTCCCTCTGCCAGATAAATGGGGGTCTATTCAATAATTGGGCTCCACTGACTCCTCAGCTAAATGCCAAGAGGTTGATGGTAAACATCGAGAATGGTGAACATCAATGACTTAACTTGTTCTCTGTTTGTCAAGACAGTATAGATCGGAGCAGCTTCATTAACTGCTCATGTACCAAAGATTTCTTTCTATGAACGATGTTTAAAAATAACAGATTAGATTACTTACAGTGTGGAAACAGGCCCTTTGGCCCGACAGGTCCACACCGACCCTCCGAAGAGCAATCCACCCAGACCCATTCCCCTACATTTAGGTCCCCTTCACCTAACACTACAGGCAATTTAGCATGGCCAATTCACCAAACCTGCACTTCTTTTGGACTATGGGAGGAAACCCACACAGATATGGGGAGAATGTGCAAACTCCACACAGACAGTTGCCTGAGGCAGGAATTGAACCCAGGTCTCTGGCACTGTGAAGCAGCAGTGTTAACCGCTGTGCCACCGTGCCACCTGTGAATTATTTGAGACCGCAAGCTTTCGGAGCCCCCAATGCTTTCTCAGGCAGCTGGTGGCACAATACTCCGGGTGGAAATAGCTCTCATTGGGGACATTCAGAGTGAAAGGATATTAACTCTCTGAACAGACAGTGATGCCATGCCCTGCAGATGAGGATGCACACACTCTTCCAAACAGTCAGACATCCAGTGCCTAATAACCAGGTCATGTCTCCATTATTCACTGAACTTGGCAAAGGTCCCACACTACATATTACATCAAAAAGGGAGTACCTGCTATACTCAAAATGCCCTCCCCATGCCCGGCACATAAACATTCAAGTATTATTACACTCAGCATTAACCGTCTCCAAAAGAACATGGTCAAGTGAGGAAGTGATGCTCCCCATCTCCCTCTGCATCATTGGAGGTCTCAGAACCACTGGCTCATCTTTGGTCAGTACCATCACTTTTTATATCATTGCTACAAACTTCCTCAGTGTTATACTAAGGTACAATGTGCAAAGACCAATAGCATAGTGAGAATTAATCCGGAAATAGAAAAATAATCACGATCACTCTGCATGCATTACACATGGATGCGGAGACCACTGGAAGTGATATCTGGCTGGAGTTTACCAATGTCTGTGTCAATGTGTTTGTCCCTGCTATGTCCTAGTTTCCTGCAGAAGTTATAGAACATAGAACATTACAGCGCAGTACAGGCCCTATGGCCCTCGATGTTGCACCATCCTGTGAAACCAATCTGTAGCCCATCTAACCTACACCATTCTATTTCATCCATATGTAAACCCAATAACCATTTAAGTGCCATTAAAGGTGGTGAGTCTACTACTGTTGCAGACAGGATGTTCCATGCACCTACTACTACCTGAGTAAAGAAACTATCTCTGGCATCTGTCTTATATTCAAATCCCATCAATTTAAAGCTATATCCCCTCGTGCTAGCCATCATCATCCGAAGAAAAAGGCTCTCACTGTCCACCCTACCTAATCCTCTGATCATCTTATGTGTTTCAATTAAGTCACCTCTCAACCTCCTTCTCTCGAATGAAAACAGCCTCAAGTCTCTTAGCCTTTTCTCGTAAGACCTACCCTCCATACCAGACAATATCCTGGTAAATCTCTTCTGCACCCTTTCCAAAGCTTCCACAGTCTTCCTATAATGCGGTAACAGAACTGTATGCAATACTCCAAGTGTGGCTGCTCCAGAGTTTTGTACAGCTGCAGCATGACCTCATGGCTCCAAAACTCAATCCCTCTACCAATAAAATCTAACACACCATATGCCCTCTTAACAATCCTATCAACCTGGCTGGCAACTTTCAGGGATCTATGTACATGGACACAGAGATCTCGCCGTTCATCTACACTATGAAGCATGTTATCATTTACTCAGTACTTTGTATTCCTGTTATTCCCTCTAAAGTGAATCACTTCACACTTTTCCGCATTAAACTGCATTTGCTGCCTCTCAGCCCAGCTCTGCAACTTATCTATGTCCCTCTGTAACCTGCAATATCCTTCGGCACTATCCACAACTCCACTGACCTTAGTGTCATCTGCAAGTTGACCTAGCTATTTTCTCCATCAAGTTGATGCTGCCTCTGCCTACACTGGGCATTGCCTCAGCTAGTATGCAGTTGCATTTTGCATTGTTTGAATGGCAAGCGAACACAGTCTGTGGTGGAGACTGTCAGCATGGAGCTCTGTGTATTTGACAGGTACACTTTCCCTCACAACCCCCTCCAAACTCAGTTTTACCTTTCACCTCATGCTGCCTTGACATAGCAATTCCATCCATCCCCCAAAGTGAAGACCCACCATATCAATCTTCATCTCCAACTGTCTTCCACCTCTCCCGAGATTCTACATTACACCTCGATGGTACCCAGCTTGCTCCTCCACGCTTACTCTGTGGTGTTCACTGTTAATAATCCATAATAGCCTACCATGCTCTTTTCCAACCTCTCTGGCATGGATTTTGCTCCTGTCCCCCACTCACTGCTTCTGCGGCTCCCCCTAAGTTCCTGCAGAACGATCACTCTTTGTGACTACAGAACTGATAACCCTACTGATTCCCACAATTCCCGCTTAGTAACCACCAAGTCCCTGACCCACTTCTAACCATATCCCTGATTTTCTCCTATGTTGCCCAATCTGATTAGCTCCCGATCTGAGAATCATGGAATCCCTACAATGTGGAAACAGGCCCTTCGGCCCAACAAGTCCACACCAACCTTCCAAAGAGTAACCCACCCAGACCCATTTCTCGACGACTCTACATTTACCCCTGACTAATGTACCTAACCTAACATCCCTGAGCACTATGGGCAACTTAGCATGGCCAATTCACCTAACCTGCACATCTTTGGACTGTGGGAGGAAACTGGCACACCCAGAGGAAATCTACACAGGCACGGAGAGAATGTGAAAACTCTACGCCGCCAGTCGTCAGAGGTGGGAATTGAACCTGGGTCCCTGGTACTATGGGGCAATACTGAGGCACCGTGCTTGAGAACCCTGAGCTAAATCACTTCCTAGCCTGATGAGATATACCCCAACACACAAGACAACTCCTAACCATCTCTTAGAAGGAAGAAGAGTAGGCCACTCAGCCCTTCCAGTCTGCTCCGCCATTCAATAAGATCAGGGTTGATCGGACTTGAATTTCAACTCTAATTTCCTACATACGCCCAATATATTCTCATCTCTTGATCAGACTACACCTGATCTGACTTGACCTGACCAGATCAAACCCCATTGCAAAGCTCTCCCTGACCCTCTGTATACCCCCTTGAGCTGACCTGCCTGACCTAACCACGACCCTGTGCCACCAAGCCACCTGCCTTCTAGTTTGCTCATCAGCCACCCTTCCCATCTGGCATCCTGCAACACTACCATCTCCCACACTACCTCCTTACATTTGCTGCCCCCCTTCCAACACCACTGCTCAGACCCTGCCCCCTGGCAAAGTTACCTTCAAGTTTCTTGAGTGTTGTTGGAACTGCATTCATCCAGGCAAGTGGACAGTATTCCTGACTTGCGTATTATAAATGGTGGATGGGCTTTGCGGAATAAGGTGGTCAGTTACTCGCTGCAGGATTTCTAGCCTCTGATGTGCTCTCAATAGTTGCTCTATTTATATGGCAAGTTCAATTCAGTTTCCAGTCAATGGTAACCCTGGGGGCATTGATAGGATTTCAGTGATGGCAATGCCATTGAACGTCACAGGCCAATTGTTGAATTCTCTCTCATTAATTCAAAGGTCATGTGTGGCAGGCAAGGAGAGTGGTTATAGCACCAATCAGAGCTTAAAAATTTGTTGCTGGAAAAGTGCAGCAGGTCAGGCAGCATCAAAGGAGAAGGAGAATCCACGTTTCGGGCATAAGCCCTTCTTCAGGAATGAGGAGGGTGTGCCAAGCAGGCTAAGATAAAAGGTAGGGAGGAGGGACTTGGGCTATCGCATTCCCAACGCCCCTCCCCCAAGTCCCTCCTCCCTACCTTTTATCTTAGCCTGCTTGGCACACCCTCCTCATTCCTGAAGAAGGGCTTGTGCCCGAAACGTCAATTCTCCTGCTCCTTTGATGCTGCCTGACCTGCTGCGCTTTTCCAGCAACACATTTTTAAGCTCTGATCTCCAGCATCTGCAGTCCTCACTTTCTCATAGCACCAATCAGGTCAGCTTGACAGTGATGAACAGTGAAGCAGGCCTTGGGGAGATTAATCACTTACTCTGGCTCCTATTTATTATGTTCTTATCAAAAATATCCCACAGAATTATGTTGAAAAAATTCTTTCTGCTGATCTGAACAACAATTATTTTTCAAACAACAACAACAAAAAGATATAAAGCTCAAATACTGCAGGTGCTGGAAAGCTGAAATAAAAACCAATCATTTCTGGAAATGCTCAAAGAACAAAGAGCAAGACAGCACAGGAAAAGGCCCTTCGGCCCTCCAAGCCTGTGATAACATGCTCAGCCTTGCTCAGTACATCAGGCAACATCTGTGGAGAGGAAAAAAAACAAATAATTCAGGTCAAACAAGCACAGATCTGAAACATAAGCTCTCTTTCTTTCACCACAGATACTATCAGACTAACTCAGCATTTTTAGCTTTTATTTCAGTAAGGTAAATAAATTGGTCATCACATTTTTGATAGTGGGACTGAATCATGTGTATACTTGCTACACTGTACATAAAGCCATGCACCTCAAAAGGAATGTCTTGGAGGTTTGATAGGCAATATGTTTGAATAAATTCATTATCAGTTGACTTAGCTGATTGAGCTGTTTAAAAAGTCTCAGTGAATTAGATTTGGTTTATTTTCCTTTCAGCCAGATAATGTTACATAGTCATTTCAGAGATAAACTCCCACTATTGCATGCATGCCCAAAACATGTCAAAGTGAGAAGATTGGTAAAAATGAATGAGTGAAATGATACAATTGAACTTATTATGATGTCCTGAATACCATGACAAACTCAGCAATACCACAATATGGAGAGCACGATCGCACATTACCACAGTCTATTGAAAAAGCATGACCACCTTCAGAACTGGCACTCCATGTTTTTGCAAGAAGTGCCAAGCTTTGACTTGTAATCGCTGTAAATGTCAACCCAGACGAATAATTGACGAGATACAGGGACGTTTTGATAGCATGGGAAGATACAAGGCTAACTTGAAGATTGCTAAATTCTTCTTCCAAAGATGCCAAGTCTTACAGCACTGACAATCAAAGCTCGCCTCTCCTGTATTTGACAGCAGCCAACATCTTGGTGGTGTTGTCAGCCAAAGCACCCATTCGGCCTCGTAACCTGTTGGACCATCTCCTCCTTTGTCTCCCTCTTGTTTTGCTATATTCGACTTTGTCAGTCACTACAAGGTGATCTGGTCACACCCAGCTAAGTACATGTTAATGGGTAATCATCCTATGCACCTTCAATCCGCAAAACATTCTAATTCGGGAAGTATGTGTTGCCCAATGCAACCTCATCGTACATCTTGGAGATGATAATTCCTGGAATTTATCTTTCATTGTTTTGCCTGTATTCCAACTTTTACAGCCACATAATAATGTTGAACAGATCTTGATTTTTATAATCTCATTATGCTAAGAACAACCAGATGTTCTTATTTCTGAAGATATTTATTAATATTTGTCTTGCAAGTGATACACTCCTTTTGATATCTTGGTCATTTTTTTTTAATCAGCAGTTTTTACTAGGCCATCCAGGTAAGAAAAGTATAATATTTGCTTTAGGTCCTATCACTATTTTGCATCCAGCTGTAGATACTTTTTTAACTGATCTGTTTGCAGATGGTGTGACACACCTCTGAGCATGAGGGACTTGAACCCAGGCCTCTTGGCCGAGAGGTGGGGTGAGTACCACTGCACCACAAGAGCCCATTGCATACAGCTGTAACTTTATAATGATGAGGTTGTGTAAGCGACTGAGTCTGTAGGTACTTTCTGAACAACCTGTTTAGAGGTGTTGTTACACACCTCTGCAACAGACGGAACTTCAACTCACACTTTCTAGCCCAGAGATAAGGACACTATGACAGCATCACAAGAGCCCTCTAATTAGGCCATAGGCTTGGTCATGCAAATATGACTGCTGATTGGTTTTCATCAAAGACCAATACCATGGAGGGGGAGGTTTCTGGGAGATTGGTGTAATGCTGAAGGAATGCTTAAATGGCAGGTTTAGCTATTTCCACAAGACCATAGGACATAGGAACAGAAATTAGGCAACTCAGCCCATCATGTCTGCTCCGCCATTCAGTCATGGCCGATAGGTTTCTCAACTCCATTCTCCTGCTTTCTCCCCCTAACACTTGATCCCTATGATACTCAAGAACCTATCTATTTCAGTCTTAAATGTACTCAATGACCTGGCCTCCACAGCTTTCTATGGCAAGGAATTCCATAGATTCACCACTCTCTGGCTGAAGAAGTTTCTCCTTATGGGTAAAAACAATGACTGCAGATGCTGGAAACCAGATTCTGGATTAGTGGTGCTGGAAAAGCACAGCAGTTCAGGCAGCATCCGAGGAGCAGTAAAATCGACGTTTCGGGCAAAAGCCCTTCATCAGGTATATAGATGCTGAATACAACTATATTCCTGATGAAGGACTTTTGCCTGAAACATCGATTTTACTGCTCCTCGGATGCTGCCTGAACTGCTGTGCTCTTCCAGCACCACTAATCCAAGTTTCTCCTTATCGCCGTTCTGAAAGGTCTTCCCTTTACTCCAAGGCTGTGCCCTCGGGTCCTAGTCTCTTCTACCAATGGCACCATCTTCCCAATATCTACTCTGACCAAGCCATTCAGTATTCTGGGCTGAAAATGTGTTGCTGGAAAAGCGCAGCAGGTCAGGCAGCATTCAAGGAGCAGGAGAATTGACGTTTCGGGCATGAGCCCTTCTTCAGGAATCAGGCATTCCTTAAGAGGGGCTCATGCCCGAAACGTCGATTCTCCTGTTCCCTGGATGCTGCCTGACCTGCTGTGCTTTTCCAGCAACACATTTTCAGCTCTGATCTCCAGCATCTGCAGAACTCACTTTCTCCATTCAGTATTCTGTATGTTTCAATTAGATTCCCCTTCATCCTTCTAAACTCCATATAGTATAGACCCAGTGTCCTCAAATGCTCCTCATATTTTAAGCTTTTCATTCCTGGAGCCATTGTCGTGAACCTCCTCTGAACACGCTCCAAGGCCAGTACATCCTTCCTGAGCTGAGGCCCAAAACTGCAAAATATTCCAATTGTGGTCTGACCAGAGCTTTATAGAGCCTCAGAAGTACATCCCTTCTTTTATATTCAAGTTCTCTCAAAATAAAGGCCATCATTGTATTTGCCTTCCTAACTATTGACTCAACCTGCAAATTTACCTTGAGAGAATCCTGGTCTAGAACTCCCAAGTCCCTTTGCCCTTCAGACTTCTGAATTTTCTCCCCATTTAGGAAATAGTCCATACCTCTATTCTTCCTACCAATGTGCATGACCTCACACTTTCCCATGTTGTCCTCCATCTGCCACTTCTATGCCCACTCTCCTAACCTGTCCAAATCCTTCTGCAGCCTCACCCCTCTTCAATGCTACCCATCCCTCTATCTATCTTTGTGTCATCTGCAAACCTAGCCAGAATGCCCTCACTTCTTTTATTTAGATCATTAATATACAAAGTAAAAGGTTGTGGTCTCAAGACTGAGCCTTGTGGAACATCAATTATCACCGGCTGCCACCTTGAGAAGGACTCTTTCATCCTCACTCTCTGCTTTCTGCCAGACAGCCAAGTTTCTAGCCATGCTAGCACCTTGCCTCTGACGCCATGGGCCTTTATTTTACTCAACAGTCTCCTATGCAGCACCACAACCAATAAGAAACAACATACAGTTATGTAACACGTTTTAACAGGCCTTAGGACGTCCCGTAATGTTATGGTTGGAGGGGATGCTTCAATCACTTTAAACTCACAACACGAAGATATCAATGAGACAAATCCATGGGTTATCGGGTTGATTGACAAATATTGACCAGAACACAAGGAAATTCCCTTGTCCTGCATCATATGATATCAAGAGATCCCTACCATCTACCCAAGAGCTTTATTTTTAAGAGAGACGATCCCTCCAAAGGTACCGCACAGAAATGTGTCTTTAGATTTCATGCGCAAGAAGTTTGAACCCATAATCTGTGGCTACCAAGGTGAAAGGCTGACCTACCCAGTAGTGAAAGGATGTTCTGTGGATAAAGAATACATTGAAAATGTAGTGACCTTAAGGTGTGAATTTGAGTGTTGCTGATACCATTGTACATTTAAACACAAACAAGAGATCTTGCGTCTTTCAAAAAGGTCTGGGTTTTGAATGCCTAATGTTTACATTTATGACATGCTTTATAAAATCAAGCTGTCAAGGGGGAGCTTTTACATTTGGGATTACGTACTAGTGAGTTATTGGCACACTCTCCACAGTTTTCCACTCATTTATTTCACATCTAGATGGCTTATTAATTTCAAATATTTGGCTAAATGAGGTGTCAGAAGTCTTTAGCATTCCAATGTTCACATATTGTATCTCCACTTGATTTTACCATTCTACATTTAATTGCAACAGGATTACTGATATACCATGATTGAAAACGTAAGTTATATCTTTTATCTGCTTGTGATACATAGGAATGGACGAACAGGAGTGGGCCATTAAATCCCTTACCTTAAATTCACCTTAAATCTTACCTTCAGTTAGATCATGGATGAGATATACCTCCAATCCATCTTTCCCTCTTAGCTCCACGTCCCTCGATACTCTTGTATAAATCAATTAGCCTAGGTGTTGAGAATTGCAATTACCTTGAGGGTCTTAATTTTTTTTGAGGGAAAAAAGTTCCAAATTACATCCCCAATTTGTGTGATAAAGGATCTTATTTCAAAATGGCTTCTCTGTAAGTTTCCATGCACCGAATGAAATTGTTTATTTATTTATTTCTTCTTCTAACTTCTGTCCAATGCAGGACCAATCCACAGCCCAGTGATCCCCGCCACACGTAGGGCAAACAGACAGACAGGTCTTGAACTTAAAAGCAAAAACAGAATAAAAACTCAGCAGGTCTGGCAGCATCTATGGAGAGAAAGCAGAGTTAATGTATTGGGTTTAGTGACCTTTCTTCAGAACTAATTGTAACTGGAAAAAGGTTGGTATATGCATTAAAAACGGATTTGGTGGTGGGATGGGGAGTGGAAGGAGTAAATGATAGTTAGAGATGGAGCCCCAAGAGAGAGTGGAAAGTAGTTGGCAGACAAATTGATGTCGAAAGGTCAGCCTGGCAGAATGAATAGCTGCTAATGGGGACTATTAGAGACTAACAGCAGCCCGTGCAATGAGAAGACCTGGTGTGTGGGAGTTAGATTAGAGTAGATTACTTATAGTGTGGAAACAGGCCCTTCGGCCCAACAAGTCCACACCGACCCGCCGAAGTGCAACCCACCCAGACCCATTCTCCTACATTTACCACTTCACCTAACACTACAGGCAATTTAGCCTGGCCAATTCACCTAACCTGCACATTATTGGACTGTGGGAGGAAACCGGAGCACCCGGAGGAAACCCACACAGACACGGGGAGAATGTGCAAACTCCACACAGTCAGTCGCCTGAGGCAGGAATTGAACCCGGGTCTCTGGCACTGTGAGGCAGCAGTGCTAACCACTGTGCCACCGTGCCACTGTAAGGGCATTGGATAATGTGCTTGGGCCCTAAAGTTATTGAATTCAATATGAGTCCTGCAGGTACCCACACAGAAAATGCAATGCTGTTCTCCCAGTTTGTGTTGAGCTCTGTCTCATCTTCAAATTTTGAGATATTAAACTTACTTCCCTCAACTAAATCATTAACATATATTGTAAAGAGCTGGGGCTCAATGTTCTGATCTCTGTGGTACCCCACCAGTCACTATCTGCCATTCAGAAGAAGACTCATTTATGCCAACCCTTTGTTTTCTATCTGCTAATCAATTTTCTATCCATTACCATACTTTACTTCCAATCTCATGTGGTTTAATTTACACAGTAATGTCTTAAATGGGACTATGTCAAAACCCTCTGGATGCCTACATCAAACCACATCCAATGGCATCCCCGATCATCCTCAAAGAATTCCAGCTGATATATCACACATGTTGTAAATCCATGCTAATTGTACCACTGTTGTGTAAGTGCCCGACCATACAATTTGTGACAATGGACTCTAGCATGTTCTACACCACTGACATCAGACTTACTGGTCTATAATTCCCTGTTTTCTCTCTATCATCTTTTTTAAATAGTGGCATTACATTGCCTACCCTCCAATTTGTAGGAACTGTTCCAGAGTCTAAAGAATCTTGAAAGATGTCTGCCAATGTATCCATTGTTTCCAGGGTCACTTAAGTACTGAGATGTTGATTATCAGGCCATAGATTATCATGACATCAACTAAAAAATGGCCAAAGTCCTATATGGCATCAGGAAGCTCATTGAAAAGTAGGACCTCAAGATTATTGCCACTGCTACGTGCTAGTAAGAGTAGAGATGGCAGGATATATCAGATTAACATGTGGCTAAAAAGATAGCACGAGGGGGAGGGCTTCAGATTCCTGGGGCATTGGGAGCAGTACACACTGTGGGTTACATCTGTAAAGGACCAAGACTGATGCCATCAGCGGCAATACATGCGAGAGTGGTTGTGGAAAGTTTAAATTAAATTGGTAGGGAGAAGGGAACCACTGCAATGGCAGGGAATCAAGGACAAGATCACATGACAGAAAGGAGAATAAGGGAAGTGATAGGCAGAGCAATCAAAGGCTATGTATTGACTGGGCCAGCTGGATCTCAGAATGTGAGTTCCCTGAGTTCCCCGATTGGGGCTGTTGACCTGGGCAAAGCAGAGAGCCCTGGCTGACAGATATAAACAGGAGTGTCAGAGGTTCCCCTCACATGAGGGCCTGGATCTAAGCTGGTTGGTCAGTGTCTATGTATGGTGCATGTGTAAATAAAGGGTGACTTGGTAATGGGATATCAGCCTCCATGGTGTTATTTCAGGCTAGAATCAAACAAGGCCACAGTAAAAAAAAACTGTGAATAGGACAAGGAATATTCAAAAAAACAAGCCTTAGGGCTTTTTGGTTGAAAATATGGAGCATTTGAAGTAAGGTGGATGAATTAATCACGCAATTACATATAAACGGATATGATATAATTGGCACTACAGAGACATGGACACAGCTATGATAAGGAGAGTTTCCAGCTATATTCTTTGAAACTGGGAGAACAGAGTGTGCCCCATTTTTACTTCAGAGTAGAGATGATCAATCACAGAGGAGAGCAGGTATGGAGATTTTTACCTTTCATCAGCATTTTAAAACAATGGGACAATACAAACAATCATGTGCACAATACAGGGAGTGTCTGAGTATGTGCAGAGTTCAAAGGAATAAGGTTTGTAGATTGCTCTTATTTGTGAATTTTGCTTTGATCCTGTGCCAGTAAATGTACAAGTACACCTTGGAGATTAAAGGTTGAGGAACAAGCTCACCAGTAGTAAATGCCGCTTAGAGATAAGCCCTAAAAGCAAAGCTTGCACCCAATCCTTTATCAGTTGTTATCTTTGATATGAAAACTGTGTTGCTGGAAAAGCGTAGCAGGTCAGGCAGCATCCAAGGAGCAGGAGAATCGACGCTTCGAGTATAAACCCTTCTTCAGGAATGAGGAAGGTGTGCCAAGCAGGCTAAAATAAAAGGTAGAGAGGAGGGACTTGGGGCAGGGGGGTTGGGAATGCGATAGGTGGAAGGAGGTTAAGGTGAGGATGATAGGCCAGACAGGGGGTGGGGGCGGAGAGTTCGGGAAAAAAATTGCAGGTCAAGAGGGTGGTGCTGAATCTGGGTGT
>NC_057722.1:73694548-73707475 GCF_004010195.1 Chiloscyllium plagiosum | reverse complement strand
GTCTGGCGATGGAGGAGGCCAAGGACCTGCATGTCCTTGGCAGAGTGGGAGGGGAGTTAAAGTGTTCAGCCAGGGGGCGGTTGGGTTAGTTGGTGCGGGTGTCCCAGAGATGTTCTCTGAAACGTTCCGCAAGTAGGCGGTCTGTCTCCCCAATGTAGAGGAGTTTTGTGATGGATATGGAAGGATCCCTTGGGGCCTTGGAGGGAAGTGAGGGGGGAGGTGTGGGCGCAAGTTTTGCATTTCTTGCAGTTGCGGGGGAAGGTGCCGGGAGTGGAGGTTGGGTTGGTGGGGGGTATGGACCTGACGAGGGAGTCGAGGAGGGAGTATCATATCTCTGATATGAAAACCAAAGAGCACAACATGTTTTGATTGAGCACTAGTAGAATTCTAAGAAAGTGCTTTGTACCACTTGATGGGGGATTGTCACAGAGCAAGCTTCCAGAATCATAACCATTCTATAATATTATGATATAGAAGGAGAGGGTCTTGTGGTGCAATGCAGTGCCTCTATCTCTGGACTAAAAGGCCTTGATTTGAGTCTCATCCTCCCTAGAGTCATAATATGTCAAAACAGGTTGAGTAATATACCTATAGCACAGAAGGAGGCCATCAAGGCTGTCTCTCTTCAAGAGTAGCTCTTCTAATCTCATTCCTGTACCCCGTTCCCCATGGACCTGCTTTTAGTTTTGGTTCAGTTATTATCCAATTCAATTTTGACTGTCAGCATTGGATCTTCCTTTATCACACTCTCAGGCAGTGTGTTCCAGACGCAAACTACTGACCTCAATCTCAGAGCAGTTCTTACAAATCTTTTCTACATCTTTTAATATGTCATTACATCTTAACCCAGAACTGGTCGCAATGTTGCAGTTGAGACAAATTCAGGGTTTTTGATTTCCACAGGGCCACACCTTCCTCGTTTTTGTGCTCTCTGCCCCTACTTATGAATCCTAGGGCATTGTATACTGTGTGAATGTGCTCTGCCACCTTCGATAATTTACGTTCAACTACCCCAGGTCCCTCTGTTCATACACCTCAAATGCATCTT
Organism: Chiloscyllium plagiosum; assembly: GCF_004010195.1. NCBI lineage: Eukaryota > Metazoa > Chordata > Chondrichthyes > Orectolobiformes > Hemiscylliidae > Chiloscyllium > Chiloscyllium plagiosum. The sequence continues at coordinate 73,706,427 of NC_057722.1, read as the reverse complement.
GTACTTTGTAATTACCTTTCTTCATTTTTGACCAGAACTAATGACCTCAAATCTTTCTGTGTTAAATTCATTTGCTGTACGTCTGCCCATTCCACCATTCTGATCATATTCTTTTTAAGTTTATTACCAATGTCCTTACAGTAATATCCAAATTTGGCATCATCTGCAAATTGTGAAATTGTGCCCCGAGTCATAGAGATGTACAGTATGGAAACAGACCCTTCAGTCCAACTCATCCATGCCGACCAGATATCCTAACATCATTTAGTCCCATTTGCCAGCACCCCGCCCATATCCCTCTTAACCCTTCCGATTCTTATACCCATCCAAATGCCTTTTAAATGTTGAAATTGTACCAGCCTCCACCACTTCCTCAGGCAACTCATTCCACACACACCGCCCTCTGCATGAAAAAGTTGCCCCTTAGGTGCCTTTTAAATCTTCCCCCTCTCACTCTAAACCTATGCCCTCTAGTTCAGAACGCACCCATCCCAGAGAAAGGACATTGTCTATTTACCCCATCCATGCCCCTCATGATTTTATAAACCTCTACAAGTTACTCCTCAGCCTCTAATGCTCCAGGGAAAACAACCGCAGCCAATTCAGCCTCTCCCTATAACTCAAATCTTCAAGTATGTGGTGATCAGAAAAAAAGGTTTGATTTCAGCAATCACAAGACTGAAGTTGAATTATGACTGAAGAATTGCTTTATATAATTCAGGGTGACATACTGATATCTTGGTAATGCCGGACTGTGCAGTTCATATATGGAGAAAGTGAGGACTGCAGATGTTGGCGATCAGAGTCGAGAGCGGGGTGCTGGAAAAGCACAGCGGGTCAGGCAGCATCCGAGGAGCAGGAGAATCGACGTTTCAGGCATAAACCTTTCATTAGGAGTGCAGTTCATGATGCCAATACTCTGATAACTCAAAGACCTGGAGCCAATTCTCTCGAGACACAGGTTCAAATCCTACCATTGCAGCTGGTGAAGTTTAAATTCAAACAATAAAAAATGCAACTAAAAGCGTGTCTTTATTAGTAATAATGCCATGAAACTAGTGTACTATCAATTATTGCAATAGTCATTTTGTTTAATAACAGCCTTTATAGAGGGAATCTACCAACCTTAGCAGGACCTACATGTCACTCCAGATCCACAACAATATGGCACTCTTAATTGACCTCTGACATCGCCCGAGCAGAGCAATTCAGGATTGGAAACAAATGATGCCTTTAGCAGTGATGCCCTAATCACAAGAAAGATAAAAGAAATAAATACCTTCAAAAATATATTGAAATGTTGGTTATATTTATGTCAAATTTGACAGAAAATTTGTAACACAGAAGGTGCCCTATGCTAGAATTTATGTTCCACATAACCCTTCTCCCATCAAGCCTTCAACTAACAGCATATTCTACGATTCTTTAATCCCTCATGCACTTGATGTCCCCGAAAGTACATTTACATTAATAAGTTTAACTCAAGCTCCACATTCTTATTACTTTCCAGTAAAGACAATTCTTCTGGTTTTCTTATTGATGACTGCTTCAAATATATGTTTTGAAAATGCACATTTGTGGATTGGACCATTGATTTAATGACTGATGAGTGACTAATTGTTTTAATTTCATTAGTGGGAGGGAGGTGATTTACAGCTGATGGTTTCTTTGAATCTGCCACTTCTCAATTTCCATTCCAACTGACCTGGCAAATGTTTTAACCAAAAAAGACAGAAGAAAGAAAGTTAGAAGAGAAAGTGTGATGGGCAACAGCCAGATACCTTCCTTAACACTCACATTCCTTAAAAAGTGGAAGAACACTTGAAATGTCACAATATTCAAGGCTGTGGGCCAAATGCTGGGAAGAGGGATTAGTATCAAAATGTCAGCACAGATTTAATGCGCTAAAGGGCCTCTTCTGTGCTGCATGACACTTAGAGTGTACATTTTCTGGGATGTAAGCTCCATTAACACAATAGATATAAAATGGGGAGAGGTGAAGCATTAGAATCACAGATACTGAAGCAATCTGTGTCCAAGTGTAACAAGACCAGAACTGCATTCAGGCTTGAGCTGATAAGTGGCAAGTAATGTTTCAGTTCCAGGCAAAGATCAGCTCTAACAAGAAAAAATCAACCTGAATCCACTTGACATTCAGTGGCATTACCATTGCTCAATCAGCAACTGCATTTACCATGCAGGTTACCAATGACCAGACCCGCTACATGTTTACTGTGATTCCATCAGCAGGAGCGAGGCTGGGAATTTCCTGACTTCTCAACGCATGTCTACTATCTACCAGGCACAAGTCAGAAGTGTGATGGAATAATCTCAACTTACCTAGATAGGTGCAGTCCCAACAACATTTAGTACATTTGCAGGTGACGCCAAAATTGGAGATGTAGTGGACAGTGAAGTAGGTTACTTCAGAGCACAATAGGATCTTGATCAGATGGGTTGATAGGTGGCAGGTGGAGTTTAATTTCGATACATGTGAGGGATTGCCTTTTGGTAAAGCAAATCAGGGCAGAACTTATACACTTAATGTCAGAGTCCTGCCGGGGTGTTGCTGAGCAAAAAGACCTTGAAGTGCAGGTTCATAGCCACTTGAACATGGAATCACAGGTCAATAAAGTGGTGAAGATGTTTGGTATACTTGCCTTTATTGGTCAGTGCATTGAGTATAGGAGTTGGGATGTCATGTTACAGCTGTACAGGACATCGGTTAGGCCACTTTTGGAATACTGCGTTCATTTCTGGTCTCCATGCTTTTGGAAGGATATTGTGAAACTTGAATGGGTTCAGAAAAAAATTCACATAGACATTTCCAGGGTTGCAGGCTTTGAGCTATAAAGGAGAGGCTGAATAGACTGGGGTTGTTTCCTTGGAATATCAGAGGCTGAGGGGAGACCTTAAAGAGTTTATAAAATCATGAATGACTTGGTTAGGGTGAATAATCAAGGTCTTTTTCCCAATGTAGAGAGTGGGGGAGTCCAAAACTGGAGGGCATAGGTTTAAGGTGAGAGGGGAAAGATTTAAAAGGGCTCCAAAGGGAAATTTTTTCAAGTCGAAGATTATGTGTGTATGGAACGAGCTGCCAGAGGACATAATGGACGCTGGTACAATTACAACATCTTAAATGTATTTGGATGGGTATATGAATGGGAAGGGCTTTGGGCCAAATGTTGGCAAATGGGACTGGATTAATTTAGGATAGCTGGTCAACATGGATGATTTAGACTGAAGGGTCTGTTTCCGTGCGGTACAACTCTAAGACCATTAGGGCGAGTTAGTCCTATTGACTGACATACAACACTTAACATTTACTGTCATCACCACTTACACAGGCTGGAAGCCGATTGTATTATGTACAAGATACATTGCAGCAGTTCACCAAAGCTATTTAGATAACACCTTCCGAATCTATGAACTCTTCCATCTGAAAAGAAATGAGTGCATGCGTACACCACCAAATGCACCTTCACCTCCAAGCCTCACACCATCCTGACTTTGAAGTAAACGTTTGTTCCTTAAGTGGTGCTGGATCATAATCTTGGAACTCCCTCATGCAAACACTATGGGTGCCCCTACGCCACATGTGCTGCTCAAGAAAGCAGTGCACGGCCACCTTCTCAAAAGGAATTCAGGATGGGCAATAAATTCTGGACAGACCTGTTATGCCCCATGAAAGAGTTGTTAGAAGTCACTGAAATGTACCCTGCAATGGACATGGTTAGCACAGGGTTATTCATTTCTAAGGTTTGCTTTGTTTCTGAGCAAGTGGAGAAATGGGTGTCATCATAAGGTAGCAATCTCGATGATGGAAGCTGAAGTCCTCAGCAAAAATATTTGTGAACCTTTAGCTGAGAACATTCAGTAACACATTTGGATCTGACCAAAATCTTCAAGCAAATTCAATCTCACAGGCTTAAATTCAAAGATAGTAGCATGGATAGAGGACTGGCTAACTAATAGAAGACAGACGAAGAGAAGACACTATCAACAAACACATTGACTTGGACTCCATTTACCACCCCCTATGAAAAAGAACATGAAATGACATCACCATAGGACGTGACATCACCAACCCAAAGAAACCCAAACATATATATAAAAAGTAGGAATCATCAACAGTGCTTCGTTCGGAGGCTCACTGAAGATGTTACCTAGTATGGTAATGAAACATCTGAAAATGCATCTTCCAGCTCAGCGAGCAAACCTACATCCAGAAGACAGAATATTGAAATGAGAGGGACATTTTCAAGTGGCAAGCAGTAACTAGTGGTGTGACACAGGTTTCAGTGATGGGGCCACAATTATTTACAATATATATTCATGGCAAAGATGAGGAAGTCAATGATCTGTGGACAAGTTTGGGGAATGACACAGAAATAGGTAGGAAGTAAAGTAGTGAGAATAACAGAGTCTGCTGAAGGCTATAGATAGTGGGCAAAATAAATGGGCAAAGATTTGGCAAATGGAATATGACGTTTGAAAACGTGAGGTCCTGCACTTTGGCAGGATGAATAGAAGAGTGAAATATCATTTAAATGAAGAAAGACTGCAGACAGCTCGTGAATAAAGGGATTTGCATGCCCTTGTCCATGAATCACAAAAAGCTAGCATCTGAGTTCAGCAGGTAATCAGGAAGGCAAATGGAATGTTAGCCTTTATTCAAATGGGAATGAAATGTAATAGTGGGAGGTTTTGTTTAAATATACAAGGCACTAGTCAAATCACAGCTGAAAAACTGAACAGTTTTGGTTCCCTTATCAATGGAAAGATACACTAGAATTGGAGACAGCCCAGAGAATGGTCACAAGGCTGTTATAAGGCAATAAAGGATTATATTATAAGAGAGAGGTTGAGTAGGATAGGCCTGTATTCATTGGAATTTGGAAGAATACAGAAGAATTTAGAAGCATGAGAGGCAACCTTATTGAAACAGACATGTTTCTTAGGGGACTTGACAGGATAGATGCAGAAAAGTTGTTTCCCGCTGTGAGACAGTTTAGAATCAGAGAGCATAATCTCAAAATAAGATGTCACACGTCTGAGGCAGAGCGGAGGAGCAACTTCTTTTCTCAAAGTGAATTGAATCTGTGAAATTCTTTCCCACAGAGGGCTGTAGCGGCTGGGTCGTTAAATGTATTTAAGACTGAGAGAGATAGTTTTTAACCATTAAGGGAATCAAGGGTTATGAGAAAAAGTAGTAAAGTGCAGTTGAGGATTGCCAGATCAGCCATGATCTCATTGAATGGTGGAGCAGACTGGATGGGCTGAATGGCCTACTTCTGTGTGAATGGTCTAACAGACACCACATTAGTGTGAACTCACACTCAAGTGCAATATTTTAAAAAAAACTGGAACTTAATTTGGAGGCCAATAACAGCAAGCCAACTGCAAGTCATCTGTTCCTGTCTGTGATCTTTCATTACAACCAGACATGATGTGTCACACCTCTGACCTGTTTTGCTTGCCCCAGATCCTGACAGACCGGTTGATTATTACAGCAACCACAGTATTTTGCTTCTGCAAACTATTTGTATTTGGCAAGTCTGTACTTGTAATAATGAATGCTGTCAGGTATACAGAAAAGACAAATTACTGTGAGCTGTCATTTTACGATTAACCTGCTCTCCAACAGTAGAAAAGCCTCACAAAATAAACAATATATTTCTGCAATGCTGTGTTAGATTCGTAGTGACTACCCACATTAGTAATTAATCCTGTGCTAATTCTAGCCCTTTTTGGGAGTGTTCTGACTTTCAGCCAGGGAATCAGAAGTTGTGTCGGTTGTGGTTTCTGACATTGAATTAAAATTCAGCTAGACCTTGGATCCCGCTGCAGTATGCATAACTTGGAAATAAATTACAAATGTAATGGCTCGGAGTTATGCTGAGATTGAATGTGGAGAGAGATAATTGAATACAGTGTTCCAGGAATTGATAGTGTGATCCCTACATTTTCTCATAACCGTGCAAACTGCTCAAGTTCAAGCCTTTCATTGGCAATGTAAATGCAATATCAACAACAGCTTGCATTTATATAGTGCCTTTAACCCAGTGAAACGTCCCATGAGTGTTATCAAAGAAGATTTGACATTAAGTCAAAGGAAACATTAGGGACAGTTACCAATACAACTGAACACAGTATTAATATTACATTTACCTCGCGCCACACCATTTTCAGTTGGGAGGTCATCAATATTGGAAATTGTGAAGTTTCAGCCATATAGTTTTTGAAAACAGTCCCAATATTTTCATCTGATCAATTAGTGAAATAACTCCATAGAGGCTGATACCCTGTCACCAAATCACCTTTCATTTACAAATAAACTGTCCTTGAGGACACTACCGCCTCATTCAGAGTCAGACATCAGAGTCAGTATCCCTGAAACTCAACCTTTTTAAGTCAGTCAGGGCTCCCTGATTGGACCAGATTAACAGCCTGATCGGGGAACTCATACTCTATGTTGGGAGAAAGTGAGGACTGCAGATGCTGGAGATCAGGGTCAAAAACTGTGGTGCTGGAAAAGCACAGCCGGTCAGTCGGCATCTGAGGAGCAGGAGAGTTGCGTTTCGAGCATGGGCTCTTCATCAGGAAGATGCCCCCCCCACCCCCTACCAAGGGGGCTAAGAGATAAATGGGAGGGGGTTGGGGCTGGGGGAAAGTAGCTGGGAATGCAATAGGTAGATGAAGCTGGGAGGTGATGGTGATAGGTTGGAACAGAGGGTGGTGCGGATAGGTAGGAAGGAAGATTGATAGGTGGGACAGTTCAAGAGGGCGGTGCTGAGAGGCAGGACGCCAATTTGCAGAATGTTTCAGAGAACATTTCTGGGACACACGCACTAAAGAACCCCACTGGCCTGTGGCCGAACACTTCAACTCCCCCGCCCATTCCTCTAAGGACATGCAAATCCTGGGCCTCCTCCACCGCCAAATTCTAATCACCTGACAACTGAAGGAAGAATGCCTCATCTTCTACCCTGGGACCCTCCAACCACATGGGACTTCACTAGTTTCCTCATTTGCCCCCCCACCACCACCTCCACCACCTTATCCCAGATCCAACTCTCCAACTTAGCGCAGTCTTGAACGGTTCTACCTGCCCGTCATCCTTCCCACCTATCCGTTCCACCCTATTACCGTCACCACCCACCTCAACCTATCACATTCCCAGCTACCTTCACCCCAGTCCCACCCCACTCCCACTTATCTCAGCCCCCTTGGGACCCCCACATTCCTGAAGAACATATGATCGAAATGTCGAATCTCCTGCTCCTTGGATGCTGCCTGACCTGTTGTGCCTTTCCAGCACCACACTTGACTCATACTCTTTTTCCAGCTGGGGCTAACTTCATTACAATCACTACAATTAGAGCAATCAGCATAATGATGTTTGATTGCTTGCCTGTTTCGATTTGGTATTTAAAGGGACATTGCAAGGCCAGAAAGAAAATGTTAAAAAACAGTTGAAAGAAAGTCAACGGCTTAACAAATAGCAGGCTAATGGGCAATATTTGTTTCTTCATGATATTCAGACTGTAGGTCATAAGTGCCCCATGGGCTGAAATCATGGGCACAGAGCTGGAACTGGCTGTGGTGATGTGCAGCAGGAATATGGATATAGTGCTGCAAAAGGTTTCATGATCTGATCAGGACCAGGAATCGTGAGGGGCTTGACATACCCAAGTTCGAACCTCTCACTCTGGCTTCCCCAGCCTGTACCTCACTAGCCACATCAACAGGTACACCCATCCCTCTTTCTCAAGCTACCTCCTCACACTCCATCTGACCCAAAGCCATTCACTCCAACCCTCAGTTTATTGCAGTATCCCTCACTATGATCCCCTGCTGATATTGTATTTCCAGCCTTTGAGAAGAGAGAACACGGCGAGCCTGAAAATTGGAGGTAGCCCACCAGTCACCAGCACAATGACATCTGTGCATCAGGAGGCAATGGAGAGATCAGCTGGCTTTCTGCATTGGTGTGGAGAGATGGTGGTGGGGTCCCATCCTCCAATTACGTGGCGACACAATGAAACATATACACCATTACACGGCAGAAAGCATTTCTCCATGCTGTTCTGATATTGGCTGAAAAGTGGTGCTCTGGGGAATGATGACTCAGACCTCTCATTAGCAATTCTAATCTGTATCTGTCAGCTGCCATAGGCCTTTCAGGTTGGGGTGCAGCACAAAGTTGAAGACTCCTGATAGGAGGTTCCTCATTGTGAGGAGGCACCATCTCGAGTACCTCCACCAGTTCATATCCACACACTGGAATAGGGGCTTCTGGTCTGGCAGTTGGGTTGTCAATGGTTACATATTTCTTAAATTCTCTTTTTAATAAAAAAAAAAGAACCGTAACACACTGGCTATGGCCAGCCAGCTCGGAGTCAGTCCCCCGAACTGAGGAGATTCTAAATCCCCTATTTACTATTTTCCTTTCGCACCTTCCGGACACTCTCAGACAGCCCGCCCCGGTATCTGCCCAGGGTGACAGCGCAGAGGAAGGCCTACCCACCTTCCGGCTCTCAGTCTGCCCCTACATACCATACGGCCTGTGGACTGCCCTGACACACCTTCCAGCCATCTCCAGAACAGCCCATCCCAACTACCCCTTCTTGGGACAACTGCGCTCAGAATGGCCTACCCACCTTCCGGCTTTTGGGGCGACTGGAATCAAAGTGGCCTACCCATCTTCCAGCTTTCAGGGCAGCCTACCCACCTTCTGGTCGGCAGAATGACCTACCCACCCTCCAGCCTCAGTGTGACAGCTTTCAGGCCGATCTATGAGTCTGACAGCTCACAGTGAGGCCTGCAGGCCCAGGGACATACAAGACAGTGCAGGAAGTAAACCCAACAAACAGCAAGTCAAAGTCAATTACTAACAAACAGAGTTCCTTCTGGTACGCAGTCCATTCCCATAAACAATTCTCTTTAAAATGTGGAGTCCATTCCAGGAATGGAGTCTACCCCAGAATGCAGAGTGCATTGTCAGAAATAGAGTCCACAACTGAAGGTAGCAAATGCACCACAGCACACACAGGTGTTCAGTCTTCATGCAGGCCTGGTCTATCCACAGAGAACCAGGCCCACTCACCGGAACACAGTTCATTGTGAAAGGTGCAGTTAACTCACAAGGCAGGGGTCCCCTCCAGGATGCAGCAAATGCTCACCTCCCAGAGCACAGCTGTTCAGTCTTTACAGAGGCCTAGTCCATTCAGAGGGCCAGGCCTACCCACAGGAACAGTTCACCTGGAAAGGTGCATTTTAATCACAGAGGCTCAGTCTAAACACCAAAAAAGTGAAAACACATGCACAAAAGAAAGAAAACCAGAGTGCAAGGACTAAGCCCTGCCACAAAATCAGTATGGTCCTTTACTCAAAGTAAAAGAAAACAGTAACACATGGGATATAACCAGCCAGTGAAACAACAGTTCCCTAATGAGGGCTGAATTACATCAGTAACATATTGACTGTGTGGATCAGCCAGTTCAGGAAGCAGGTTTCCCCCCAAAAATAGAAACCGTACACACTGGCTGTGGCCAGCCAGCTCAAGTCAGTCCACTGAACAGAGGAGATTCTAAATCTCTTGTTTATTTCTCCCGGCTGTTAATTTTTTTTTAATCAATCAATACAGTTTATAAAACAGTTCACATTTTACAAGGAGAGGAGCAGCAAAGCCAGGCCCCAAACCTGATCATTCAACCAGTTTTCAGGGAAATGAGGACACACCTCAAATCCCACTTTGTCATCACAAAGCAATAACAAATACAAAGACAGTCCAATTAGATTTTTAAAAGTGCATAGAATACACCCCCACCCCTCTAGCAACCCACCCATCCCTCCCATCTTTCAGCCACTCTAAGGCAGCCCACCCCATGCCCTTTCCAGCTCTCGGTCCGCCCCCATGCCCCTTCTGGCCACCCATCTTAGGACAGTCTGTCCCTTTCCCTGGGACGACAGTGTGCAGGGCAGCCCACAAGCTTTCCAGATCTCAGCCTGCCCCTATGCACCTTCTGGCTCTCAGCCGCTCTGACACACCTTCCGACCACCTCTAGGACAGCCCATCCTGATTATCCCTTCTGGGAATGACAGCACTCAGAACAGCCTACCTACATTCTAGCACTCGGAGCAGCCTACCCACCTTCCGGTTATCAGAATGGCCTAGCCACCCTCCGGTTTTCAGGGTGACAGCTTTCAGGATGACCTATGAGCCTCCCAGCTTACAGTAAGGCCTGCCAGACCCAGGGACACACAAGAAATGCAGGTGATAACCCCAACAAGTAAGATGCAGTCAATTACCAACAAACAGAGTCCTTTCTGGTATACAGAGTCCATTATGATAAACAGTTCTCTTCAAAATGCAAAGTCCATTCCCAGGAACAGAGAGCACTCCAGTACGCAAAATGCATTGTCAGAGATAGAGTCCATAACCAAAGGCAGACTCCACTCCAGCATGCAGAGTCCACTCCTGAAGGCATCAAATACACACCCCACAGCACACACACAAGTGTTCAGCTTCCACAGAGGCCTGGTTTATCCACAGGGAACCAGGCCCACTCACAGGGACACAGTACATTATGAAGACGCAGGTAACTCACATGGATTTGGTCCGCTCTCAAAGGCAGAGACCACACCCGAACTCCAGAACACAGCAAATGCTCAACTCCCAGCACACACACACATGTTCAGTCTTTACAGAGGCCTGGTCCACCAACAAAGGGCCAGGCCTATCCACAGGAATGGTTCATCTGGGCAGGTGCATTTTCCCACAGGGGCTAAGCCCAAACACCAAAAAAAAAGAAAACAACATATAAAAAAGAAAGAAAACCAGAGTGTAAGAGTTAAGCCCTGCCACAGAATCAACATTGTCCTTTTCTCAAAGTAAAAGAGAAAAGAGTAACACACAGGCTGTAACCAGCCAGTGAAAAAAGACTAATGAGAACTGAGTCACAGCAGAAACACATTGACTTGTAAATCAGGCAGTTTAGAAATCAGCCCTCAATAAAACAGGAATACCAGGTAACAAACTGGCTATATGATTCATGCAGTTCAGGAATCAGGTTTCTCCCAAAAACAAACAGAAACCAACAGCAGCAGTAACACATTGACTGCAGTCCAGCCAGCTCAGAGTCAGGCCACAGAAAAGCGATGCCAAATCCCTTTATTTGCAGAGTGAACAGGATGTCTGACACTCCTGTACTTTTTCTCCATTTCTTCCATGTCATGTGTGGGCAAGTGTCAGACACAGTGAAAAACAGCAAGTGTATAAATCTTCATTTATATTCCACCACCAAGAAGAAAGGAAATACCTGAGTGGCCAGTGACAAGCAGTGCACTTCTCAAAGTGCCCATTAATCCCCTTTTTTTTCTCTTTTTTTCTTTTCTGTTTTTTTTACAACCAGTCACAATAAACAATAAAGAAGAAATGAAAATAACTTCAAAATAAACTCTTCCTCCTCAATGGGAAGACACCTACAGAATCCTCTCCTTTTTTAACACAGGAAAAAGAGCAGAGCCCTTTACTCCTCACTGACCCAGCTCCCTCAGAGGCAGCTCTCAGAGTGACAGGATGGCTGACACTCCTGTTCCTTTTTCTTTTTTCTTCTTTTTTCCCCTGTTTATTATTTTTTCTTCTTCTGTCTTTTCTTTGCCACACTATCGCCTAACTGTGGTAGTGCTTATATTTTCTTTATAATTTAACCCCCACACTACCACCTAAGTGCGGTAGTGCTTATTTTTCCCCAGCATCATGGTGTGTGTGTGTGCAGGTGTGAGACACAGTGAAAGACACAAAGTGCACGAATCTTTATTCAATTTCCACCACCAGGAAGATAGGAAAACACCCGGGTGGCCAGTGACAAGCA
>NC_057722.1:73669042-73690704 GCF_004010195.1 Chiloscyllium plagiosum | reverse complement strand
AAAGTGCACGAATCTTTATTCAAATTTCACCACCAGGAAGATAGGAAAACACCCGGGTGGCCAGTGACAAACACTGCCCTTCACATCAAAGGGCAGTGCTGTGTGATCAAAAACAGTGAAGGGGAGGGTAGGGACTAAATCAAAATAAAATTGGAGGGAATAATCGCCTGTTTATATTGGTCAGTCAGGCCTTCTGATTAGCCCAGATTAACAACCCCAATCAAGGATCTCGTAGTCATCAAGATCCACACGGTTCCAATCACCACAGGGAACGTATCATTCTGTTCAGTCAAATTATTACATTGCATCCCTCAAGCAGTTCAAGTGAATTGCATCCATATGTACGATTGATCCCTGTCAATCTTTGAAGGAGATCTCCTGGACAGGTCAGTAATATGCAATACTTTAAATGAGTCAGATGCCAGGGAGTGGATGTGGGGATGCCAGTGTTGGGCTGGGGTGGGCAAAGTGACACAACACCAGGCTATCATCCAACAGGTCTTTTGAAATAAATGAATTTTCCACTTCTCACCAAATTTTTATTCAAAGATCTAGGACGGCACGGTGGGCGGCACGGTGGCACAGTGGTTAGCACTGTGGTCATTTGAACCTTTTGAGGCGACTCCACCATCCACCATCCAATATGCTCATGGCTCACCCTCTGGCTCAATGCCATCTTCCCGCTTCCTCTAAAATCTGAAAAATACAAATCTCTTTTGTCTTCCCCAGCCTCTCTGTGATACTGAGCTCCACTATTCTCTGGATTAGATTAGCTAAAGCCGCTGCTAAGAAGGCTCACGACTGGCCATGTTGCTGAGTAAAAGCAGCTGCCTTTAAAGTGCCTCGAGATCGCGAGTGAATCCCAAGAGAAGATCAGATAAGCAGCAAGGAAGCAACCGCCTCTCCTTGGGATCAGAACAATGATTTGAATCAAGCAATCAGCTGATGACAGCACGTGTTGCCATATCTATTTAACAACGCTCTGGAAAGTTTAGCACGTCCTTGCGGCAGCTCGATGATACATTGAGCACTGATTCGGTGTAAATTCCGGTTGATCGAGAGGCTGCACGGAGACTCCTGGCCATGGGGAGCAAGCTGGTCGCGATCGCCTTGAGCAGTGCGCTGCTCGCCCACTACATCTACACCCCTCTCCCGGAGGCACTGGGCGAGAGGTGGAAGTTGATGCTGGTCGATGCTTGCTTCCGAAGTTTGGGACACCTGGTATGTGCCACTATTGACAAATGTCTCTGCAGCTATGACTCGCTCCTTGTAGCCTTTCCCTGTGTTTTGATGCTCTGGGACCCTGTAACCTGGATAAAGTTTTCAGAAGGTGATAGCTCTCGACAGAACCTAAAGCAAAACGTGATGTGGTGTAAAATGATCAGAGCTTTTGGGGGGTGGGGGGCGAATATGCCCCACGGAAATTAGAAATAGTTTGCCCTAATACCTTTTGTTAAAATAAACTCTCACAGCTAATGCCCAAGGACAATGTTAGCATCTCTTGTTTGCAACCTTCCCCTCGTTAGGAATTAGTAAAGTGTTCCTTTTTAATCTTTGTGAATGGCAATGCAAGGACCGTTTTCGTTTTATTTTCTGAAATGGAATGGGATTTGAATAGCGAGGAATTTAGCCGGGTGGTGTGGTATTTGTTTTGTTATGAGCTTAAAATAGCATATTTTAATATGTGTGTAGATGACAGAAATAATAAGAAATAAGTGCTTAATGTGTCCAAGATTTGTCAGCAGTCTTCAGGGATGTGTTAATCTCGAATGTGTTCATGCCTGCATTTAATTAATTGAAAACGCCCTCAATACGTCAGCTTGTCTCTGATCTGAGAATCCCTACAGCGTGAAAACAGGCCATTCGGCCCATAGCCTTCATACCAACACTGCAACCAGCATCCTGCCTGCATCCACTCCCTTACCTATGTAACCCTGCATTTTCCATCCCTAATCCGCTAGCCTGCACAACCCTGGACACTATGGGCAACTTGGCATGGCCAGTCCACCTAACCCACACATTTTTGGACTGTAGGAGCAGAGCCACACAGACACTGGGAGAACATGCAAACTCGACACAGTTGCCCCAGGCTGGAATCAAACCCAGGTCCCTGGTGCTGGGAGGCAGCAGTGCTAACCACTGAGTCTATTAACATCCCCCAATTCCTCTCCTATCCAGAATAGTTCAGTAATCTGAATGTGACAGTCTGAAAGGATTCTCATTTTAGCCTGAGCTGTTACTCTTTTAGATTAGAGTGGTGCTGGAAAAGCACAGCAGTTCAGGCAGCATCCAATGCTGCCTGACCTGCTGTGCTTTTCCAGCACTACTTCACTCTAGAATATGGTTTCCAGCATCTGCAGTCCTTGTTTTTACCCTGTTAATCTTTTATAACTACTAATCTGATCCCTTCCTCCCTATTCCCCCGCCTTGCTCCAAAAGCACCTTTTTCCAAAATTCTGGCTCCACTATAGATAACAAAAGTTGTATTTAAGCTTCTTGCAACCACATATATTTGAGGCTTTCTATAAATTCAGAACAGTCACGACTCCCTTGGTAGTTTTCTTGCCTTCAAGTTGGACACCCACTCCAGCAGAAAAATCAAGACCTACAGTCTCAATACAGTACTGACAGAGTGCTGCATGGTCTTACCTTGTGGATGATTATTTGTGCCATGAGAACCACCTCCTACAAGTTCCCCTCGAAGTCTTGTGCAGTCCTGGTTTGCAACTGTATTCCTGTCCCCTCATAACCACTGGGTCAAATTCCAGAGCAACACTTTCCCAACAGCATTGTGGGTGTATCTACATACACCATGTGGATTACAGCTGTTGAAGTGGTTCACCAATGTTTTCTTAAGGGCAGTTAAAGATGGGCAATATGTATAGGCTGAGCTAGCAATGTCTACATCCCATGGATAGATTAAAAGCAAAGCCCTCTCAGGTAGTTTTTTTAAAAAAAAAATCCTTGTTTTGAATGAGGAGAGTGGAATCCTCCTTGGTGTCCTGGTCAATACTTATCCCTCAATCAACATTACATGATCTGGTCATTGTCACATTGCTAACAATGGGAACTTGCTGCACACAAATCGGCTGCCATGTATTCCACATTACAACAGTGAGTCCCAGTAAAACACCCTGTGTTCGTGAAATATGATGTATAAATGCAAGCCTTTCTTTACTACTCAGCTTTGCAATACATTCAGAATATAGTACGGTTATCACTGTGTGACTAACAGGTTAGCACGACCTTCATTCTAAAGGCAGAAAGTGCTTGAGAAACTCAGCAGGACTGGCAACATCTTTTGTGGGGAAAGAAAGAGTTAACGTTTTGAGTCCACGGCAAAGTATTGCAAACAACAATGAGGATGTTGACTGGTTAATCAGTTGCTGATGTTGGTTCAGAGATGTGATGACATAGGTTGCATACTCTACATTTTGGAGGGAGGCTTGAACCTGTGACCTCCTGGCTCAGTGGGCAAGAGTCGGACTGTTGAGCCCCATAAAGTGATTACAAAGGCATGTTGAAAGCAGTCCAATGCATTTTTACACTGGTACAGTGGTGAGCAAATTGCAGCATTCGCAATCCAAGACCAACAAAGTAGAGGTTGGCACTTGTGTTCAAAGACTCATGACTTCCAGAGAATCCGCCTCAATGGTGGCAACATTATTTTTGCATATCGGAAAAGAGCTAAATGATTTGTAGCAAACAGCTTTCCCTTTTGAATGTTGGAAGGTTTCCCTTCACATGGATTGAGTTTAGATTGTTCCAAAAGCCCAGACAAGTAATACTTAAAAGGGCAACAACACTGTGCATTTGTTTAGTGTCTTTGAGAATATAACAATGAAAATTCCTAACCACACACTGACACAAACAAGAATAACATCAAGCTAGGGGTATTAAGAAGGTGAGAAGTTTTAAGGAATGTGAAGCAGTGAAGATAAAGCAAGGGAGTGGTATTTTTAAAAATCATCCCACGGATATTGGAAGGCCAGCATTTTTGACCCATCACTAGTTGTCCTCACTAATGATTTGGAGATGCTGGTGTTGGACTGGGTTGTACAAAGTTAAAAATCACACCACACCAGATTATAGTCCAACAGGTTTATTTGGAATCACTAGCTATCGGAGCGCTGCACCTTCATCAGGTGATTTTTAACTTTGTCCTCACTAAGGCAGTGGTCAGCTGTCTTCTTCAACCACCACAGTTTTTGGGGTTTAGGAACACTGTGTTGTTAGGATTCTTGCCCACTGATAGCGAAGGGGTGAGGTTGGGGGAGCATTGATAGATTTCCAAGTCAGGATGGTGGTGGCTTGGAGGGGAGCTAGTAGGTAGCATTTATTTCCTCTCATCAAGGAAGGAGAGATTGTGGGTTTGGAAGGTGTCATTGAAAGTGCTATAGTGAGTTTGTGCACTAGTACATGAACTTGCATGCACTAAACACTACAAGTATAGTTGCTGGTGGTGGGAGGAGTGACTGTTTTAGGATGACATTGATTGTCGAGGGGGAGATGTTTAGACCATTTCTTGTTAAAGATGGCTATCACCTAGCACTTGTCTGGTACAACTGTTATTGCTAATTAATTGCTACTTCTTTCAAAGAGTTATCATAGATATGACATTGGTTAGGCCACTTTTAGAATACTAGTTTTAATTCTGGTCTCCCTGCTATAGGAAAGATATTAGTACTCTTGAAAGGGTTCAGGAAAGATTTACAAGGATGTTGCCAGGGTTGGAATGTTTGAGCTATAGGGAGAGGCTGAATAGGCTGGGACTATATTCCCTGAAGTGTCAGAGTCTGAGGGGTGACTTTATAGAGGTTATAAAATCAAAAGGGGCATGGATAGGGTGAATAGACAAGGTCACTTCTCCAAGATAGGGGAGTTCAAAATTGGAGGGCATCGGTTTAAGGCGAGAGGGGAAAGATTTTAAAAGGGACCTGTGGAGGGGTAACGTTTTCAGAGGGCGGTGCCTGTACGGAATAAACTGCCAGAGGAAGTGGTGGAGGCTTGTACAATTACAACATTTAAAAGTTATCTGGATGATCACACTAATAGGAAGGGTTTAGAGGTATGAGCTAAATGCTGGGACTAGATTAATTTAGGATATCTGGTTGGCATGGACAAGTTGGAGTGAAGAGTTTATTTCCATGCTGTATATCTCTGACTTTGTGACAAGTCTTCCTCTTTTCCTGTGCTTTGAGTCTATATGGGCTGCACTGGAAAATAAACACAGGCACTCGTGACAGAAAAATGAGTGAATATCTCACATAATGGACAAAGTGGAACTGTGAATGGAGGATTGGAGCAATAGTTTGGAATGCTGGCAGTAATGAAATGTAATATATACTTGTTCGCCAGCTTTGTGTGTCAAACAATCAGCTTGAATAGTTTCCCGTTAATATAAAGTGATTATTTGTAAACATTGATCCCCGACATGAAATACATCACTCTCCAATCGTAATGAACTGTTTTCAGTCAATTTCATGTGCATAACATGATGCAGCCAATCAGTATGACCCAATAAATGTGGCAAACATTGATCTTGGTACAAAGTTTTTTTTCCCCAAAGGAAAGGCTGGGGTTAATGCCAAGACTCTGGAATTGTCATTGTCTCATCAGTGCCTGAAGACTCTGTTGTAAACAAACTGTGTGCGAAAAATCATTGGGATGTAGACCAAGACGACACATTTCTTTGCATTTTCTTTGAGTACTTTTGCTCATTAGTTGCAATAATAGTAATGCGATTGAAAGGCTGCTTGACTCCGAACCAAGGATCTTTCAATCAGATAACTGCTTGCTAGATGATGCTTGGTGAACAATGAGATTGGGACAGGTGGAGGCACAAGGTCTTTCACAAAACCTTCAAGAATATGTCCACCCAGAGTTAGAAGCCCATGGGAGTCTGCATCCAAGATCTCCTGAATCCCTGCAGTGTGGAAGTAGGCCATTCAGTCCATTTGAAGAGGAAGTGAGGACTGGAGATCAGAGTCGAGAGTGTGGTGCTGGAAAAACCCAGCCAGTCAGGCAGCACCCCAGGAGCAGGAGAATCGACATTTCAGGCAAAAGCCCTTCATCAGGAATGAGGCTTTTTGCCCGAAACATTGATTCTCCTGCTCTTGGGATGCTGCCTGACCTGCTGGGCTCTTCCACCACCACATTCAGTCCATACTGAACATCTGAAGAGCATCCCATCATCTACTGTATCCCTGCGATCCCACATTTCCCATGGCCAATCCACCTAAATTGCACACCTTTGAAGGGGGGAGGGAACTGGAGCACCTGGAGGAAACTCTCTCAGATGTGGGGAGAAAGTGCAAACTCCATACAGACAGTCACCCAATGGTGGAATGAAATCAAGGTCCCTGGAGCTGAGGCAGCAGTGCTAACCACTGAACCACTGTGCCACCCAGTCTTCCAGAATTTAGCTTCATTAGCAGTGCTGGTGTGTTAAATTAACCATTTCATTCCACCTAGACCAGTAGAGTACTTGGAGAGTACTGTCAAATGCGGATGCTTTCTGTCAGATGAGACATTAAACAGAGTTCCACTTCCCCAGTACCTGAGGATCTGAAGGCAAGAACCTGTGAATACTCGAGGCTTCTGATCGGTTTCTGTTCTGTGGCTCTTGCTGACCTCCAAACAAAAGTGGAGTGGAGGATACATCTGAAAAATTTATTTCCAATGGAGGTGAACATTCTAAGGGATCTTCATCCATCCAGTTTGTGTTGGCAAACTTGCAGAGCGCACTGAGTAATTCATCACCATTGTGTTCAGTATAAATGTATGCTGTAATTTTGATCCTAGCAATCTTTGCTGTGCTTCTAATGTCGTCAAAACAGTGACATGGGTTCTTTCACCTTTAATGTAAGGAAGACAGCAGAGAATGGGACTCTATTTAATGTCTCATCTGATGGACAGCATCCACATCTGACAGTGTAGCACCCACTCTAAATCCTACACTGGTCTAAATGATATGAAATGGTTAATTTAACGCACCAGCACTACTGATTGAAACTAGATCGTGGAAAACTGGTCAGTGTGCAAATCATTTTATGCACTGGTATTGATTTGGGAATTCATAGCTTGCCAACTTAACTGCTGTTTTTGAGGTTGAATCTCAGTCAAATTTACTTCTCATCTGACCTTTGAAATGCAGCAGATAAACAACATCAGGAGAAGGATCAATGTCATGGGTAAACCGATATGGCTTTCCAGTGCTAGAATTAGACATAAGGATTTCATAAGATTATGATCCAGGACATGCTGCTAAAAACAGCACATCGCTTTAGAAGTGTATGTAAATATTGAAATCACTAGTTTTATGAAGAGGTCAATTTTTCTTTTGTTTTTGAAGGGACATCGTCACTTTACATCCTAACAAGAAAGCATCATTTTATCACAAGGTGGTACAGACCAGTAATGACATTGTAGCTAAATAGCCTGTGCATCTATTGCTTGTCAAGCTTGTTGTGAATCAGCTCTAGTTTTGTCACATTTCATTTTGGGCTTTCGGAAATAATTTCATTCTTGCTTCTGTAGAAACTAGGAGCAGGAGTAGGCCATTCTGCCCTTTTGAGCCTTGCTCCTTCATTCAGAATGATCATAGCTGTTGCAGTATTTCAGAGTTAAAGATCACACAACACCAGGTTATAGTCCAACAGGCTTAACTGGAAGCACTAACTTTCAGAGCGCTGCTCTTTCATCGGGTGGTCTGGTGTTGTGTGATTTTTAACTTTGTATGCTGCAGACCAACACTGGTATCTCTGAATCATGGCTGTATTTCCATGCTACGTTCCTGCTTTACCCCACGCCAATGAAGCCGTTAGAGTTTGAAAACTTTATCTCCTCCTTGAATATACCATGTCATGAATATATGTCTTTCAATCTCCTATTGGCTTTAAGCTGAACCTAAAATTTGGCAGTGATTTAAAAGTCTATTGGCTTTGTTATCCCTGGTCAGAGGCAGGGGTGTGTTCTTAGTTGTAGTTGGGGCCTGTAGTTTTTGCTGCCCCCTTAGTTGTCTTTTGCAGTTGATAGGTTCTGTTCCCGACAGCAGAGTGCCTGGATTTGACTATTTAGAGTCAATTGTGTTCGGGTAGGACAGAAATCACACAGACCCTGTTGGCAGGTTTTCTCTAACAGCTATCAACTCTACTTTAATCACCTGATGGTGCCTTTTGTTTTAACTAATCACAGATAGAACTTGAACCCAGTTTAACAAAATCAAAAATTAATTATAGCAAGATTCGAACTTGTGCTCAAATTGATTATTAGTCCAGTAACAGTGAGTAAACTACTATACAATACTTTAAAAATAAACTTGAGTTGCCAATAGCACATTTTTCCCTGCTGTTGCTGATCCCAGACCAAAATTTAACAGGATGACTACAATTTTACATTCACCCTGCTCAATTATGTTTTGATCTGATTCGCTGCTTCTAGAATATTGATGAAATGGACTAAAGCATTTCTTCCTTCAAGTCCATTCCAAAGAATTGAATGCAAAATCTAGGCTAAACCTGCAGTGCAGTATGAAATGGCTGGTGTGTTGCTAGCAGTGTTGTTTATCAATGACACATGAAAACAAAATTCTATCTGACCACTCAAGAGTATAAAATATTGCCAGTAATATCTCAAGGAGGAAATGGGGGATTACTTTCTGCTTGGTTAAAGCAGAAGATCTGACTGTTGCCACTTTGTGGCTGTGGGGCACGTTTTTCTGTGGTTTTGTGTTGTGAATAACACAGACAGCGAATTCCCTTGCAGAGCTAACCTGTCAGTTTCTGTCACCATCCAATTGTCAGCATGAATGAATACACAGTCTGAACAAAAGTTAATGAGCCAGCTCATTCATTATGCTGCCTTCTGTTACTGCATTTGTGTATGATGTGGAAGTGCTGGTGTTGGACTGGATCAGGAGTCACACCACACCAGGTTATAGTCCTCCAGGTTTATTTGAAATCACAAGCTTCAGAAGTGCTGTCCTTCTCGGGTGAAGTGATAAAGGAGCAGCGCTCCGAAAGATTGTGATTTCAAATAAACTGGTTGGACTATAACCTGGTGTTGTATGACTTCTGACCTTGATTTTGCGTAGTTTAACATTGTTTTAAGGAGCTTATTTACTTAACAAAGCACATTGGAAAATAGAGCAGGCCATGACTCATTGAGTCTACTCCGCCATTCAGTAAGGTCACCTCAGCTGCAGTTTATCTCCTATTCTGAGATCCCCTGATTTCCTTCCTCGAATGTGAAAATCCATATCTGCTTTGATTATCAATAATCAAAGCTCTCTGGAGGGTTGTCAAGATTCATTTGAATTTGAGTGAAGGAATTTCTTCTCTGCTGGTAAATTCCCTTTTTTCTGAGAGCATGATCCTTTGCTCTAGTTTCCAGTCAGGGGAAAAAGCCTAAGAAATGGATATTACATGTATCAATAAGATCACCTGTTATTCTTAAGTCCAGAGAATATATGCTCATTCTGCTCAATCTCCCTTCCAGAGAAGGATCCAGGAATCAGTCCAGTGAATCTTCTGCTGCATCCCCTCTATTACATTCAACTGCAAGCAGTTTTGGTTGTCTTTACCAACCTGACCTATGGAGAATGAAACTGCATGCAGTACTCACCGAGGCCCTGTATGTATGAACATAGGAGCATTGGCCAAGTTGCAGATAGTGAGGAGGATTGTGAAAGGGTAGAGCTGGATATAGATTGCAGATTTGGGTAGAGAAATGGCAGGTGGCGTTTAAACCAGACAAATGAAAAGTTTGGAACATCAAATTCAGGGGTGAATTATGCAGGTGCTTTAGGGACTGAGTACAGAGGGATCTGGGCATACAGGTCCACACGTCTCTGAAAATGGCTACACAGGTAGATAACGTGGTTAGGAAGGCATACAGCACACTTGCCTTCATCGGCTGCTGGTTGAATAGGAAAGTTGGCAAGGTTTGTTGCAAAACTTTAGTTAGGCCACGTTTGGTATCTTGTGTGCAGTTCTGGTTATCATGCTACTACTCAAGAATATTCACACACCTTTCCCTAACCTCAAAATCCCTCAGGTCCCTCTGTTTGGTAAATACTAATGTAAAGTACTTGTTAAGATCTCCTCTGGCTCCACACATAACCTTTGTCCTTTATGGATGAAGGTTTGCTCGTTGAGCTGGAAGGTTCAGTTTCAGACATTTCGTCACCATACTAGGTAACACTTTCAGTGAGCCTCAGGATGAAATACTGCTGGTGTTTCCTGCTTTCTATTTATATGTTTGGGTTTCCTTGGGTTGGTGATGTCACTTCCTATGATGATGTCATTTCCTGTTCTTTTTCTCAGGGGGTGGTAAATGGAGTTCAAGTCAATCTGTTTGTTGATAGAATTCCGGTTGGAATGCCATGCTTCGAGAAATTCTCATGCGGGTCTCTGTTTGGCGTGTCCTAGGATGGATGAGTTGTCCCAGTCGAAGTGATGTCCTTCCTTATCTGTATGTAAAGATACTAGTGAGAGTGGGTCATGTCATTTTGTGGCTTCCTCCTTTTATCCTTGAGTGGGACTACTCTTTTCCAAGCCCCCCTCTTGCTTCTAATATTCATATAAAAGGCCTTTGGATTGTCCTTAACCCTGCTGGCCAAGGACATTTCATGGCTTATTTTAGACCTCCTAACCCCCATTAGAGCTCCTGCCTCCTCTCTGTATATTCTTCAAGGACTTTGTAGGAGCAAGCTTCTGCAAATGCTGGCATCTGAACTGAAAACAGAAAACTCTGGCAATCACAGCGGGTCAGGCAGCATCCGTGAAGAGAGCAAACAAATGTTTTGACTCCTAAGTAACTTTTCTTCAGAGCGAAAGTGAAGTGTGATGATGACTTTGTCTGTCTTTAGTTACCTAGACATCAGGTATGCTCCCTTTTTGTTGACTAAGCTGAATTTCCCCATGATCCAAGGCTCCTGAATCCTACCGTTCCTGTCCTTCATTTTCACAGGACATGCCTGTCCTTGAACTCTAATTGACTGGTCTTTAAAAGACTCCCACATTGTCAAAGTGAATTTACCACAAACAAGCAGCATCCAATCCACATTCTCCAATGCTTGCCCAAGCCAGTTATAGTTGGCCTTCCCCCAGTTTGACACCTCCACCCGAGGTCCACTCTTGCCCATATCTATAAGTATCTATCTGAAGATGTATAGAATTATGGTCACCATCCCCAGAATGCTCCCAATTGGAAACTTTGATCACCTGGCCAGGTTTATTTCCCAATACCCGGTCCAGTACCACCCCCTCCCTTGTTGGACTTTCAAGGGCGGCACGGTGGCACAGTGGTTAGCACTGCTGCCTCACAGCGCCAGAGACCCGGGTTCAATTCCCGCCTCAGGCGACTGACTGTGTGGAGTTTGCACGTTCTCTCCGTGTCTGCGTGGGTTTCCTCCCACAGTCCAAAGATGTGCAGGTCAGGTGAATTGGCCATGCTAAATTGCCCGTAGTGTTAGGTTAGGGGTATGGGTGGGTTGCGCTTCGGCGGGGCGGTGTGGACTTGTTGGGCCGAAGGGCCTGTTTCCACACTGAGTAATCTAATCTAATCTAATATACTAAATCAAAAAATCACTCTGGATATTCCTCGCAAATTGCTCCCCATCCAAACCTCTGGTATTAAGGGAGTCTAAAAGATCGATATCCTGGAATGTTAAGCTGCCAATCCTATCCCTCTTTCAAACATAGTTAACCCATTTTCTCCTACTCTTAGCTTTTTTTTACCTATCTACCCTAGCCTGCTATCCATAATCTTCCTTGTTTATCTAGCCCTTTCATGCATATATAGATCATGTGCAGTCTTTCCACCTATCTGATCACCTTAACTGCATTTCCCCTCACCCCCTCCCCCACACACACCTCGACCAAACTTGGGCTTCAGCATAAATAACAATCTTTCCCCTAGCTACTAACACTTCTGACGAAGAGTCCCCAGACTTGAAACATTAACTCTGCTTTCTTCCCACTGATGCTGCCAGACCTGCTGTGTTTCTCTGGCAGTTCCTGTTTCTGTTTTACATCCCTTTTTGTAGCTGCTTAGTGTCTTGTAGTTTAAATTCTCACCTAGCTTTGCATCATCAATTAACTTGAATACGTTGTACGACACTGTAGTTTTAAAAAGAAATTGCTATTTAGCAGATATGCAGTCCAATAAAGAAATGTCTTGGCCAATGACCAGTGGATATGGATCATTCACTTCTGGGCAAAGATTGTTGCAAATGCTTCAGCATTATCCTTTGGATTAACTTGCTGGGCTCCCCCCACCATTGAGGAAGGGAATATGTGTGGAAGAAACCCATCCTAGTGCATTGTTTAATTGTCTACCATAATTTGATATAGCAGGACAGAATTTAGCTTTGATCTGTTGGTTGTGGAATCGTTGAGCCCTTCTATCAATTGTAGCTTATGTTGCTTGGCACTCGAGTTATCCAGAGTTATAGCTCTGCAAGGTTTGCCAGCTTTGCCTGGTGCTGTTTCTGATATGCCCAACTGAACTTCTCATTGTGCCAAGTTTTAACCCTGGGCTTGAAATAACTGTGGCATGGCTGATATGCCAGGGCATGAGGTTGCAGGTTGTGTTGGAGTGCAATTCTGTTGCTGGCGATGGCCCACAAAGCCACATGGATGCCCGTCTTGAGTTCTTAGATTTAATCAAAGTCGGTCTGATATGGCAGGGTGATAGTGCCACAGGGAATGGTGGAGGGTATCCTCAATGTCAAAGCAGGACTTTCCCTCTCACAGGACTGTGTGCAGTTGCCTCTTCTACCTCATCTGTCAGGGGTAGATGCATCTGCAGCAGGTCGATTAGTGAGGATGAGGTCAAGTATAATTTTCCCTCTTGTCAGTTCTCTTACCGTGTGCTGCGGACCCAATCTTTCAACTGTGTCCTTTTGAATTTGATCAACTCAGTCAGTAGTGGTGCTGTCAAGCCAGTTTTGATGATGAATGTTACACTACCTCACCCTGAACATCCTCTGCTCCTTTACCCTGCCAGTGCTTCCACTAAGTGGTGCTCAACATAGAGGTACACTGATTAATCTGCTGTGTTGGGTGCTATGTGGTAATAAGCACAAGGTTTCTTTCCCTATGTATGACCTGGGACCATGAAGGTTCATTGTGTCTGGAGTCAACTTTGAGGTCTTCAAGGACAACTCCCTCCCATCTGCCATCTTTAGTGGTATTGTCTACAAGGTATGACATGAGGATGACTGTCAGACTGTTGCT
Organism: Chiloscyllium plagiosum; assembly: GCF_004010195.1. NCBI lineage: Eukaryota > Metazoa > Chordata > Chondrichthyes > Orectolobiformes > Hemiscylliidae > Chiloscyllium > Chiloscyllium plagiosum. Next base: position 73,677,463 of record NC_057722.1, on the reverse strand, counting down.
TGACCCATCAGCTTTAAGATGAGAGGGGAAAGATTCAAACGGGACTTGAGGGGCAACTTTTTCACAAAGACGGTGGTACATGTATGCCTCGAGCTACTAAAGGAAGTGGTAGAGGCTGGTACAATTACAACACTTAAAAGATATTTGGAGAGGTACCTGATAGGAAAGGTTGAGAGGGATATGGGCCAAATGCAGGCAAAGGCTACTCGTTCACTTTAGGAAACCTCATCGATATGGATAAGTTGGGCTGAAGAGTCATACAGCGTGAAAACAGGCCCTATCACTTGCCCAGCCATTTGAGAGATATGCATTGCACTGGGTTAACACTTCAAAAGGGCCCTTCTAGCAGTGAAGAACTCAATTAGTAGTGCTGCAGACAGCCAACTCACATTGACTTGATCCAACAATTGTTTAAAGCCGTGTTGGAGTGCTTTCAACTGAGCCACACAAACTTAAATTCAGATATGCTCATACTATTAAGATCAAATATGATTTTGCCTAATAAGAAGCCCAATTTGCCAGCATTGCATGCTTAAAGGATATTATCAGACAGCAAGATCTGCCTATCTGAATAAAGTTAAAAATCACACAACACCAGGTTATAGTCCAATAGGTTTATTTGGAAGCACTAGCTTTTGGAGTGCTCGCTTTCCTTTGAATATGTAAGTCTAGACCATGCAATCAGCTGACTATTAAGATTCGCAAGCACATGATGAAGATGTAATAGAAAACAAGAGATGTCACTATGAGGCACAATGAAGGTAGTTGTCAATAGTCTACATTTGGAGCAGATAACAGCATTTTCATTGTCTGATTTGCATTATTCACTGTCTCTTTTACCAATGTTCTCCATTTAAGCCTTTTATAATGTAATGTACTTCATTGCTGTCTGAGTTTATCAGCGGCTGAGATCTCAGCCATGCCTTCGTTACATTTAGACTTAACTATTTCAATCTCCCACATTTCTTCCTTCTGTAAACATGATCAGCCGAGCAATCAGAAAATAGAAAATTTTCACTCGACCCTATTATTTTCCCAGTCAAAAGTGTCAACGTGCCTCACTGCTTATACTGCTGTGCTTGTTAATCACCCTTACCCTGTGCAGCATGCAATAGATGGGGTATTCTGTACAGTTACAACTTACATGGCGAGCTGATGTCCTACTTTACATTCTCCAAATTTCCCAGTGACATCAATGGTGACATTTGACTTGCCACAGAGAGTGAATCTGAAGGGTGGGGGGAGTGGAAATGTGAAATCACACAGACCATAAAATGTCCAAGACAGGAACTGTTGTGGTCAGCTGCCTTGGAGGATTGACCCCCTCAAAAACAAAATGCTTCACCTGGGTTTGTTTTACTTTCCAAGTTGTCAGTTGTTTTGAAACCATTTCTCAGCCTTTCTGGGTTTTGCAGTTGGAGCCATTACAGAGGTTGCACAGGCCCCTGGGGTTTCCAGGCTGAGCACTGACTGACAACTGAGCCTTTGACAGGTTTCTTCAGTAGTTGAGCAGTGTCCAGATGCACCACCTTTCCAGCAGAGAGCATTGGATAGAAGTCAAAGTTACAGCCCAGTCTGGGATCAAATACAATGCTCTTAATTGCTGTTTGTTCACATTCTGCAGGCAGAGTTGGGGATGGGCTTATCCCCCTTTTTTTTAAACAAGGCACACTTAGCATATTCTGTGTGGCCCTTCTAATGTTCTCAATGCAACATGGCAGCAGACAGGGGATGCAGGCATTTGATTGTCTAGGAGGGGCAGTGTTTGGGGCCTTCCACTCCTCCTAGTTATGCCTGGGGTGGGAACCCCGTGGACACTTTGACTACCTTCTGGCCAGGATGCTAATTGAGGCCCTTAAGTGGGCAGGGAAAATCCTTTACAGGGAGCCTGAGAAACAATTTTTATTTTAAATTCTGTCACTGAATCTATTTCCAGTCCTTTTGTTGCCCTTGAGAAGGTGGTGATAAGCTACCTTCTTGAACCATTGTAGTCCACTTTGTACAACAATGCTATTAGGGAAGGAATTCCAGCTTTTTATCCAATGACACTGGCAGAATGGCAATACATTCCAAGTTAGGTTGGTGAGTGACTTGGAATGGAATTGAAGGTGATGGTGTTCCCATTTATATCCTGCCCTTGCCTTTCTAGTGATCTGGGGTTTGGAAGATGCTGTCCAAGAAGCCTTGGTAAATTTCTGCATTGCATCTTGTAGATGGTAAATGCTGCAGGTACTCCATACCAGTGGTGGGGAGAGTGGATGCTTGTGGATGTGATAGCAATCAAGTGGGTTGCTTTGTCATGAATGGTGTCCAGCTTCTTGTGGTGTTTGGAGGTGAAGTCATCCAGGCAACTGGGGAGTATTTTGTTCCACTCTTGTAGATGGTGGACCGGTTTTGGGGAGTCAGGAGATGAGTTGCTCACTGTAGAGTTCTTAACCTCTGACCTGCTCTTGATTTGTGGTCCATGTAAACCCCTGGTAGTTGTTTGTGGGGATTCTATGATGGATGCTATTGAATATTAACGGGCAATGTTAAGATTCTCTCTCTGAAAATTGTCAGACATTTGTATGGCTGACATTGTTTTTGGGATTATTGAGAGGAAATGGAGAAGGGGTAGGAAAATGGGTTGAGTGGTCCTACTTTCAAAGCTGTCATTGAGGGATATAGGATTAAGAGGGGAAGTATTGAGGGCCACACCTGGTTCCTCCAGCCTCTTCATCTAGTGACCTCTCACTCACCTGTGGCCTGGTTCTTTGAGGCTAAGCCTCTGCTAAATGCATTATTGCAGCTGCCATACTCCCTGAAGGGTATTGGAAAATTGTCAACCTCCAATCTGCTAGTAGCACATACTGTGTGGTGTGGGATAGTTTTCACCGCTGGAGTTCTAAACGCTGGGGTAGAACTTGATTCTGACAAGTGGATGAGATGACTGTTTGTTTAAAAGGGAGTGCGGCAAAAGAGGGGAAATTACAGACTGATTAGCCTAACCTCGGTCATGGGTAAGATCCTGGAATCCATTGTGAAAAATGCGATTTCTAAATACTTGGTAGTAAAATAGGGCAAAGTCAGCATGGTTTCATCAAGGGGAGGTCATGCCTGACAAATCTGCTAGAATTATTTGAGAAAGTAATGGGCAGGTTAGACCAAGGAGAGCCAGTGGATGTTATCCAACTGGATTTCAAGAAGGCCTTTGGCAAGGTGCCACACAAGAGGCTACTGAGTAAGATAAGGGCCCATGGTGTTAGAGACAAGGTGCTGGCATGGATAGAAGCCAGTTGTCTGGCAGAAAGCAGGGGGAGATAAGAGTCCTTCTCAGGATGGCAGCTTGTGACAAATTGTGTTCTGCAAGGCTCAGTGTTGGGACCATAACTTTTCACTTTTATACGTTCACAATCTCTATGAAGGAACGGAGGGCATTCTGGCTATGTTTGCAGATGATACAAAGACAGGTAGAGGGACAAGTAGCATTGAGGAGGCGGGAAGGCTGCAGAAACATTTGGACAGATTAGGGGGAGTGTGCAAAGAAGTGGTAGATGGAGTACAACGTGGGAAAGTGAGGTCATACACCTTGGTAGGAAGTATAGAGGCGTGGACTATTTTCTAAATGGGGAGAAAATTCAGAAGTCTGAAGTGTAGAGACTTAGGAGTTCTAGTCCAGAATTCTCTCAAGGTAAACTTGCAGGTTGAATCAGTAGTTAGGAAGGCAAATACAATGGTAGCATTTATTTCGAGAGGAATTGAATATAAAAGCAGGGATGTACTTCCGAGGCTCAATAAGACTCTGGTCAGACCACATGTGGAGTATTTTGCAGAATTTTGGGCCTCTCAGCTCAGGAAGGATGTACTGGCCTTGGAGTGTGTTCAGAGGAGGTTCACAAGAACGGTCCCAGGAATGAACAGCTTAACATCTGAGGAACATTTGAGGACTCTGTGTCTATACTTGATGGAGTTTAGAAGGATGAGAGGGAACCTAATTGAAACATACAGAATACTGAATGACCTGGACAGAGTATGATGTTGGGAAAATGTTTCCATTGGTAGGAGAGACTGGGACCCGAAGCCAGAGCCTTAGAGTAAAGGGAAGAGTTTTTAGAATGGAGTTAAGGAGAAACTCAGCTAAAGAGTGAATCAATGGAATTCATTGCCATAGAAGACTGGAGGCCAGGTCATTGACATGGATAGGTTGTTCAATAAGAAGGGTTACGGGGAGAAAGCAGGAGAAAGGTTTCTCAACCCCAATCAGCCATGATTGAATGGTGCAACAGACCCAATGGGATGAATGGCCTAATCTCTGCTCCTATGTCTTAAGATGTTATGACTCCTGCTTACCCTTCAGCTGGTGGGCCAAGACCCATGTTGCCATCTCACTCATCTCATCTTCAAAGCAAGTTTTAGATTACATCACTATACAACCTTTCTTGACTTTTTGTACTGGATAGGAACAGCAATAGATTTGTAACTGGACTATTAATCTGGAGATTCTGACTAGGAGCAGAGATTAGGCCATTCAGCCCATTGGGTCTGTTGCACCATTCAATCATGGCTGATAAGTTTCTCAACCCCATTCTCCTGCTTTCTCCCCGTAACCCTTCTTATTGAACAACCTATCCATGTCAATGACCTGGCCTCCAGTCTTCTATGGCAATGAATTCCATTGATTCACTCTTTAGCTGAGTTTCTCCTAAACTCCATTCTAAAAACTCTTCCCTTTACTCTAAGGCTCTGGCTTCGGGTCCCAGTCTCTCCTACCAATGGAAACAATTTCCCAACATCATACTCTGTCCAGGTCATTCAGTATTCTGTATGTTTCAATTAGGTTTCAATGGTCCAAATGACACAAGTCTACACCAGACCATGGGAGGTGGGTATTTTAAATGCAGTTAATTCATTAAATCTGGAACATAAATACTCATCAGTAACTGTGACCAGGACACCACCGTGTTGCCACTTTAAAAAAAGAAACAGGTTCATAAGTTTTGGGATGGAAATCTACCATCGTGACCAAGTCCAATCTTTTCGTGACTCCAAGTGCACAGCAATGTGGCTCTTAACTGTCCTTTAAAATTGCCAAGTTAGCCACTCAAAATTGCTTTATCAAGGCAGCTCAGCTAGACCATCTCATGTTCAACTTGGAATGAGTAATAAACGTGTTCTTTCCAGCAAAACCCCCATTTGCATGAATGGAGTTAAACAAAATAGAAAACTTATGCATCAGGTGGTTCAATTCACTTCCATTCAATTGTAGTTTCTCCTCCTCCATATAAGCCTGCTCCCCCTGATCAGCACAATGTGCTGTCCTTTTCTCCATGTTCTTATCTAGCTTCCCCTTAAACTAACCCATGCCTTTCAGTTTGTTTTGCTTTATCTGGTTGTGAATTCTACATCCTTAATTCCTTACTGACTTATTAGTGACTGTTTGTTTGTTTGTTTTTTCTCATGCCTCTAGTATTGGACTCCGTCTCCACCCTCCCTCAGTTAGTACCATCTTTTCCACATCATGCCTCTTCTTCATTTTAAAGTCCAATATCATGTCAATTCTCAGCCTTTTTCTTCCTGATAAAAGAACTTTCAGCTGATCCACTGATAAACATTTGTCTTTCATTTCTGAGTTCATGTGAAAGTTTTGGACTTTGTCAACATTTTTCAGCTTTCTGTTGCAGGTTTAGTTGAGGAAACTTCAATTGGTCTGCCATGTTTTAAACTGAGTATGATAGCACTGGTGTGAATAGGCATGTAATTCCTTGCCTGAAGTCCAGGCTCTGGTTGGCTTTCATGTTTTGGCCTCAGGAGGAACATTGGAGCTGGCAACAAACCATGCAGAACTGGTTTCAAATTTTTTTTTAATCTGCTAAAGCAATGAGGTTTCCTTCATAACTTGATTCTCACTATCCTTTCAAAGCAAAAGAAAGGTTTGTGTTTTGAAGAAGCAGACCTACTTACGCTGAAGGTAAGTCAAGATGGAGAAATGCTTTTTTATTTTGCAGCTTAACAGGCCTGTATTAATGTCTTTTGCTGAATGTAAGCTTTTTCCACTTAACATAAAATAAGAGTAGAAGTAGGCCATATATCCACTTTGAACCTGTTTCACTATTCAATAAGACACATTTCTATCTACCCCTGATCAATGTTTTGAAGCAATGTTTATCTACCACTGTATTAGAAATATTCAATGACTACCAACTTCTGAGGTCGAGCATTTCACAGTTACACAACTCTCGGCAAAAATTATCCTCATCTGTCCTTAAAGGCTGACCCTGAAGATTTAACAGTATCCTTTACTTCTGGTCTTACCTATGGTCGATAGAAGCTTTACTATCTTCTTCACACGAACCTTGTTACTAGGTTGTAAGAAATTATTCTGTTCAGCAATATATTTATAATTGAATATTATTTCACCTCAAAATGAACAAGGTTATTGATATATCTTTAATGAATAAATCTATACATTAGGCAAACAGTATGTCAGTATTCTGATATCATTTGAGTTGAAATGCTCATTTTATTGATTTAGATACATTCAAGTTCTATAAAAGTTAAAACGTATAAAAGTGCTGATATAGTAGACTCTGTGCGAATCATTGTTCATTATATGTAAATTCTGCATCTTTAAATTACAGACTACTTGAGTAACTTTTTTTTCCCAAGAACAGAATTTCAATTAACTGACGTTTTTAAAACATCTCATTTTTTTCTTTCTCTACATCTTTTCTGTTTAACTCTGTTTTGTGGATAAAATGAGGACTGCAGATGTGGAGATCAGAGTCAAAACGTGTGGTGCTGGAAAGGCACAGCTGGTCAGGCAACATTCGAGGAGCAGAAGAGTCGACATTTCGAGCATAACCTTCCTGATGAAGAGCTTATGTTTGAAATGTCGATTCTCTTGCTCCTGACTGACTGTGGTTTTCCAGTGCTACACTTTTTGACTGGCTCTCATGGAGCCACACAACAATTTTTATTAAAGAAGCGTTTCTCTAGAGCGGGCAAGGGGAAGCAGTGTTCTTGCTGCAAACGTTGATGGCCCTTCAGAGTTGTTTTATCACGATGTCGAGGTGCTGATGTTGGACTGGGGTGGACAGTGTCAGATGTCACACAACACCAGGTTATAGTCCAACAGGTTTACTTGAAATCACAAGTTTTTGGAGTGTAGTCCCTTCATCAGGTTAAGTGACTTCACCTCCAAAAGCTTGTGATTTCAAATAAACCTGTTGGACTATAACTTGATGTTGTGTGATGTCTGACTCTGTTTTATCATTTCGGTGGGTAAGATGAAATACACATTTTTGCTAAGCAAATATTTTTTTCTACCCATTTTCACAATTGAATTGTGAAGGATATTGAAGAGAATTGCAACTGTGGCTTCACCAGGTCTGCACATTTTCCAGGTGCACGGCATTTAACTAGATAACCCAGGAGGCCTGGCAAGACCTCCCCACCTTTATAAATCATGATTCTGAAACCAGTCGAAGGTTGTCAGTTAGTCTATGAATTATATCTTTATGCATGGATAGATTGGATAGATGTTATCTGCTAAGCAATCCCGAGAACTGATATAGTTTAGCTGAGATAGGTTTTTGGTCTTGTGCAATGAAAACAGCCTTGCCGGTTTTGCTAAGCAATTTTGGTTATCTTTTCAATGCTACTTGACAGCATATTGTTAGAATCATACAGCACAGAAACAAACCCTTTGGTGCAGCCAGGCCAGACAGACCATAATCCCAAACTAAACTAGTCCCACCTGCGTGTGCTTGAGCCATGTCCCTCTAAAGATTTCTTATTCGTAGAACATAGAATATTACTGCACAGTACAGACCCTTTGGCCCTCGATATTGCACCGACCTGTGAAATCAATATGAAGCCCATCTAACAGATACTGTTCCATTTTTGTCCATATGTCTATCCCATGGCCATTTAAATGCCCTTAAAGTTGGCGAGTCTACTACTGTTGCAGGCAATGTGTTCCATGCCCTGCTACTTGGAGTAAAGAAACTACCTCTGACATTTGTCCTATATCTATCACCCCTCGATTTAAAGCTATGCCCCCTTGTGCTAGCCATCACCATCTGAGGAAAAAGGGTCTCACTCCACCCTATCTAACCCTCTGATTATCTTATGTCTCAATTAAGTCACCTCTCAATCTTCCTCTCTCCAATGAAAACAGCCTCAAGTCCCATGTACTTATATAACTGTAGAACATAGAACATAGAAGAATACAGCGCAGTACAGGCCCTTTGGCCCTCGATGTTGCGCCGATCCAAGCCCACCTAACCTATACTAACCCACTATCCTCCATATACCTATCCAATGCCCGCTTAAATGCCCATAAAGAGGGAGAGTCCACCACTGCTACTGGCAGGGCATTCCATGAACTTACGACTCGCTGAGTGAAGAACCTACCCCTAACTTCAGTCCTATATCAACCCC
>NC_057722.1:73635578-73668692 GCF_004010195.1 Chiloscyllium plagiosum | reverse complement strand
TTAGCTACATTGTATTCCATTTGCCACCTTTCTGCCCAGCTCTGCAGCTTCTCTATATTCTGCTGTAACCTGCCACATCCTTCCTCACTGTCACCAACTCCTCCGACTTTCGTATCATCCGCAAACTTGCTTACCCAACCTTCTAACCCCTCTTCCAGGTCATTTATAAAAATGACAAACAGCAATGGTCCCAAAACAGATCCTTGCGGAACACCGCTAGTGACGGCACTCCATGAAGAAACTTTGCCATCAACTACTACCCTCTGTCTTCTTCCATCCAGCCAATTCCTAATCCAAACCTCCAACTCACCCTCAATGCCATATCTCCGTATTTTGTGCAGTAGCCTACCATGGGGAACCTTATCAAACGCCTTACTAAAATCCATAAATACCACATCTACCGCTTTCCCCTCATCAACCTCCTTCGTCACCTTTTCAAAGAATTCAATAAGGTTTGTGAGGCACGACCTGCCCTTCACAAAACCATGCTGACTATCCTTGATCACATTATTCCTATCCAGATGTGCATAAATCCTATCCCTTACAATTCTCTCTAAGACTTTGCCCACAACAGAAGTGAGACTCACCGGCCTATAGTTACTAGTCTCCAATTCTTACTCCATCGTAAAAGTTGATGCAAAATATTAATTTAATTTATCTCCCATCTCCTAAGGTTCAACACAAAAGATGACCTCTGATCTTTAAAGGGCCCTACTCTTCCTCTAGTTGCTCTCTTGATCTTAATGTATTTGTAGAATCTCTTTAGATTATCTTTAACCTTATTTGCCAAGGTTACCTCCTATCCTCTCTTTGCCTTCCTGATCTCCCTCCTGAGGATGTCTCTATATTGCAAGGATTGTGAATGTTTGTAGCTCAGGTTGAGGTTTAGGGTGTAGGTTTGCTCGCTAAGCTGTAGGTTTGATATCCAGACGTTTCATTACCTGGCTAGGTAACATCATCAGTGGCGACCTCCAAGTGAAGCGAAGCTGTTGTCTTCTGCTTTCTATTTATATGTTTGTCCTGGATGGGGTTCCTGGGGTTTGTGGTGATGTCATTTCCTGTTTGTTTTCTGAGGGGTTGATAGATGGTATCTAGATCTGTGTTTGTTTATGACATTGTGTTTGGAGTGCCAGGCCTCTAGGAATTCTCTGGCATGTCTTTGCTTAGCCTGTCCCAGGATAGATGTATTGTCCCAGTCGAAATGGTGTTTTTTTTTCTCTGTGTGTAGGGCTATGAGGGAGAGAGAGTCATGTCTTTTTGTGGCTAGCTGGTGTTCGTGTATCCTGGTGGCTAACTTTCTTCCTGTTTGTCCTACATAGTGTTTGTGGCAGTCCTTGCATGGAATTTTGTAGACGACGTTCGTTTTGTCCATGGGTTGTACTGGGTCTTTTAAGTTTGTTAGTTTTTAATTGAGAGTATTGGTGGGTTTGTGTGCTACTAGGATTCCGAGGGGTCTTAGTAGTCTGGCTGTCATTTCTGAAACTTCTTTGATGTATGGTAAGGTGGTTAGGGTTTCTGGCTGTTTGGTCTGCTTGTCGTGGCTTGTCCTTGAGGAATCTGCGGACTGTATTCCATACAGGTAATGAAACATCTGGATATCAAACCTACAGCTCAGCGAGGAAACCCACACCCTATGTCTCTATATTCTTTATATACTGTTCGCGATTCATTTGAACCCTTTGATTATATCTAATATGATTTTTAAAAAATCTGTTCTTGACTAGAACCTCAGTATCTTTATTCATCCAGTGTTCTCTAATCCTACCAGTCTTCTCTTTCACTTCATCAGGAACATAATGACTCTCAACTCTTGTTTTCACACTTTTTTGAAAGGCTCTCACTTATCAGATGTCCCTTTATCTGCGAGCAAGCTAATCCAATCAAGTTTTGAAAGTTTGAGACAAAAATAGAAATTGCTGGAAAAGATCAGTTCTGAGGCAGGGTCACTAGACCTGAAATGTTAACTCTGATAGCTCTCCACGGATGCTGCTAGACCTGCTGAGCTTTTCCAGCAATTTCTATTTACAGCATCCTCAGTTCTTTTGAACCTAATTTTTGAAAGTTCTTGACTCATACCATTAAAATCTACCTTACTCCAATGAAAAACCTTTTTTTTATGGAAGGCATATCCTTTTCCATAACTACTTTAAACCAAGTAGAATTATGATCATTAGATCCCAAAGTCTTCCCTCACGATCACTTCAATCACTTGTCCTGTCTTAGTACCCAAGAGAAGGTCAACTTTTGCTTTTCCTCTAAAGAGAACACTTTTATATATTGATAAAGAGAATTTTTTTGAACATGTGACAAATTCTTCACCATCCAACCTTTGACTGGAACTATCATTGTGTTAATGTTTGGAAAATTAAAATCACCTATTACAACCTTATTATTCTTGCATCCATCTAAGATCTCTCTGTATATTTGTTTTTCAATCTCCTCCTGACTATGGGAAGGTCTATAATTCATTCCCTTTTTATTTCTAATTTCAATCCATATATTTACATTGAGTAATTTTTCAGAAATATCATCTAGTTACAGCAGTAATGGTTTCCTTAATCAAAAATGCCACTCCCAATATTTTTTATCTTTTTCTGTCATTCCAATAGCATCTGAAACTGGGAATGTTGAGCTACCAGACTGTGCGTAAATGTACACACACACTATAATATTTTTTAAATAATATACATTTTAGCTATATACACATTAAATATATTAGATGGGGGAAGACTACCTCTTTTTTGAAAAAACTCTTCCAAGAAAATATAATAGAAAGCCAAGCACAAACTATTTTGATTTCCATTTGAATGTCTCCTAGAGAACTATGCAGTGATTAAATGGTGCAAATTAAATGGGATTAAAATTAAACTTCACAAAATGAAATTCCAGCAATTTCTATTTGAATGAGTGATACACTTTATCAGATTAGAACCTGTGCAATGAATGCTAATTAAATTGCTCAGGAAGCAGAAGTAAAGGGCACTGGGTATTTAATACTTAGAACTTAAAAAGAGAGGCTACTGGGATACTATTTGTAGGAGAGAGCCGTGCAATGCTGCATCCTATGGTCATCAAGAAATGTTTTATTCTAAAACTGGCTTGGAATAAGTGAAGTTCCTTTTCTCCAAAAGATTGTTTTTGTGCTCACACCAAAAAGAATGCACAACATTGCATGTTGTTAAGGTTTTACAATAGGTGTTGCTGCTGTAAAAATAAAGTCCCAGAATGAAATCTGATTTAGATTCATAGTCCTAGAGATGTGTGGTACAGAAACAGACTCTTTAGCCCAACTCGTCCTTACCAACCAGATATCCTAACCTAATCTAGTCCCATCTGCCAGCACTTGGTCCATAACCCTCTAAACCCTTCCTATTCATGTACCAACCCAGATGCCTTTTAAATGTTATAATTGTACCAGCCTCCTCTGGCAGCTCATTCCAAACACGCACTACCCTCTGCATGAAAAAGTTGCCCCTTAGATCCCTTTTAAATTTTTCCCCTCTCACCCTAAACCGATGCCCTCTAGTTCTGACTCCCCACCCCAAGGAAAAGACATAGACTATTTATCCTATCCATTCCTATCATGATTTTGTAAACCTCTATAAGGTCGCTCCTCAGTATCTGACGCTCCAGGGAAAACAGCCCCAGCCTGTTCAGCCTCTCCTTATAGCTCAAATCCTCTGACCTTGGCAACATCCTTGTAAATCTCTTCTGAACCCTTTCAAGTTTCACAACATCCTTCTGATAGATTTTTAAAAAATGGTGTTGGCATTCATTGGAATAAGCATATAAAGCAGCAAATTTTCTTCACCAATAAAACATGAGTTTATTGCATTATAGGAAAACAAAATCAAGCAAGCCAAAATTTGTACATAAAGGATTTGATTTGGAAAATCTTAAAGCTCATAGCAAATGTAATCACATTTACTCGACAACACAATTCAAATTACCCTTCTGTCTATAATCTTGAGATTTGATTCAACTGACTCATCAATTCTGTTGTGTAAATCGTGAAATTTTCTTACTTGAATCCGCAAACCTGAAAGCTTAGACTTACTTGCTTTTTAATTGCTGATTTTGAATTAAATATTTCTTGTCTAGAGGTTTACAAGCTAACCTTTTACCACCAAGGTGACTGAGTTTTCCTGCATTGTCTTTTGCTTTTTTGTAGGAGACAAAGTATTTGCTTCTGATCCCAATCAGGACCAACCTCCCTCGCCCCCACCCCGAAAACTGCTCTAAAAGGTTTCAGTCACTTGACTTTTCTAAACTAGAAATTGATCCTTAATTATTCTAAACCAGAAAAAAATTACACTTTTTTTTTTACATGGTTGTAAACCCCACAGTATCAAATAAAATCTTCTATTCACACTCCAGAGGTCTTTAACATGTAAAAAAAAACCTGCGGATAATGGAAATTTGACACGCACAGAGGGAACCTCAGCAGATCTGGTCGCATCTGTAGGACTTTGAATAGTCATTCTGTACTCAACATTGACTCAATTTCTCTCTCCACAGAAACTGCCAGAACTGCTCAGTTTCTCCAACATTGTGTTTATTTGCTCTTTGACATAAGTTGGAGTAGATCTTGATTCTAGAAGGATTCTCTAAGCACGTCTTCTCTCCATGCCTTCACAATTGTAACGGATACCCAAACTACTAGTTTGAAATCCAAACTTTAAAAATGATATAATCTATACCTATCACTTATCACCATATACTGTACACTGGCAGCAATTACAATTACAAAAGTGAGCATTATTGTGTGAGTGGGCTCAGACTGTTTCTAAGGAGTTAAATGGTTGGGTAATGTAGATGTCTTTCCTGCTGTGTTTAATGCCTACTGGAGGAGGGTGTACCATGGGGCATTGCATTATTTTCAATTGTAAAATGTGTTCTCTCTGAATTGATCATCTGCAGGTTAGCATTGAAGTGCCAACTAATGGGCCAGGAATAATAACAAGAAAATTGTATGTTTTGAGAATTTGCTGCCTAGATCTGAAATCCACTCATAGTCTCACTTTTAAATGACATTTTTATTACAATAATATTTAACACTGAAACAGAAAGAAAAAACAACATTTGTGTATTGAAGGTTACCATGTAGAACAAAAAGCCTTCTGCCAGTGTTTCAGCTTCACATAAGCCTCAACCCACCTCACATCATTTCATTGCTAAATATATCCCTTTATTTGTCTCCTTGTTTGTTTCCAGCTTCCCATTAACCTATTTATCTAATTAACTGTTTCCGAAACTTTATTGCCCATCTCTGGGGCAGGTGGGACTTAAACTCAGATCATTCTGGTCCAGGTGCAGGGACACTACCACTGCTCCATAAGAGGGCCCTTGTAGCTATCCATTACATAAAGCCGACAGTATTGAGCTCCCCTGTAGTTAATGCCTTATCATCATCCAAGGGGTTTGGATTGAATAGATACAACTCCGTTCACTGTTGAATTGGGTCAGTAACCAGAGGACATAAATATTTTCTCTCTTCTGATTCTTTTAAATCTGTCATGATCTGGAATGTGCTACTTGAAAATGAAATTGTAACTTTCCCTTGGGTGGACACATGAAAAGAGAAATGTAGGGCTGTGGGCTAAAACAGGGTGAGAATAATTGGCTAACTCCTTTAATGAGTTAAAAATCACACAACACCAGGTTATAGTCCAACAGGTTTAATTGGAAGCACACTAGCTTTTGGAGCATCGCTCCTTCATCAGGTGATTGTCTTTAATGAGGGATCACCTATTAATCTGTCAGTCAATGAGAGCAGCCACTCATGGCTAATCTGCAGATAAGAGAAGTCAGACCTTTCCAGCCATCAAGAAATGAATGAACAAAATGTAACTACGTTTGTGCATTTCTGTAGCACCTGTTAAAGGTAATAAATACTAAATTGTTTCTCAGGTTTCCAAAATATGTTGAATGTCGAAGCATAAGGAAATATTAGATTGAATTATCAAAAGCTTTGGAAATCAACTTTTAAAAAGTGGAATGTTAAAGGAATAGAGATAGTGTCAGTAATGTGTACCATTTAAATGTTGCACTACAGTAACTCATTAAACCTTAATCGACAGCACCTCTAAACTTGAGCTGTACCACCAAGAAGGGCAATATCTGCAAGTACATGGCAACACTATAAGTTGCAAGTTCTCCTCCAAGCTACGTGCCATCCTGACTTTGAACTGTATCGTCACTCCCTCACTGTCAGTGGGTCAAATTCCTTCCTAACAGCATTGTGGGTCCACCTGCATCGCATGACTGCAATGGTTTAAGAGGACATCTCACTATCACTTTCTCCAGGGAAATTATGGTGAACCTCCCTACCCCTGAACAAAGATTTTTGGGAGAGAATAACAAAGCTTAGGGACAACACTGAAGGCACAATCACCAATGGTGGTATAATTCTGATCCAGGAAGCTCAGGAGTGCAGAACTGGAGAAGGGAAGGGATTTGAAGGATTTTAGAGCTATAGGACCTTAGAACTAATTAGTGTCTAGATAATGTAGTAATTTAAAGTAAACAATTTAAAAATTTGAGGCGATGTCAGCCAGCACAGGATTGATGGGTGAGTAAATGCACCTAGCAGAATTGCAGATAAAGTTTACACCAAATAGTATGTAGCAAGGAAATTCAACAGGGTTCCTTAGACAGGCATTTCAAACCCATTATCCCTACCATGTAAAAGAACAAGGGTAGGAAATGCAAGGGAACACCACAACTTGCAGGTTCTTCTCCAAGCCACTTATCATCTTGACTTGGAAATATATCAGTACTTCTCCAGTGTCACCGGGTAAAAATCCTTGAACGTCCTTCCAAACACATTGTGGGTCTAGCTGCACAAATGGACTGCAGCAGTTTGAGAAGTCAGCTCATCAAGGGCAATGAGAGATGGGCATTAAATGGTGTGATGCCCATGTCATGCATATGAACAAAGCAACCCCAACAATAGTTTGCTAGAATAGTTGAAGAAAAGGGGTGACAGAGGCATGAATGGGAGTTTCAGGTCCAATAAATTGAGACACGGTTGCATGAGGCTGAGGTGGAAATCGACAGTTTTGGTGGCATGGATATGTGGCCCAGAGTTGATCCTTGGTCAGGTATAATAACAAGATTGTATGAACAGTCTGATTCTGTCTCTGTTGCCAAGCATAGAAATGAAGTTGGGATATAAAGAATGGAGATTACAGCAGCAACTAAACCTCACTACTTTAACCTTCCTATATTTGGAATTGTAGCTCATCTGGCATCCAGTATTGGAATAGCAATCTGGCATTTTAGTGCCAGTCGCAATGTTGAGAAAAATGGTGAACAAGCCAATTGTCCATTTGAACAGTTGGCTTTGTAACATTGGAAAATCTGTTGTTTGGTGAGGTTGGTAAGCTTTTTTTTTTAACTTTTACAAAATATCGGTTATTTTTCTCATTTACCAGTCAAATGAGCTATAAAATTTTATTGAACATTTAAATCTTGAAAGAGCAAAGAAAAATGTTAACATGTGTTTGGAACTTGCATGGCCAATTCAACCTCCTCTATTCACTCCATCTTGCAATTCATTTGGCAGCAGATTCAACTAATTGAATTGACAGAAATCTGACAGGAGTACATTTTAAACTCATTTGGCTCCATTTCAGAGGCAAAGTAATTTTAGCTGCTGTTCAATTTATGATAATTGTAGCTCTTAAAGTATAAAAACATTGAACCTACTATGCTGACAAACGTCATTACTCCAGACCTGGTTCTTGGCAACACATCGCACTGTTTAATCCAGTAATGTTGTTTACCTGCAGTCATCAAGTCACTTTGCCCTTTGTGTGACTAATGTGTTTGAAAGGTACACAAAACATCGCAAAGGCATCTGGATGGGTACATGAATAAGAAGGGTTCAGAGGGATGTGGGCCAAATGCTGGCAAATGGGACTGGATTAATTTAGGATATCTGATCGGCATGGACGAGTTGGACCAAAAGGTCTGATTCTGTGCTGTACAACTCTACAACTGTGCATTTCACTGAAAGATGTGATGCAGTTTTAAGTGCTGAAACTGTGCTGGGTTAGCCAGTGCGATAGTGATCTCAGACGCTCAAGAGGGGTATTATGGTTTCGACTGTGTAAGTGCACACAAGAATAAGACTAATTAAGATAATTTTCACAGTTAAGGCTAATGACATTTTTTTTTTCCCTAAACGTCATTCAGTCAAGTGTTTGTGGTGGGGTGTGATTGTTGTAATCCACTGAGTTGCTACTCATGGGAGGGGAGGTCAAAGTTTAAAAATTAGTGGGGAAATGGAGAAGATTTGCCTGCATAAATTGATTTTTGAGGTACAAGATTGACAAATGTTTATGGTAGCTGGCTATCAATGCTGTGAATATCTGCTTGGCTGGTCACCACCATCAAATTTCAGCATGAGGGGCCATTGACCTCTTGTTTCTGTGCCAGAATGGGCTTCACTTTAGAAGACACCTTTTCAATTTAATTTCTTTGCCCTTTTCCTTTGACTATGAATTTTCTTGATAACTTGAAGCTTGAAACAGATTAGGCTGAATTAATAGTTTTGTCTGTACGCATATTAGATTGATGACTTCCTGATAATGCTGCAAATGTTTGATCCTCCCAGTTCACTTTTCGCATAGAATATGCTGCATTAAAAGTTGGGTGGTTGTAATATCCACCCTTAAAAATTGTAATTTCAAGAATATTAAGTGGCAAACCATTTCGGGAAGAAAACAAGGCAGGAAACAAAGGAAATCTCTTTTTCTGCTATTTTGATGGACATTTGCTGTCTTTGAAATTTGAGCTGTAAGCCATTTGATGCGATTTGCAATATGTATAATCATATATTTATATATGAAGAATGATTGATTGATTAGATCAGATTAGATTCTGTACAGTGCGGAAACCGGCCGTTCGGCCCAGCAAGTCCACACCGAACCTTCAAAGAGCAACCCACCCAGACCCATTCACCTATTGCCTACTAATGCAACCCACCCAGACCCATTCACCTATTGCCTACTAATGCACTTATCGTTATGGGCAATTTAACATGGCCAGTTCACCTGACCTGCACATCTGTGAAAGGAAACCGGAGGAAACTCTCAGACACCGGGAGAATGTGCAAACTTCATGCAGACAGTCGCCCAAGGCTGGAATCAAACCCGGGTCCCTGGCACTGCAAAGCAGCAGTGATGCTCATTGTGTGTGCTACTTCCTCTTTGATGCTTGCTGGCCTGTCAGTTGATTGCTTGATTGAAGGAGGCAACTACCTTGCATTTTACTCAGAGTAGTAAGGATATGGAATGCTTTGCCTGCAACGGTAGTAGATTTGCCAAGTTTAAGTACATTTAAGTCCTCATTGGACAGGTATATGGACGTACATAGAATAGTGTAGATGGGATGGGCTTCAGATTAGTACGACAGGGCGGCGCAACATCAAGGGCCGAAGGGCCTGTACTGCGCTGTTATGTTCTATGTTTTAGTAGCCAACCTCTCCAGGCAATAGCAGAGGCTTCTCATTGGTCATTGACTGCAGTGGTGATTCAAACAGGGATAGTTTCCAGTTTTGTCTTGTATCTGCTGTGGGAGATGTGTTGCAAAGTAAGTAACTGCACACTCTAACTTGGCAAAATATTGACATTTATACACCGTTTTTGTCTGACACTTCGAGTAGCAGACATGGGATGTGTTATGGCAGAAAAGTTAAACAACCCTTTGGAATTCTGATACAGTTGTCATCAGAATTGAAGTTGGAGGGTTGCCAGCAGCACTAGATTTGAGACTAATATTATGATGAGATGCATTTTTGAAATTTTCTCTTCGAAGTTGCAATGCTTCAAGCTAAACCTACAAGTTATACATGTGTTTTGTGTTAGCTTGTGAACCTACAACATAATTCTTCCCTTTAGATTTTCAGATCATTAAAAGCATTGAAATACAATCCACGTAATGAAGTTGACAAATAGTTCAACTTTTTATAAATATAAATATATCTTCCATCTCCCCTTTGTGATGTGATATTTGTTAGACATATTAATAGTTTTGTTTGATTCACATTTTGAGTTTTATTGCTTTGTAGCTTTTTTGGCAACCTGCTATAGGAAAGCTATTATTTAAATTGGAGAGGGATCAGAAAAAGATTACCAGGATATTGCTGGGATTGGAGGGCTTGAGTTATAAGAATAGGCTGGGGCTGTTTCCCTGGAGGTTGAGGTCTTATATAGAGGCTTATAAAATCATAAGGGGCATAGATGAGATGAATAGCAAAGGTCTGTTCCCTAGGATGGGGGACTTCAAAACTAGAGGAAATATTTTTAGGGGCGGGGGTGAGAGGAGAAAGAGATTTTAAAAGGCACCTGACGGGCAACCTTTTCTCAGAGGCTGGTTCGTATGTAGAATGAACTGCCAGAGGCAGTGGTAGATGCAGGTTCAGTTACAATATTGTACATGAACAGGAAAGGTTTAGAAGGATACGGGCCAAATGCAGGCACGTGGGACTAGTTTAGTTTGGGAAACTTAGTCGACATGGATGAGTTGGACTGAATATTCACAAGGGAGGTTTAAACAATCCTTAGATAAGCACATGGATGACTTTGGGATAGTGTAGGGGGACGAGCTGAGAATAGTTCAAGGTTGGCTCAACATCGAGGGCTGAAGGGCCTGTTCTGCGCTGAATTGTTCTGTTCTATGAAGGGTCTGTTTCCATGCAGTATAACTTGGACTCTATAACATGAGTGACTGTTGAGTGGACACGTGAAAACTGACATTTTTAGATGATATTGCCAAGGGACTGGAAATAGATGAGAACTAGGAAGTCACCCCAGGATAAATCCTCCAGATAACTGGAGTTAAAAGTAAGGGAGCAGGAAGTGTTGTGCAACCACCTAAGAGATCAGAGTAAATCCAGGCCACTAAAAAGGCACCAATGGCCGAGATAGCAGATACAAAGGGCTGAAATGCTAAGTGTCATTTTCAGTGAGTTTTACAGAGGGTTTCTCTCCACAAGGTCAAGTAAGTTTTCTTGTATGATTTACCTCAAACATGCCTCACCTAACATGGTACCATGCTCCTCTCCTTCAATGAGAAAGTGAGGACTGCAGATGCTGGAGATCAGAGCTGAAAATATGTTGCTGGAAAAGCACAGCAGGTCAGGCAGCATCCAAGGAGCAGGAGAATTGACGTTTCGGGCATGAGCCCTTTTCCAGCAACACATTTTCAGTTCCTCTCCTTCAATGCCAGCCTGATTCTCCCATTCACTGTAGGTGGAAGTCCTTGCCACTTCCAGGATGTGTTGGGTTCCATGGCCCCAACACCTTCTGTGGACCTTCATCCGGTCAAGTATTGGCCTTCACTGTGCAGATAGTGGGAAGTCATTCGCAAACCACTGCTTCCCAGGGTTTTCAGGTGGCACAGTTGATTTCTTAAATGTACCTACATTTATCACTGTTTTAAGTAATGGCCACACAGCCGACCTGTACTGAGCAGAATCCCGTCTTACAATATCCAGGTCACTACTGCTCTGTACTCTGTTCCATGGACTACGGTGGATACAATGTGGAACCATCACCTATAAGGGAATATCTTCATTCGCTGCAGATCATTCAATGACGCCAAAAGCGAATAGAAGTCAAACAGAAGCCACGTTTGCCTCGTGGAGCAGAAATACATTCTTACCTTTTTTATTAACAAATTTACAGTCAAACATTGGAACCAGGTGTTAATTAAATCTTAAAACCCAAAAGAAAAGCTGCCTGACCTGCTGAGCTTTTCCAGCAATTTCTATTTTTGTTGTCAATTAAATCTTATCTGGCTTGGAGCCCTCTAATGTGGCATTATTATTCCACACATGGTGATGAACCTCCTCCTCAAGTGTCCTCGTCCTCCTTCTCCTCCTCCTTCCTCAGACTATTCCCATTCTCTGTTAATCAGCCTCAGTTACATTGCATCCTTGCCTTCTCCAGTAGTGCAGTGTGTTGTAGAATTACCTGGCACACCCCTTCTGGGATGGACTCTAAGTTCTCTCGCCAGACCACTCCAAGCATCAGAACTTCCTCTTCAGAAGACCTGTTGTCTGCTCCCCCATGACCCTGGTGCAAGAATGGCCTGCATTGTATCTACATTTGGCCTTGTCATGGGATTGCCATGGTCACAGAAGATAGACCTTGTCCCCAAGCAACCATCCTTGTAAGACTTTGGTCCTTAACACTGAATGAGCGTTCCTGCAGGTATAGGCATAATGGCAGCTCCCAGGATACCTGGTGCACATTTCTTAAGAGGTGATACTAATGATCACAACTCACTTGCACGCTGATGGAACAGAGCCCTTTTATGTTGATGAACTCAGCTGCATTATGATATGATGCTTTCAATGCAAAACGTGCACAGTCTGTTTATACCTGGTATCTGGGGGAAGCCACCTAACTTACTGTATCCTACTGCTTGGGCTGCAGTACTGACCTTGTCATAGGGAGGTGCGATGAAGTGGTGTGATCTGGCACAAACAGAAGCGGTAACTGTCTTTGTATTTGTGAGCGGATAGCTAAGGGATCCCACACAGGAAGGATCCAATTGCATAAAAGATCAATGAATCTGTTAGCTTGCTGGCCAATAGGTTCTTTAAGGAGGGTTACACCCGAAACGTTGACTTCCCCACCACCTGATACTGCCTGGTCTGCTGTGCTCTTCCAGCCTCCTTCCTATCTACTTTGGATTCCAACATCTGCAGATTTTTTTTTTTTTGTTGCCTTTCACCAGGAAAGAATGGCCACCCATCCTGACAGGTCACAGGTCCTGATCCAGCAGCACGTGTGTTCCATGTCATCCTCAGTCTGTGGTGACAATACACCTTCATCAGAGGAAATACTATTTGAGAAGGAAGGACTCTGGTCCTCCTGCACATCTGTAGCTCTGGCCTTTGTTGTTGTGGAGGCTACTCAACATCCATTGGAGGTTGCTGCTGGTCCAGGAATTGCTGACCCAACTGTTCCTCCTTTCCTTCATTACACTGTAGCAACAGTGACAATAACTCCTGCTGTGTCTGGATTTATTGGTCACACTTGCAATCAGTCTGTTTAGGAAGCAGAAGAAAGAGAAGAGGTCCTTTTAGTAATGTGAGCAGTCAGCATTTGCATCAATTGCAAATAACGATTTACCATCCTCCTCCATACAGTGGGAAATGGAGCACTCCAAACGAGGAGCTGCGGAATGCATCGATGTGGTCCTTTGACATTGGAGCTTTATTGTGACGCATGCAGCACCAGTAATGCCACAGAGACAGGATGTTACAAACGTTGCATGAGGAGTGCACTTTTTTCCTCCAAATCTACCTCTGACGAAAGGGATCAAGCATATAAGAGCATCTTACTTGATACTTGTGCATCACATTACACGCAAGTTACAGCAAGAAAATCTGTTCCACACCGCAATGCAACCTGCAAGGTCCCACAGGTACTACTTTTAAGAGGCACTTTGAATGTCACTTGCGATTATTCCTACTTCATGGAGATGATTATCTTCAATCTGCAATGACATGGTCAGCATTGCTTGTGACTGACATTTAAACTCTGCATGATTGGACATTGTGCCTGCACCATGATATTGCATGAATTGACTTTAACATGTACCCTGTAAGTGGATGATTAATGCAATTGTCCCTTGAAGGGCCTCTGTGTTGCTCAGTAATGGACCCCATATTTTGGAAAAGAAAAACAAACTAACAGACTCCGCCTACTCTAGGTGTTGCCACTTTTCATTTATAAGTTGCATTGAGGAATCAAGATACCATCTAACAGAGAAGGGGCCATTAGCCTGGGCTCAGCCTATTTGGCAAGGGTCCCTTCCAGTCCTCTCCGTTGGAGAAACTCAGCAGGTCTGGCAGTATCTGTGGAGAGAGAATCAGCATTAACATTTCAAATCCATTGTCTTTTCTTCAGAATCCAAGGTCCTGTAAAACTCCATGTTAGCTGTGAGAATGTTAACTGAGAGGAAGGGATGGAGAGGTAGTTCCAAACTTTAGGACCTAAACAGCTGAAGGCATCATTGATCGTAACGGAGCAAAGGAAATCAGGGATGTGCCAGAGATCGCAATTGGAGGGGATAGGGACCTTGGCAGGTTGTAGGGCTAGAGGAAGCTAATGCAACTACACAAATTATGAAGGTAACTTACATGTCTGTTTCTGTGTCTACATTCCAGGCTGAGTTGAGTGAACTCATTGGATTCAAACATTACATGGAGATGATGATGGTCCTCACCACAGTGGAGTTAGTGGGTCCTTCATCTGATGATAATGTCACCGTGATGGACACCACCTTCAACCAGGTCCCAGTTCGTGTCTACAATCCGAACAATCTTCTCCCGAAACTGAGACGAGCAGTCATTTACATGCATGGGGGCGGATGGTGTTTAGGGAGTGCAAGTAAGTTGTGAAACTACCCTGTAAAGCACAGTAGAAATTTGTATATCACCTTTCACATTGAACAACCATTTTAAGAACGTCTGAAATGTAGCCACTCACTTTGTGTAGGACAAATGACAGCCCATTTGCATACAAAGTCCTATGCTCAGTAATGATAGAAAACTTTAAATAATTCATTTTAGGAATGCTGATCGCTGGATGCAAATAGACCAAAGCATTGGAGAGAACTCTTGTGCTCCTCTTGGAATATTTTTACTTCCTGCTAGGAGAGCAAATGGGGACCTTGGTTTAGCATCTTATCTGAAAGGTACCACCTGCAACATTAGAACATCCATTAAACACCAACAGCCTAGATTGTGCTTGACTAACTCACTGGAGTTTCTTTTTGGAAGAGATGGTAGCAAAGGTTGATGAGAGTAACGCTGTTGATCTGGTGCCCATGGACTTTCAAAAGGCATTTTTAAACAATGCCACACAACAGACTAGCAAGGAAAGTTGTAGGACATGGAACAAAAGGTGTAAGTAGCAATGAGTAAGGAAATGGAAACATCAAAGTTTATTTTTGGGGCTGGAGGAAGGTTTGTAGTGGAGCTCCCCAGGGGGTTGATATTGCTTTTCCCACTATATACTAATGATCCAGAATTTGGTGTGCATTGCCATGGCGATTTCTTCTTTGATCCCCTTGGCGATATTTGTAGCTGTCTATCTTCAATTCTATGTAGCATATATGGTGATGGTCAAAGTAGATAGCTCTTACCAACTTAGACTTGCATAACGACCTCAACACAGCCAAACATTCCATATTGTTTTGTAAAAAAAAAATGAAATTTGATATTTTTGAGCCTAGAGGTGTTAGCTGTAATGACAAACAGTATGGTTTGAAGAGAATATTGAAAGCATGAAGGAGAGAGAACTTTAGGAACTTCCTGTACCCAAGAGAAGAAAATATCAAAGCTTCCATTTAACTATCTGATCTATCAACAATGAGTCCATGTCCAATCCTTTACCATGTGAAAGGTAAACTGAATGCTGATGGATGGAAGCTAATGCCAAAGAGAATTCCATTGCTGAGGGGATATCAGGGCTATGACAATCTGAACACTCACATGCAGGCAGTCCTTCACACTGAGGCGGCAAGTGATTTAAATGATCTCCAACTTGTAGTTAGACAGCGGATAGTTAATGATAGGAGCCATTGCTAAATCCTCATCATTATTTTCCTGGAGTCACCAATAACCAAGATCTCAATTGGACAGCCATCTAAATGCCATGATGATTTGTGCAGATGGCTGGGTATTCTGTAGTGATTGACTCACCACCTAGTTTCTCAAAGCCTCTTCTCTACCAACAAAGGTAGAACTTAAGAGTATGCTAGAACACACTCCTTTCCTGGACACCTAAACCTGCAATGGCATACAGGACATGGGAGGCTGATTTGATTGGTCCATCCACCAGCTTAAACTCTGTCTCCCACCACCACTGAAACACTGCAACCACAGTGCATAGTATTTAGTGATGATTTTGGAGATGCCACAACCACCTGATGAAGGAGCAGCACTCCGAAAGGTAGTGCTTCCAAATAAACCTGTTGGATTATAATCTGGTGTTGGGTGATTTTTAATTTTGTACTATTCAGAGGATATACTCATCAACCTTAGATTTTTTTTTCTCAACTAGTGATCCATAGACTATGGTCTCTGCATGTCTATAAGGACCCTAACCAACTTTTACAGATGCACCATAGAATGCTTTCTATCCAGTGCATAACAGTCTGGTACGGCAATTGCTCTGCTCAGGACTGTTAAGAAACTACAAGGAAATTGTGTGCACAGCCCAGTCCATCACAGAAGCCAACCTCCTATCCATGGACCCCATTTACACTTGTTGCCCTGGAAAGGCTGTCAACATCCTCAAAGACCTCTCCCATCCCGATAATGCTCTCTTCCAACCGTTTCCAAAAGGCAGAAGATACAGAAGCTTGAATACATGCATCAACAGGTTCAAGAACAGCTTCTTCCCTGCTGTTATTAGGCTGCTGAATGGACCTCTCTAACGTCAAATAATGTTGATCTTGCTTTAACCGTAACCTTGTTTGCCTTGCTGTGTTTAAGCACCTTATGATATGTTGTCCTTGTTTGCTGTGATCTGCCTGTACTGCATGCAAAACAAAACTTTTCACCCTACTTAGGTGCATGTGACTACAATAAATCAAATCAATGGTAGATCTCTGGAGACTCCAGTTCAAATGTCACCGTGGCTCAACAGCTGGTAGAATTCCAGATCCTGAATTTAAAAATCTAATGTTGACTGTGTTGATTTTTGTTTTTGATAAAGAAAACACCTGCTTCACTAATATCCTTTTTCAGGGAAGGAAATCTCCCACTTTTACCCGCTTTGGTCGATATGTGACTACAGCACTACAGTCATGTGTCTTAACTTCTCAAAAGGCACAGCCAGCCAGGTAGTTGTATCCAATCTACTTCAAAAAAAAAGTCTCAACGAAATGGAATTAAACACACAAGTTTTGGCATTGGAAATCAAAATTGCAAACTTAGCCCTGTTGACTCAGGAGAGTCCTCCTTATTAACATCTAGGGCATGGTACCAACATTGGGAGAGCTGTCCCACAGACGAGTCAACAGCCTGACATTTCATGGTCTGATTCTGGTGAATGAGACTGTGGTAGACAACACTGTCACTGGGTATGCCCTATCCAATCAGTTGGACAGACCTCAGCAGTGGAATCTATCCAGAAGTGAACTAGTCTTGACGTCGTCAACATTGACTCGAAACCCCATGACGTGTCATGGAATTAGAAAACCCTGTGTTAATTACAACTTAGAACACCTTCTCACCTTGGCTGATGAGTCTGTGCTCCTCGATGTTGAATAGGTAATGTCACCGTTGTCGTACTGGACTGTAGGACTGCTTTCTAATTGGAGAAAGATGGTTTGGCCTGAGAGTCACCACACCTCAGACAAGGAGAGATGTTGATGGCAGTCTCTGCTGGTGTGGAAAACAAACCCATGTTGTTGGCATCTCTCTGCATCATAAACCAATAGCAGGATCAGTTGGTTGCGGAGGCAAGCACTGAGGTTGCGAGTCCGTTTCAGGACATGGTTGAAGAGCTTCAGGGGAGAGAGAGAGAGAGAGAGCGGGAAAGACACAGACACACACTGAGATCCTTGTAGAGGGAGGAGGAGAACAACTTCAAGGTAGGCATCCTTGCAAGATGATTCGCAGTAAGGTTAAAATCAACTAGGCGAACGTGAGGAGTGCAGATACTGGAGATCAGTCAAGATTAGAGTGGTGCTGGAAAAGCCCAGCAGGTCAGGCAGCATCCGAGGAGCAGGAAATTCGACGTTTCAGTAAAAGCCCTTCATAGGGTGCTCCTATGAAACACCCTTTGAAATGTAAGCCGGAATGCCATTAAGTGAAGAAGTAATTTAGTCATAGAGATGTACAGCATGGAAACAGACCCTTCGGTCCAACCCGTCCACGCCGACCACACATCCCAACCCAATCTAGTCCCACCTGCCAGCACCCGGCCCGTATCCCTCCAAACCCTTCCTATTCATATACCCATCCAAATGCCTCTTAAATGTTGCAATTATACCAGCCTCCACCACATCCTCTGGCAGCTCATTCCATACACGTACCACCCTCTGTGTGGAAAAAGTTGCCCCGTAGGTCTCTTTTATATCATCCCCCTCTCATCCTAAACGTATGCCCTCTAGTTCTGGACTCCCCAACCCCAGGGAAAAGACTTTGCCGATTTACCCTATCCATGCATCTCAATTTTGTAAACCTCTATAAGGTCACCCCTCAGCCTCTGGCACTCCAGGGAAAACAACCCCAGCTTGTTTAGCCTCTCCCTATAGCTCAAATCCTCCAACCGTGGCAACATCCTTGTAAATCTTTTCTGAACCCTTTCAAATTTCACAACATCTTTCCAAAAGGAAGGATATCAGAATTGCATGCAATATTCCAACAGTGGCTTAACCAAACACCTGTACTCAGTACTCTGACCAATAAAGGAAAGCATACCAAATTCCTCCTTCACTATCCTATCTACCTGTGACTCCACTTTCAAGGAGCTATGAACCTGCACTCCAAGGTCTCTTTGTTTAGCAACACTCCCTAGGACCTTGCCATTAAGTGTATACGTCCTGCTAAGATTTGCTTTCCCAAAATACAGCACCTCGCATTTATCTGAATTAAACTCCATCTGCCACTTCTTAGCCCATTGGCCCATCTGGTCAAGATCCTGTTGTAATCTGAGGTAACCCTCTTCACTGTCCACTACACCTCCAATTTTGGTGTCATCTGCAAACTTACTAACTGTACCTCTTCTGCTCACATCCAAATCACTTATGTAAATGACAAAAGGTTGAGGACCCAGCACCAATCCTTGTGGCACTCCACTGGTCACAGGCCTCCAGTCTGAAGAACAACCCTCCACCACCACCTTCTGTCTTCTACCTTTTGAGCCAGTTCTGTATCCAAATGGCTAGTTCTCCCTGTATTCCATGAGATCTAAACTTGCTAATCAGTCTCCCATGGGGGACCTTTCCGAATGCCTTACTGAAGTCCATATAGATCTACCACATCTAAAACTCAATCAAGTTTGTGAGACATGATTTCCCATGCACAAAACCATGTTGACTATTCCTAATCAGTCCTTGCCTTTCCAAATACATGTACATCCTGTCCCTCCGGATTCCCTCCAACAAACTGCCCACCACCGAGGTCAGGCTCACTGGTCTATAGTTCCCTGGTTTGTCTTTATCGTCCTTCTTAAACAGTGGCATCACGTTTGCCAATCTCCAGTCTTCCAGCACCTCACCTGTGACTATTGATGATACAAATATCTCAGCAAGAGGCCCAGCAATCACTTCTCTAGCTTCCCACAGAGTTCTCGGGTACATCTGAACAAGTCCTGGTTACCATTAATTTATAAGGGAAAAATTTTTGAGCATTCCCAAATCCAAAAAATAAACAACCAAATCATACCAAATGTCACACAAAATCTAAAATAACATTAACAAATAGTAAAGGCAGGAATGATATGATAAACACACCGCCTCGATAATAGTAAAAGTAGTTCATATACAGTGTAGTTTGGCTGACTCGCCGGAGGTTGGGGTGGTGGGAGGTACAGGAGACTGGGTGTAGGAGAGAGAGTGGAGTGGAGTCAGAGGTGATAGGGAAAGCGTGAAATGAATATTTTTCATCAGCATTCACACAGAAAAAAGACTATGTTGAGGAGAATACTGAGATATAGGCTACTAGAATAGATGGCATTGAGGTGCATAAGGAGGACGTGTTAGCAATTCTGAAAAGTGTGAAAATAAGTCCCCAAGCTGGATGAGATTTTTCCTAGGATTCTTGGAAAACCAGGGAGGGCTTTGAACTTATGTCTTCATTGTCTAGATTAGAGTTGTGAGAAACAAAAGCTCACTCACTTTAATAATTTCAGTCCGAGACCAAATATCTGAATCAGTGACGTTTATTTGTACACTTGCAAGTGGGTGCCATGTCTAATTGCCAGGTAAGGCAATTACAAATGCACAGTAAACCCCAACAAACTCTCGCAATTTATACAGTTTTTTCCCATATGTTTTCCTTATTCCATTGTTTGTTCCCTGCTTCGCTTATGTCACTCATTTCTTTAAGACTTATCCCACAACTTCTGTTTATCCTGTCTTGTCCGTGACAAACTCTTATCTCTGATTCCCCTAAGGGTGTTCGACGTCAGTCTACTGTAGTTCATTGATTAGGCATATCTTTTCTTCTATCAGCATCTATTTCTATCCAGAGGCCACTTTGACCTCTTTAATTAGGGTTTGTTCCTGTGTCTCCGTGCAAGTGGGGAAAACAGATGTTTTTCCTCTTTGCCCATACATCCACCATTGTTCTGTAATCACGTCTCATGCTAACATATCCTTTCTTTTTGCTGAATATATATTTTCTCATTCCTGTTCTGTATCAGAATTTATAGTTGCAGAAATAACATTAATTCATTTATATCCCACAGAGTGGTGCTGGTAAAGCGCAGCAGGTCAGGCAGCATCCGAGGAGCAGGAAAATCGAGGTTTCGGGCAAAAGCCCTTCATCTTAAAGGTCTGAAGGGCTTTTGCCCGAAACCTCGATTTTCCTGCTCCTCGGATGCTGCCTGACCTGCTGTGCTTTGCGAGCACCACTCCAATCTGGGCTCTGATCTCCAGCATCTGCAGTCCCCACATTTGCTCTTATGTCTTCATTGTCTACAGGAATAGTTCCAGAAGACTAGAGGATAGCAAATGGTGTTCTCTTGTTCAAGAAGGGGAGTAGAGACAACCCTGGTAATTATAGACCCATGAGCCTTACTTTTGTTGTGGGTAAAGTATTGGAAAAGGTTATAAGAGTTAGGATTTATAATCATCTAGAAAGGAATAAGTTGATTCGCAATAGTCAACACAGTTTTGTGAAGGGTAGTTCATGCCTCACAAACCTTTATTGAGTTCTTTGAGAAGATGACCAAACAGGTGGATGAGGGTAAAGCGCTTGATGTGGTACATATGGATTTCAGTAAAGCATTTGATAAGGTTCCACATAGTAGGCTATTGCACAAAATACAGAGGTATGGGATTGAGGGTGATTTTAGCGGTTTGGATCAGAAATGGTCAAGCTGAAAGAAGAGAGGATGGTGGTTGATGGGGAATGCTCATCCTGGAGTTCAATTACTAGTGGTATACTGCAAGGATCTGTTTTGGGGCCACTGCTGTGTATCATTTTTATAAATGAATGGATGTGGGCATAGAAGGATGAGTTAGTGTCATCTGCAAATTTACTAAGGTAGGCAGAGTTGTGGATAGTGCCGAAGGATGTTGTGGGTTAGAGATGGTCATAGATAAGATGCAGAGCTGGGCTGAGAGGTGGCAAATGGAGTTTAATGTGGAAAAGTATGAGATGATTCACTTTGGAAGGAGCAACAGGAATAAAGAGTATTGAGCTAATGTTAAGATTCTTGGTAGTGTAGATGAACAGAGATCTCTGAGTCCATGTACATAGATCCCTGAAAGTTGTCACCCAGATTGATAGGGTTGTTAAGAAGGCATATGGTGTGTTAGATTTTATTGGTAGAGGGATTGCGTTTCGGAACCATGAGGTCATGCTGCAGATGTACAAAACTTTGGTGCGGCAGCACTTGGAGTATTGTGTACAGTTCTTGTCACAGCATTATAGGAAGGATGTGGAAGCTTTGGAAAGGGTTCAGAGGAGACTTACTAGAATGCTGCCTGGTTTGGAGGGAAGGTCTTACGGGTAAAGGCTGAGGGACTTGGGGCTGTTTTTGTTGGAGAGAAGAAGGTTGAGAGATGACTTAATTAGACATATAAAATAATCAGAGGATTATATAGGGTGGACAGTGAGAGCCTTTTTCCTCGGATGGTGTTAGCTAGCATGAGGGGACATAGCTTTAAATTGAGAGGTGATAGATATAGGACAGATGTCAGAGGTAGCTTTACTCAGATAGTAGTCAGGGTGTGGAATTCCCTGCCTGCAACAGTAGTAGACTCATCAATGTTAAGGGCATTTAAATGGTCATTGGATAAACATATAGATGAAAATGGAATAGTGTAGGTTAGATGGGCTTCAGATTGATTTCACAGGTTGGCTCAGCATCGAGGGCCGAAGGGCCTGTACTGCGCTGTAATGTTCTATATTCTGGAGGAAGAGGGTCATCTATTCCAGGGAACGCACTTAGCAGACCCACTCTCGCTGCATGAGCTTTTTAGTAATAGTGAAAATCCTCCTCTGGTTAGTGAAAACAGGTACTGATGTAGGTCTTTCTTAAAAGCGAATTGGCGTAAAGCGAGCCTTCGAAAAACAGGGCATATGTATACCTCCTTGTCAAACCCTGAGCTGCAGCTTGGAGGCAGTTGGGGGAATTGTTCTCTGAAGATTTCAGGCGAGGTGTCCTCCTCCTCGACTTTTTTTTCAAGCAGCTTGACATCGTTGCTGCTCCTGCTGTAACTCCATCTGATGCTGCAACTCGAGGTGAACTGCACCTGTAGCTCCCATGGACTCAGAAGCTTTGAAGTGTGAGGCAACCACTTTCTTTGCAAAGTCTAGCACTGGCTCCTGCAGATTCAACTGACCTTTTTCTGAACTCTTCTAACAATCCAGTCCTCCCATTAGTCACAGCAATTAAACTGAAAATTAGATGGATCCCTTTAAATAACACTAGCATGGGGAACCCTTATGAGTTGAAAGCACGTCCAGCTGTCTGCATATAAGTGAGAATGTGTTGACAAGAACTGGAAGATCAAAGATAGCCAGCCGGAACCATCAAATCAACGTAATGTGATTAATCTACTTTGCAAACTTGTGATGCATCTGTTTTAGTGACAACATCTTTGTGCTCAGTGCTGTGGTGTTCAGGACAGGTTGTGCCAAAACATATGTGGAATAAGGTGAGATTCCTTTTTCTGTTTTTACCTAAACAGTCACCTGAAGTGTTTAAAAATGGCTACTGGCAAGCTGTACGTTCTATGTGGGCGTTACAAAATAAAATATTTTTAACAGTAAAGCAGGATGTGTTTCAGAGACACAGGAGCTAGGTGAGAGACAGTGATGTAGTGATAACATCACTAGAGTAGCAATCCAGAGCCCATCGCTAATGCTCTATGTTCAAATCCCATTATTGTAACTTGCGGAGAATACAAGCTCAATTAGCAACAAATCTGGAGTTGCAAGTCCATTTCCATGATTGATTCACTGGAGTTTTAGTCGTTTTGCCTTTCTGCTTTCTCATCTCCAGTTGGAATGATCTGAAAGCAGGCTGGCAGGACAGCTTGGCTACGTGGAACATCCATCCACTGCCATGTGATGAGTCCTGGATAATCACGTGTCCAAGATCTTGAGCTTTGGCCTTTGGAACTAGAGTACAGGCTGGAGTCACTCTGCGAATCCACAAGGCTGAGAATTACTTCAGTAGCACTTTCAACACTGTGGTCGCACTGCAGATTAAAGCCATGATGAAGGGCTTATGCCTGAAACGTCGATTCTCCTGCTGCTCATATGCTGCCTGACCTACTGTGCTTTTCCAGCACCATACTCTTCGACTGCAGATTAAAGGCAGGCTTGGAAGGAATGGCGACCTCTAGGTAGACCAGAAAAAACGGAGTAAGTGAGCATTGCAGATGCTGGAGATCAGAGTCGAAGAGGGTGGTTCTGGATGAATGATGAAGAGCTTTTCCTCAACGCCGATTCTCCTGCTCCTCAGATGCTGCCTGACAGACTAGAAAAACCAGACCCGGCAGTGCAAGATTCTAGAGAGAATCATAGAGCTCGTTCAGTGCATAAAGGGGCCATTTGCACCGATCCTCAAAACATCTCGCCCAGACCCAGCCCCCACTTACCCCTGTAATCCCACATTTCCCATATCCAATCTGCCATAACCTGCACATCCCTGGACTCTGGGATGAAACCGGAGGAAACCCACACACACATCGGAAGTGGGTACGTACAAACTCCACACACAGTCACCCCAGGCTGGAAATGAACCTGGGTTCCTGACACTTCTGAGGCAGCAGTGCTAACCACTGAGCCGCTGTGCTGTGCTGAGCAGATGTTATTTTCTGAGCCACTTTCCACTTTGAGCCCAGGTGAGGGTGGTGGCTTATCAGTGGAGTGTAATGAGAGCCAATCTTGTGGCACCGTAAGTGGCTCAGCTGCATGGATGGTGAAGAGAGAGAACAAAAGAGTGAAGCGCAATAACGGTAGGTGGTTTAATCTTGGCTGTAGACATGGTTGCAGGATGGTATCTTGCTTCCTTGCTGCCAGGATCAAGGAAGTCACAGATCAGCTTAAGGACATTCATTTAATGGATGGTGAACAGCCAGATGCTGTGGTCAACATGGGTACCAACATTGTAGGTGGAAAGAGGATGATGTCTTGAAAGTAGAATGTAGAGAGTTTAGCAAGAGACTGAAAAGCAGCATCTTTATTTTTCCCAGTATCACATGCTAGTGAGTATGGAAATAGGGAAATGGAGTAAGTTAACACATGGCTCAAGAACTGGTGATGGAGGAAGGAGTACTTTAGATTTCTGTAGTATAGGAGCTCTTTCTGGGATGGATGAGACCTATACAAGAAGGATGGGTTATATCTTAGCTGAAAATGTGTTGCTGGAAAAGCGCAGCAGGTCAGGCAGCATCCAGGGAACAGGAGAATCGACGTTTCGGGCGTAAGCCCTTCTTCAGGAATGAGGAAAGTTTGTCCAGCAGGCTAAGATAAAAGGTAGGGAGGAGGGACTTGGGGGAGGGGAGTCGGAAATGCGATAGGTGGAAAGAGGTCAAGGTGAGGGTGATAGGTCAGACTGGGGTGGGGGCGGAGAGGTCAGGAAGAAGATTGCAGGTTAGGAAGGCGGTGCTGAGTTCGATGGATTTGACTGAGACAAGGTGGGGGGAGGGGAAATGAGGAAACTGGTGAAATCCGAGTTCATCCCTTGTGGTTGGAGGGTTCCTAGGCGGAAGATGAGGCGCTCTTCCTCCAACCGTCGTGTTGTTGTGGTCTGGCGATGAGTTATATCTTATTCAGATTGTGACTAATACTCTCTCACAGGGAGGATATAGACTAGCTTGTTAGAAAAATGGGAACCTGAGAGGGAATTTAGTTTGGTAAAAACAATGACTGCAGATGCTGGAAACCAGATTCTGGATTAGAATGGTGCTTGAAAAGTGCAACAGTTCAGGCAGCATCCGAGAAGCAGGAAAATTGATATTTCGGGCAAAAGCCCTTCATCAGGAATAGAGCCTCGAATCCAGGGAATTTAGTTAGCATAATATTAAAAATGGTTATCCTGGAACTCCCTCCATCATGGCCCTCTGACTGTACCTACATCAAATGGACTAACTAGCCAACAGCTTTTCCCCAGGATAGAGGGCATAGGTTCAAGGTGGGGAGGGGGGAGATACAAAAGGGTCGAGAGGGCAATTTTTTTCTCGGTGATGAGTGTCTGAAACAGGCTGCCAGAGGTAGTGGTGGAGGCAACTGCAATATCATCTAAGAAACACTTGGACAGATACGTGGATGGGATGGGTATGGAGGGATATAGACCAAACACCGGCAAAAGGGGCTAGATTAATTGTGAAAAGGATAAGTTGGGCTGAAGGGCCTGTTTCCATGCTGTAAACCTCTATGACTCTGACTTCAGAAGGCAGCTCACCACCACCGTCTGGAGGGCAACTCTGATTAGAAATCCTCCCCCCATGAATGAATCCTTAAAAATGTAAGCTGTAAATTAAAGTTGAGAGCAGCAGAAACAACCACTGTCAAATTACAGGTTAATGTCGGAAAGGCAGAATTGTCTGAATACACAAGCAATCTCAACAAGATGGATGAATTGATGGTGCTAATAGATGTAAAAGGGTATGACTTATTTGTCCTTATTGGAGAAATGGCTGTAGGATGACGTAAGACTGAACTAAATATGAAAGGATATTTGGCATTCAAGAAGAAAAGGCAAAATGGTATTAGGATTAGTGTGTAGTTGAGACAGGACCTCTGATTGGAAGAACAAATAGAATTTGTTGCGTGGAGCTCCAAACAAAATAACAAGCGGCAACAGATTGTGGACAGCGTGGTTTAAAGGCTACTACACCATACAGGATCTGAGACTCTGGGCAAAACAGTGGCTCAGTGATCAGCACTGCTATCTCAAAGCACCAGGAACCCAGGTTCAATTCCAGCCTTACGCAAATGTGCAAACTCCACACAGACTCCGTGCCTGTGTGGGTTTCCTCCCACACTCAAAAGATGTGCAGGTTGTGTTAAATTATCCTGTAATGTCCAGTGATGTGCAGGCATAAATTATGGAATTAGATGTTCATGTAACAAGGGTGATGCAATTAATTATGGATAACTTGAAGCTACTAACTTCATGGATAATACTAATAATGAAACAAGCTGTCTAGGAAGAATCCAGAAATGTGTTTGACCAACATATTGCAGAAACAAACTATTTTACATCAAAGGGCGTGATACAATGAAGAAAAGCTGATTTAATAATAAAATAAATTTTTGGGAATAGTAGCTATCATATGATTTAAAATTTTCATTTAAGCTCAATAAAAGGTATAGTTCATTCTGAAGGTATTCTGAGTCGGTCTTAAATCTAAAGTTAGAAGGAGGAAGTTGACTTTGCTGGATTGGGAAAATACAATAGAAGTTTTGGTAGTAGTCAGGCAGTGGTTGGTAATTAGAGAATTAATGCATGGCATTCAAAAATAAACATCCCTCCTTTTAAGGCAAAGATATCCTACAGGAAAAGCAAGAGAGTGGTGCTTAAAAAGGAAGATAAATTTTGTTTTGTATCAAAGGAGGCTTATAAAAATAGAAGTTATAAGTCTGAGGATTGGAAAATATTAGAATTCAGCAAGTAAGGGCCCAATACATTTATAGAGAATATGAATGTAAAATAGTAAAAAACATGAAAACAGATAATTAAAGCTCCTAAAGACATGGAAAAGGAAAACATTGGCAAAGGCAAATACAGAGTGAGTGAGGACGGCAGATGCTGGAGATCAGAATCAAAACGTGTGGTGCTGTAAAAACACAGCGGGTCAGGCAGCATCCGAGGAGCAGGAGAGTCAGCTGCCTGGCCAAAGACAAATGTGTGTCCATTCCCAGTTAAAGATGGGAGAAACTTGGGAATAAATTATGAACATGGGAAAGTCTTGCTAAAACTATACAAGGCAGTAGTCCGGCCACAGCAGGTACACTGAGCAGTTTTTGTCTCCCTTATCGAAGGAAAGTTTTAATGGCATTACAGGGAGTCCAGGAATGGTTTACTGGTTTGATTCTGGGTATAAGGGAATGCTCTAATGAGGAGAGATTGTGTATGTTGGGCTTTTGCACATTGGTATTTAGAGGAATGAGAAGAGAACTTATTGAAACAGCAATTCTAAGGAGATTTGGGACTTTTTTCACTGGAGCATAGACGATTGAGCTTTATGGGTGTTTATATAAAATCTTCTGGAATATGGATAAGGTGAGTAGCAAAAGTTTTTTTTTTCCCTAAGGTGGGAGAGTTCAAATCTAGTGGGCATATTTTTAAGGTGAGAGATGAAAGGTTTAAAAAGGACAAGGAGGGACAACTTTTAAGCAATGCTTAATAAACAGACTTGAGAGAAAGAATAAATGGATCATTCTTAGGTTGGCATCGTGCTTAGGCCAGTTCCTCATAATCAATATTAATTATTTGAATGCAGGAACCAAATGTAATATTTCCACTGTAGAAATCTGAGAATACTGGAGTGTCTCAAGATTAGATTAGATTAGATTACTTACAGTGTGGAAACAGGCCCTTCGGCCCAACAAGTCCACACCGACCCGCCGAAGCGCACCCCCCAGACCCATTCCCGTACATTTACCGCTGCATCTAACACTACGGGCAATTTTTAGCGTGGCCAATTCACCTAACCTGCACATTTTTGGACTGTGGGAGTAAACCAGAGCACCCGGAGGAAACCCACGCAGACACTGGGAGAATGTGCAAACTCTACACAGTCCGTCACCTGAGGCAGGAATTGAACCCGGGTCTCTGGCACTGTGAGGCAGCAATGCTAACCACTGTGCCACCATGCCGCCCAAACTACAGCAGCGTTTTGGGTGAGTGAGTCGTGTGTTGAGTAATGCTGTCAAATTTAGTTAACCTTCAATCCAGATTGCGACTGTCTCAGTCTAATGCCCACTGCGCTCCCAAACAGTCCTATTATCGTTGCAGTGGTCATACTTCATTGCCCTTCATAGATTGAGCAACTAGTGCTTTCTGCCAATAATTCTTTATTAACCATTATTGAATTGATTCCATTTCTTTAGAATAACTGATTTTTGTTTTGGACGTTAAAAGTTTCTCGTATACTACTGCATATTTGTGAGCAGGTGTTACCTCACTACTTCTGCAGACCGTTTGTTGAAATTGTTATCAAGTGCAAGAGTACTGGTTAGTGGCAGTAGGGAGCATTACAACATGCCCTGTTTATTTCATTGTAAGTCAGCATATTTGCTCAGCTCAGCTGGGGTACTTCCTCTCTCACTCTCACAGGCTGTGTTTTTAAACTGGGTTTGCTGACTCCTGAAGTCTGCCATCTTCAAATGTTTAAATCTCCAGGTTACTAATATGAGCAGCTCCAGAGAGCAATCACTGGGCTGATTTTTTTTTTGAAACCAAACAAGATCTGTGCTTTTTGTTTTCTTTCCCCCTGTTTGTGAATGGGTCTGTCAGCCTGATGTTCTGTCTATTGCTATAAAAGACCTCTCGCGGTCATTTTGACTAAGAGCAGTGGGCTTGCCCAGTTCACATCCTTCTCTCAAATGACGCAGTTGTAACATTGTGGCTGCAGGAGCAGTATGGTTGTGTTGCACAGTCAGTAGGTGAGAGATTGCTAAAAATGAGACATAAGTTTAAACCTGAGCATGATTGCTAGGAGATTTTGAACTCTGATCATTCAGTGTATCAATTAGAATGTCAGAACTGTGGCAGTGAAGGTGTCAATGCAACTGCTGGATTAATAGAAAAACTCACTGTCCTTTGGGAAAGGAAATCTGCCTTTTTACCTGGTCAAGTCTAAATTTGGGCAGCACAGTGGCTCAGTGGTTAACACTGTTGCCTCACAACACCAGGGACTGGGGTTTGATTCCAACATCTGGCGACTGTGTGGAGTTTGTACATTCTCCCCTTGTCTGTGTGGATTTCCTCTGGGTGTTCTGGTTTCCTCCCACAATCCAAAGGTGTGCAGGTGAGGTGAATTGGCCATGCGAAATTGCCCATAGTATTCAGGGATGTGTAGTTTAGGTGCATTAGACTGGGGTAAATGTAGGTAAATGGGTCCAGCTGGGTTACCCTTAGGAGGGCTGGTGTGGTCTTGTTGGGCTGAAAGGCCTGTTTCCACACTGTAGGGATTCTATGAACATGTGACTCTAGACTCTTCTGAAATGGCCAAGCATGTCCCTCAGTTAACAAGAAGGCAGCTGACTATCACTGTCTCAAGGTCGGGCCAGTAACTGTTGACTTTGTCAGTGATGCTCACAACCTGTCAATGATTAACCCAGTCATTAATCTCACTGATTCTGTTGTAGGACATTACTGTGAATTGGGTGTGGTATATATTTAAGTTCTTCCTACATGGACAGCTAGATGGTCCCCTGTTGAGCTTGAGACATCGAGGGAGTGTTTGCCAACATTCTGTGGATGTTGTTCGATTTGAATCAATTGGAATATTTTGATAATGCAGCACGAGTAATCTTACATTTCTTTTTTTTTCAGAAATGAAACCGTATGATCTCCTGTCGAGAAAAAGCGCAACTGAACTGAATGCTGTCATCATTTCCATTGAGTAAGAACTTACAGTGCTTTGCTCTCGCTAGGGGACAGTGTTGGAGAGTGCCTCATTACTTTTCGACCCCATTTTAACTATACAAAGTACTTAAAAACAACACTTGCGTAATAGATTCAGGAATTATCCAGGATAATTTTAAGATAGTAAGGTATAGCTTTGGACTTATGAAGATTGTTGATGGCATTTTGAACTTAATTGCATGAGATGTTTTCAACAAACTAACTTGTGCCGTACAACAAGATGAATACATGATGAGGGGTGTGCGGGTGAATCAAACATACAAAGGCAAGAGCTTCAGAAAGGAGGAATGCTGCTGCAAAAAAGGGTCAATCAATTGATTAGTCAACGTAGATTATGAAAATAAATGGCTATTCTAGGGTAGTTCACACATCCGTGTTTATTAGTTATGCTTTGAATATGGTTGTGGGTAGTGTTTAATACTCATCCCTCCTTGCCTTGAGGTGGCCTTGAAGCATTTGTTTAGTTCAGCGGAACATGGCTAGTTCAGAAAGCAGCTAAGAATCAACTGTGTTGGTGTCAGACTGGAGTTACAAACAAACTCTTGACTGCATTCAAACAGCTATTTCCTTTTTATCTCTGAAGGATATTGGTTAACCAGTTTCTTTTTAACAATGATCTGAAAAGGTTTTTTTTTGTTAGCTCCATTTTAAACTAAAACTTTAGAAATAAACTAATTTTGAACTCTCTCCAGCTGTTAGAGTGGAATTTGAATTCACATTCTCTGTAATATTAGTCCAGGCTTCTGGCTTCCAATAATCACCACATATCTATAGTGAGCATGTCTAATCTGTCTCTATTGCCCTTTTTTCTGTCATGAAATGATGTACATTGTGTATATCTTGTGTACATCATGTGCACCTCCTCTCTTAGTGCACACACCCTCACTGGGTACTCCCTAAGTTACTAACTGAACCCAGGAGCTATTTCTCTGGGTTTGTTAGTAGGCAGTGCCTGATTGAAGGATGGCATCAGGAGGTGTTGAGACTTGTGACTGGGAGGCACCCCTCTGCTCAATCTCGCTCAATTGTATCCCTCCCTTATAACCCGAACCTGCCGTCATTCACCTGTGGCCTTGGGTTCCTCAGGTGGGTGCACAATTGGAAGCGGGTACTGCTTTCCCAGTGGTGCTACTGAGCAACAAGAGCTGTCCATCTCTGAATGACCAAGAACTCTGGATCGGACAGGACATCCACTCATCGGGATGCTTGCCAGTTATAGACATTGTTTTCCCAAAATGAAAAGCCATATGAGCCTCCTGCCAGCTCTCCATGCAAGCACATATACATGCAAATATATATATATATATATATATATATATCACACACAAATGAGCAGATGCAGGCCATTCAGACCATTGAGACAGCTGTGCCATGTTAGTACTGTCATAACTGACCTGTTTGTTTCAAAGTCCACATTCCCAACCATCCTCAAAACCCTCTGACTCCCCTGTCCAACAAAATCTAACCTCGCCTCCTACACCTTCTGAGGCAGACAGTTGCCCAGTCACTCCCCTCAGCTCTGTCCAAATTGTTCAGCAGCACCCCCATGGCTCTGAAGCTGCCCACAAGAGGAAACCACCTTTCCATATCCACCTTGTCCATTCCATTCACAATCTTGAACAATTCAATCAAGTCACCCCTCACTCAGAATTTGGCAGTCAATCTGATAATGTAAATAAAATAATACTCTCCTTTTTTTTAATGCACCACCTTGACATTTTCCCATACTATACCTCACCTGCCAGATGTCTAGCCTCTGAGGTGCTCTTGTAGCCACTGTATTTATAAGACAAATCTAGTTCAGTTTCTGATTGATTTATAGTGAAGGATTCAGTGATAATTTTTACTATTGAATGTCAAGGGGTGATGGTTAGTTTGTCTCCTACTGGAGTTGGTCGTTGCCTGGCATTTGAGAGGCATGATTATTAGTTGCCACTTTTCAGCTCAAACCTGCTTCTTGCCCATATCTGATGAGCCGTAAATGGTGCTGAACATTGTGCAGTCATTGGCAAATAACCCTACTCTAACCATGTGATAGAGGGAAGGTCATTGATGAAGCAGCTGAAGATGATTGGGTCGAAGACACAATGCCGCGGAACTCTGCAGAGATGTTCTAGAGCTGACCACTAACCACTAAAGCATCTTCCTGTGCTGGGAATGACTCCAATCATCAGACGGTTTCACCTTGTTTCCCATTAATTCTAGTTTTGCTACAGCTCTTTGCTACATTTCAGCCCAATACGACCTTGATGTCAAGGGCAGTCATTCCCGCCTCACTGCTGAAGTTCAGCTCTCTTGTCAATTTTTGAACCAATGAGGTGAGGAGCTGAGTGATAGAACTGGTAGAACCCAAACTGGGCGTCACTGAGTGGGTTATTTCCGAGCAGCTGCTGTTTAATAGCACTGCCAATGACACCTTCCATCACTTACCTGATTCCAAAAGCAAATTAACAAAAAGTTATGTTAATCCATCCCAGGTGAGTCCAGTTATTTATTGAATACACACTCTTGTAGTAAGCCATTTATCCATAGGTTTGCATGGCCCATTGGTTTTACATGCAAGTGAAAGGGAGAAAACATACTCTAAAAGTTTGGTAAAAGATTTTACCCTACCCTACAATACTGCACAACAATTGCTGGTGTCTGCGTAAGTGATGTTCAAGTTATTAATACAAAAATTATGTATAATAGACAAGGACAACCTGCATTAAAAAAATCTGCCATAGCTTCGTGAAACATTCCAAGGTAGTTAATCTGCTTCAGAGGATAAAAGAAATTGGCACTGAGCCACATCAGGAGATTTTAAGACAGGTAACCAATTTTAAAAAAATTCAAAAAGGCAGACTTTAAAAAATGACCTGTGGGAAGGGAGGGAAAAAGAGACTTAGAGTCATAGTCATAGAGCACGGAAACAGACCCTTCAGTCCAACACACAGAACATACATAGAACATAGAACAATACAGCACAGAACAGGCCCTTCGGCCCACGATGTTGTGCCGAACTTCTAACCTAGATGAAGTACC
Source organism: Chiloscyllium plagiosum (assembly GCF_004010195.1). Taxonomy (NCBI): domain Eukaryota; kingdom Metazoa; phylum Chordata; class Chondrichthyes; order Orectolobiformes; family Hemiscylliidae; genus Chiloscyllium; species Chiloscyllium plagiosum. The sequence goes on along the minus strand of NC_057722.1, from coordinate 73,635,852 downwards.
CATCCATGTACCTATCCAAATGCCGCTAAAAGGCCGCCAATGATTCCGACTCTACCACTCCCACGGGCAGCGCATTCCATGCCCCCACCACTCTCTGGGTAAAGAACCCACCCCTGACATCTCCCCTATACCTTCCACCCTTCACCTTAAATTTATGTCCCCTTGTAACACTCTGTTGTACCCGGGGAAAAAGTTTCTGACTGTCTACTCTATCTATTCCTCTGATCATCTTATAAACCTCTATCAAGTCACCCATCATCCTTCGCCGTTCCAA
>NC_057722.1:73612400-73635438 GCF_004010195.1 Chiloscyllium plagiosum | reverse complement strand
GAACTCTAGGTGCCACTTATCAGCCCAGCTCTGCATCCTGTCAATATCCTGTTGCAACCTACAATAGCCCTCCTCACTGTCCACAACTCCTCCTATCTTCGTATCATCTGCAAATTTACTGACCCACCCTTCGACTCTCTCATCTAAGTCATTAATAGAAATTACAAACAGCTGAGGACCCAGAACTGATCCCTGCGGAACTCCACTTGTAACTGGGTTCTAGGCTGAATATTTACCATCTACCACCACTCTCTGCCTTCGACCGGTTAGCCAGTTTTCTATCCTATTGGCCAAATTTCCCTCTATCCCATGCCTCCTGACTTTCCGCATACGCCTACCATGGGGAACCTTATCAAATGCCTTACTAGAATCCATGTACACTACATCCACTGCTCTTCCCTCATCCACATGCTTGGTCACCTCCTCGAAGAATTCAATAAGACTTGTAAGGCAAGACCTACCCTTCACAAATCCGTGCTTGCTGTCCCTAATCAAGCAGTTTCTTTCCAGATACTCATAAATCCTATCCCTCAGTACCCTTTCCATTACTTTGCCTACCACAGAAGTAAGACTAACAGTCCTGTAATTCCCGGGGTTATCCCTATTCCCTTTTTTGAACAGGGGCACAACATTCGCTACTCTCCAGTCCCCTGGTAGCACCCCCGTTGCCAGTGAAGACGAGAAGATCATTGCCAACGGTACTGCAATTTCCTCTCTTGCTTCCCACATAATCCTAGGATATATCCCGTCAGGCCCCAGGGACTTCTCTATCCTCAAGTTGTTCACCGGGGTTATCCCTATTCCCTTTTTTGAACAGGGGCACAACATTCGCTACTCTCCAGTCCCCTGGTACCACCCCCGTTGCCAGTGAAGACGAGAAGATCATTACCAACGGTACTGCAATTTCCTCTCTTGCTTCCCACATAATCCTAGGATATATCCCGTCAGGCCCGGGGGACTTGTCTATCCTCAAGTTGTTCAAAATGTCCAACACATCTTCCTTCCTAACCGGTATCTCTTCTAGCTTACCAGTCCATTTCACACTCTCCTCTTCTACAATACGGTCCCTCTCGTTCGTAAATACTGAAGAGAAGTACTTGTTCAAGACCTCCCCTAACTCTTCCGACTCAATACACAGTCTCCCACTACTGTCCTTGATCGGACCTACCCTCGTTCTCGTCATTCTCGGGTTTCTCACATACGCATAAAATGCCTTGGGGTTATCCTTGATCCTTTCCGCCAACGATTTTTCATGCCCTCTCTTAGCTCTCCTAATCCCTTTCTTCAGGTCCCTTCTGGCTATCCTGTATCCCTCCACTGCTCTGTCTGAATCCTGTTTCCTCACCTTATGTAAGCCTCCTTCTTCCTCTTTACCAGACATTCAACCTCTCTCGTCAACCAAGGCTCCCTCACACGACCATTTCTTTCCTGCCTGATAGGTACATACATTTCATGGACACGTCGTATCTGCTCTTTGAAAAAGTTTCACATTTCCACCACATCCTTCCCTGACAACGTATGCTCCCAACGTATGCTCCTCAAATCCTGCCTTACTGCATCGTAATTTCCCTTCCCCCAATTATAAAATCTACCTTGTTGTGCGCACCCATCTCTCTTCATAACCAAGGTGAAAGTCACAGAATTGTGGTCACCATCACCAAAATGTTCACCCACTAACAAGCCCACCACTTGTCCCGGTTCATTACCGAGTACCACATCCAATATGGCCTCCCCTCTGGTTGGACAATCTACATATTGCGTTAGAAAAGCTTCCTGGACACACTGCACAAACACCGCCCCATCCAATCTACTTGATCTAAAGAGCTTCCAATCAATATTTGGGAAGTTGAAGTCGCCCATGACTACGACCCTGTGGCTTCTGCACCTTTCCAAAATCTGTTTACCAATCTGTTTCTCCACATCTCTACTGCTATTGGGGGGCCTATAGTAAACACCCAACAAGGTGACTGCACCTTTCCTATTTCTGACTTCAGCCCATACTACCTCCAGAGGCAGATCCCCCTCAAACTTCCTTTCTGCAGCCGTTATACCATTTCTGATTAGCAATGCCACCACCCCCTCCTTTTTCCCCACCCTCCCTAATCTTACTGAAACACCTGTAACCAGGAACCTCCAACAGCCATTCCTGTCCCCCATCTATCCACGTTTCTGTGATGGCCACAACATCGTAGTCCCAGGTACCGATCCACGCCTTAAGTTCACCCACCTTATTTCTGATACTCCTTGAGTTGAAGTATACGCACTTGAGCCCATCTCTGTGTCCGCAAGTAGTCCCTGTCAGTGCTACCTTCTCCACAGCCTCCCTGCAGTCTTGGGCATCCTGACACACAGCTAGCTTACTTGCTGGACTACAAGTCCGGATCCCATCCCCCTGCCAAATTAGTTTAAACCCCAGGATATTGGTGCCCTTCTGGTTCAGGTGCAACCCGTCCTGTTTGTACAGGTCCCACCTTCCCCAGAATGCAGTCCAATTGTCCAAATATCTGAAGCCCTCCCTCCTACACCAGCCTTGCAGCCATGTGTTCAACTGCACTCTCTCGCTATTCTTTGCCTCACTGTCACGTGGCACCGGCAACAACCCAGAGATGACGACTCTGTCTGTCCTAGCTTTTAGCTTCCAGCCTAACTCCTTGAGCTCTTGAATGACATCCCCACCTCTCTTCCTACCTATGTCGTTGGTGCCAATGTGTACCACACCCACTCAAATATTAATCACTTACCTTCCCACCCAGCTATGCGCTCCAACCTCACTTCCGCTGCTCCCACTCAAATGACCGTTGGTGATTAAAGGGTGAGTATTTATACTCACAGTTCTCCTTCCCGGCTGCCCCTCTGTTTGCCGTCACTTCCACTGCTGCTCCCGCTCTTTTTGTGAAGAGAGAAAAGAAAACACCGCTGCCCGCTCCAGGTAAGTAATTTTGAAACAAACTGTCTTACCTTAGCTGTAGTCTCCCGGGTTCGCCTTTACTCGGCCGCTGCTCCCACTCAAACGCTGCAGGGTTCGGTCCTTGGACCCCAGCTAATATAGGGATAGAAAGCTGTATAGCCAAATTTGTGGACAACACATAAATAAGCGGGACAGTAAATTGCATGTCCACAGAACCGCCTGTCCGTCCATCTAACTAGAGAGTCCCCTATCACTAGCGCTCTCCTCCTCTCCCCCTTTCCCTTCTGAGTCTCAGAGCCACAGACCCCTTCACTGCAGCTTACACCTGCAACAGTTTCCAAAGCTGTATATTTATTTTTTAGGGGGACGACCACAGGGGAACCCTGCACTGCCTGCTTCTTCCCCTTCCCACCTCTAACTGTTACCCAGCTACCTCTGTTCTCCGGCGTTACTATGTCCCTGTAGCTTCTATCAATCACCCTCTCAGCCTCTCGAATAATCCTCAGTTCATCCAACTCCAGTTCCAGTTCCCTAACTCGTTCGGTGAGGATCAGGATCTGACTGCATTTCCTGCAGACGAAGTCGGCAGGAGTATCGGTGGTCACCCCTACCTCAAACATCCTGCAGGAGGAACATTCCACCGCCTGCGCTGCCATGACTGTACATTTTCTCCAAAAACAAGAACAATGAATCAACAACACTGAGTCACTTACCTGTGGACTTTAAAGTTAGGTTAGAGGAGGAGGGTGGGAGGGAGTCCCTACGGAAGTAGGACCTGGGGTCTAGAACACACTCACTCAAATACTAATCACTTACCTTCCCGCCCAGCTATGCGCTCAACCTCACTTCCGCTGCTCCCACTCAAATGCTGACCAGACATCCCAATCTGACCTAATCTCTTTTGTTTTAATTTCTTCATGGGACAAGGGCATTGCTGGATAGGCTGGCATTTGCCCATCCCTAATTGCTCAGAGGGCAGTCGAGAGTCAATCCCGTTGCTGTGGGTCTGGAGTCCTGTGTAGGCCAGACCAGGTAAAGATGGCAGATTTCCTTCCCTAAAGAACTTTAGTGAATCAGATGGATTTTTACAGCAATTGGCAATGGATTCATGGTCATCATTAGAACCTAGAACTTTACATTCCAGTACAGGTTCTTCAGCTCTCGATGTTATGCCGACCTATGAAATGAATCAGATGCCCATCCAACCTAAACCATTCCATTATTATCCATATTTATGTCCAATGCCCATTTAAATGCCCTTAATATCAGCGAGTCTACTACAGGCCATTCCACACCCCTAATATTCTAAATAAAGAAACTACCCCGATATCTGTCCTAAGTCTATCTCCCCTCAATTTAAAGCTATGTCCCCTCGTGTTAGCCTTCACCAGCCGAGAAAAAAGACTCTCACTGTCCAGTCTATCTAACCCTCTGATTATCTTATGTCTCAATTTAAGTCACCTCTCAACCTTCTTCTCTCCAATGAAAACAGTCTCCGTTCCTTCAGCCTTTCCTCGTAAGACCTTCCTTCCTTACCAGGCAACATCCTAGTAAATCTCCTCTGGACCTTTTCCAAAGCTTCCACATCCTTCCTATAATACGGTGACAAGAACTCCATGCAGTATTCCAAACAGTCTCCGTTCCTTCAGCCTTTCCTCGTAAGACCTTCCTTCCTTACCAGGCAACATCCTAGTAAATCTCCTCTGGACCTTTTTCCAAAGCTTCCACATCCTTCCTATAATACAGTGACAAGAACTCCATGCAGTATTCCAGGTATGGTCTTACCAGTGTCTTGAATGGCTGAAGCATGACCTTGTGGCTCTGAAACTCAATCCCTCTACCAATAACTGCCTACACACCACATCCCTTCTTAACCTCTGAATCCAAGTTCCACCATCTGCTGTGGTGGAATTCAAACCTGAATCCTCAGAACATTTCCTGGATCACTGGATTAACAGTCCAGTGATTAATACTGCCAGACCATTGCTTCTCCAATTTGCCAGCACTTGGCCTATATCCCTCTTAAACCATTCCTATAGATATATACATCCAGATGTCTTTTTAAATGCTGTAATTGTTGCAACCATCTCTGGCTGTTCAGAGTGAATTCAACTTAGGGTGTAAGTAGTTGAACCCTTAACCCCCCCAAATCTTTTGAACTCCATGCATGGTAAATTATTGGAAGGCCAATGTTATATTCCATAGACAGCCAACATGCAACTTCTAATATCACCACTGATTGGTATCAGTCATGTCCAAAACACTCAAATAAAACCAATCTGAAACAAGAATAGAAATTGTTGGAGAAACTCCACAGGTCTGACAGCATCTGTGGAAAGAACGTAAAGCTAACATTTCAAATCCAGTTTTGCTTCCTTAGAACAGAAACTCCAATACACTTGTTACTTTCCAGATATCGTTTAGCACCAGAGCATCACTTCCCTGATCAGTTCAATGACGTTTACACTGTGGTGAAGTACTTCCTACAGCGAGATGTCTTGGCACGATACTCGGTGGATCCAGCTCGAGTCGCGGTGTCAGGAGACAGTGCTGGCGGGAATTTGGCTGCTGCAGTAGCCCAGCAGGTACAGTTACAAATACAGTAATTGCTTGTGACTGGTCACAATACTGTGTTTTGGATGTGCTTAAATGATGTTGAAATTTATTTCATTAAATGGGAACATTATTTTCCCATGGCTCCTGCCAAGTGCTGCTTTTGTTTGGTTTTGAATCATAAAGAAGGAAGCCATTCAGTCCATTGACCACCTGAAAGGAACTGTCCTATTAGTCTGTATCCACTCCTACTCTATGGCCATGAATGTATCTTTTCCAATTCAGTGTTTGGGCTCAGTCTTTGGAATTCAGATGGTGCAAAACTGAACATGTTCTGCTGCTCACCAATGGAACAGGTTCATAGAATGTTTACAGCACAGAAAGATGCTACTTGACCCATCGTGTCCACACAGCTATAATGAGCCCAGTCATTCCCACTTTGTAGTGTTTGGTCTGTGATTCTACAGGTCACAGCTGTTGATGTACACACCCAAACAACTTTCTCAATAGTTTGAGAGCTTTCATCTCTACTACCATTTTAGGCAATTAATTCCTCTCCTTGACGGCCTCCAGGTGAAAAGGCTTTTCTTTAATTATCTTCTAATTCTCAGACAAATTACTATAAATCTATGCCTGATGGTCACTGACCCTTCTGCTAGGTTAAATTGGTCCATCATATCTACACTTATCAAGGGCTCCCTCTATCATGCACATCAATCAAATTTCCTCTCTACCTCCACTGTTCCAAGAGGAAATGACCTGAATCTATCCAATTTTTTCCTCATGGTTGTATTTTACCAGTCTTGTATACCTCTCCTGCACCCTCTCTAGTGTAATAACATTCTTTCTGCAATGAAGTGATCAGCTTTTCACCCAGTACTGAGGTTGTGTAGACCCACAGAGTTTGTAGCACGGAGTGGACCTGTTGGTTGCATTCTTGTGTTGCTCTGCTGTCACCTTGGCTATGTGGAAGGCAGGGGGGCAGTTTGTATTGAGTGAAACTCAAAGCAAAGGCTTCAAGTTACTTAATTTCATGTTGTGCAAAGGAGAAGAGGAAGCAACATCAACTTGGAGATAATTGGCACCATAAGACAGTGCTATTGACTCTCTTTTGCTATAAATTGTTATCACTTCCCATCTTTCCCCTGTTAGTAACACAATGTTCAAGCCCTCCATGGTAGCTAATCCAGAAAGTCTAAGTAACTTCCAACAAGGAGTGAACATTTTCCAATAATATGAAGGTCAGAAAGGATCCAAGAAAGATTGTTCTGAGAAAGGGATAAAATTGTGTTGGATTAAAGATACAAGTCACCATAGTCCTACTGGACCATTGGGCTATGCCCCCATTTGAGAGAGATGCTTAGTGGTGGTTTAACCTCACGACACCTCATGCAAGGGAAGAGGTTGAGAAGGAGAGTCCTTCATGGTTACCTCAGCCATTGCAAGAATTGAACCCGTGCTGTTGGAATCATTCTGTTTGCAAACTGGCTGTTGGAAAAGGGGTGGGGAAGAGGTGGAAATATAAATCCTTGATTGCTACCAGTGTGGGACCAGGAATAGAAACCATTGCATGCAACTCGTTGACAGGGGAGAGATGATACAGGAAGTCCATCAACTGTGTCAGGGTCTAGAATAGGTCAAGATGGACAGGGAGGGCAGATCTGTCCTTGTCAGCCAATAGTGTGTAGCATGATTGTCAGTGGTTAGCACTGCTGTCTTGCAGCACCAGAGACCCACCTTTGGGCGACTGTCTGTGTGGAGTTTGCATATTGTCCCTGTGTCTGCGTGGGTTTCCTCTGGGTGCTCTGACCCCCCCCCCACCATCGTCCAGAGATGTGCAGGTTAGGTGGGCTGGCCATGGTAAAAGCCCTGTTGGTGGGGGCACCTGTGTAAGATGCTCTTCAGAAGATTAGTGCAGTCGAAGGGCTGTATAGCCTCTTTCAGTACTGTAGGGGTTCTAATGTGCTGTTTGATTTTGCTAAGAGCTGCTTTGTTACTTTGGTTACCTTCACTTTATCATCAGGGACACTATCAACATGAACAATCACATTATTGTTTGTTGAATTGAATTGCAGCAGTAGTGAACCCAAGATAATTTTTTGAAATAACATTGTACTGTTTATAAACTTTACATTTAAAGAAAAGCAAATAAACAGAAGAATTAAAATGGGGGAGACAGGCTTAAATAAAAGATGCCTCTGCATTGCAAACCAGCTGGCCAGTTAATTCACCCCCAGCATTGAGACACACAGAGACACATAGAGACACAATAGAGTTAAGGTGATATGCCTCAGTCTAGATTAGCTAAAATGAAAGCAGAAAATGTTGGCGATGCTCAGCAGGTCCTGTCTCTCTCTCTCTCTCTGCCTCTCTCTCCCCCACGAATGCTACCAGACCTGCCAAGGGCTGAGTTTTGTTAACATCTCAATCACATCTCAGAATGCAGAACCCACTCAGTAGTTTCTCAGTTTAGAATAAGTGACAAAGGCTGAAGTGAGGCTGGAGTCTAATAATCTCTTGATTAGAAACTGAATTAAGTTTGATCTATAGCTTGACTTAAACAACATTGGGATTAATTATTTACCAGATTTCAGTGATGAGCTTGTTAAATTTATTATTCCATTTCAGGTTTGCAGTTTTCCTCACTGGGAAATGATTAAGATTGTGAAGTAATATTGTACAAACATATCTCTATGCTAACACCTCTTGTGTGGTTATCTCGGATACTCATTAAGGGGATATTTTGCAGATCCAGGAGGACCGAGAGGTTCAAGTTGAGATCAAAGTTCAGGCATTAATCTACCCTGCACTTCAGACCATCGACTTTAACACTCCTTCCTACCAGCAAAACGAGAACATGCCAATTCTGCCCAAGACCTTAATGGTCAGGTTTTGGAGTGAATATTTTAGCTGCGACAAGTCGCTGCTGAACAAGATGATGGCCAACAGCCATGCCACCCAGGAATCGAAGGGCCTGAGCAACTTTGCAAACTGGAGCGTCCTCCTGCCGATGGAGTTCAGGAAGCACTATTCATACATCCCACCGGGCGGCGAAAGCGCAGAGCTATCCAGGAAGGTTCCTGGGGTATTTGACCCGAGAGCTGCTCCCTTGCTGGTGGGGGATGAGAAACTCCGGGCTCTGCCGCGGACCTACATTGTAACCTGTGAATATGACGTACTGCGGGATGATGGGGTCATGTACGCCACAAGATTGAAGGTGGCAGGGGTCCAGGTCACACACGAGCATTACGAGGACTCCTTTCATGGTGCCATAATGTTCAACACGTGGCCAACCGATTTTGCAATTGGCCAGAAAATGATAAGCCATTACATTGAGTGGCTGCGAACGAATTTGTAAATAAATTGCCATCCCACTGCAACCCTCCCAATCCCCCAAACACACCCCCTTGGCATCCTGCAAAAATCCTGCAGTGCCTCTTCCATACCTGCAAATTTTTGGCAAATGTTTCTCTGTTTTAGCTGCCCACACCCATTCCCCATCTGTATTTAGTGTTAAACATTATGGAAATGCACTTGGTCAGGGCCTGTTATGACTTTCAATGGCAGACCTAAAGGAACGTAGGAGATTGTCATTCACTTGTCCTTGGGCATGGAGACCTGGTCTATGGGTGTGACCATTCAGCCCACCCAATACCAAGATCAGGGGAAAAAGGTGGACCTCACTGCTTTGCGCGTTTACTGCCTCTACCTCCTGCCCTAATGTGGTTCATCCTTCAAGCTGAAGCCTTCCTCGCCCATCATCTGGCCTGTCTAGCTGAGTTGTGGTGGTTACTGAGGTGGCGTCTGAGGCCGTTTCGCGCTCAAAAGATTCTTCTTCCAGCAGGGTGTGGAACCACAGAAGATTGAGTTTCGGGCCAGTTGCTTGCTTGTGATCCTCTCCTCGTCCTCTCTGGCTCTGATTTGGACTTGTTTGTGAAGGAAACTGTGAGGCGTTTGTAGATTTTGAGTGAGGTTCTCCGGAGACTTGAAGTCCATATCAGTCAAATTCCTCAGTGAAGTGTTTAGAATGACCTTGTAATGTTTCCCCATTAGAACCCATCCTAGCTCTCCAGGTTAATTTGCTTTAAGTGTATAACTATTTACGAGACCACTCCTGGACTGGACTGGACTGGATGAAGGTGATGCTGGCTTGGCTAGCATTTATTGCCCAGAGGGCAGTTAATATTCAACACATTGCTGAGAGCCTGGAGCCACCTGTAGGCCAGACCAGGTAAGGATGGCAATTTCTTCTCGAGAGCATGTTGTTGTACCAAACTCTGTTTGAAATGCTTTGCTCAGCCCGAGCCTGATAAGCTTTCTGTGTGAGAGAGTTGTAGATTTCCACGACTGTTTTGTGTGGCGAGGTGCATCTTGCCCTCTGGCCATGAATTGTTAGGTTCTGCCCATCTTCTAGACTTTCCCACTTGTGAAAATGGTTTCTCTATTAAATCCTATAATTATCTTTAATGAATTAGATCTTTTAAACGCAAGGGTCAGAATCCCAATCTATCTGCCTCAGTTTCTTAATTTAACCCCTGAAGTGCCTAGTGGTATTCTGCTGTATTTTCTGCAAATGGAATATATGTATTTAAGGAGACAGTCCCCAGAATTGGTGTCTGTACCTTGAACAGATCTACTTGCATATCAATAAAGCTGTGAAATGATTTTGTTTTGAAAATTTTACTGTATTTTTTGTTATGAATATTTCTGGGTGTTGACCTGCTAAAACCATATGGTCTGATCCCTAAAACCAGTCAACTCAGAAATCAGTCTTTGTACTTGCCTATCCTCAAACCAATAATTAATGCTCCATTCTGTTGTATATTGTCTGTTCTGGCTCTGTAAAACAATAGGACAATAATCAAGTGCCATGTGATGTATTTACCTTGTCCCGTGTTTATACACTGACTGCATAACATGAAGGAAAATGTTATATCTTTGTATTTCAACGTGATAAATAAAATTTTGTTAAAAACAAGCTATTTTTTCCGTTTGAGTATATTGTTATCCTGATACTAATCTTTTTTTGGTTGCTCTCTTGAGGTGTGGGTGTTGCAGGCTGAGCTAGCATTTATTGCCCGTTCCTAATTTTTAAAAATTCGTTCACAGGATGAGGGCATCACTGGCGGATCCTACAATTATTGCCCATTCCTAAGTTAAAAGTCAACCACATTGTGTTGTGGGTCTGGGGTCGCATGTAAGCCAGGCCAGTTAAGCATGGCAATTTCCTTCCCTGAAAGATATTAGTGAACCAAAAGGTTTATTTTTGCCTGACCTTTGATTCATTAATTCTAGATCTGTATTGAATTGAAATTCCATCTGCTGTGGCAGGGTTTGAACCCAGGTCCCCAGAACATTATCTGGATCTCTGGATTAACAGTCCAGCAATAATACCACTAGGTCATCACCTTCCCTTATTTATATAAATGACTTTGATATGAGCAAAAGAGGTATAGTTAGTAAGTTTGCAGATGACACTAAAATTAGAGATGCAGTGGACAGTGAAGAAGGTTACCTCAGGTTATAACAGGATCTTGGGCCAATGGGCTGAGGAGTGACAGATGGAGTTTAATTTGGACAAATGTGAGGTGCTGCATTTTGGAAAGCAAATCTTAGTGGTAAGGTTCTAGGGAGTGTTGCTGAACAAAGAGACCTTGGAGTGCATGTTCATAGCTCCTTGAAAGTAGAGTCTCAGGTAGATAGTGAAGAAGGTTTCCTTTATTGCTTTCCTTTATTGGTCAGAGTATTGAGTACAGCTGTTGGGAGATCATGTTGTGACTGTAAGGGACATTGGTTAGGCTACTGTTGGAATATTGTATGCAATTCTAATCTCCTTTCTGTCAGAAGGATGTTGTGAAACTTGAAAGGGTTCAGAAAGATTTACAAGGATGATGCCAGGGTTGGAGGATTTGAGCTATAGGGAGAGGCTGAACAGACTGGGGCTGTTTTCCCTGGAGCGTCGGAGGCTGAGGGGTGACCTTTAGAGGTTTATAAAATCATGAGGGGCATGGATAGGATAAATAGACAAAATCTTTTCCCTGGGGTCGGGGAGTCCAGAACTAGAGAGCATAGATTTTGGGTAAGAGGGGAAAGATATAAGAGAGACCTAAAGGGCAACTTTTTCACGCAGAGGGTGGTACGTGTATGGAATGAGCTGCTGGAGGAAGTGGTGGAGGCTAGTACAAGTACAACATTTAAAAGGCATCTGGATGGGTATATGAATAGGAAGGGTTTGGTGGGACTAGATTGGGTTGGAATATCTGGTCGACATGGATGAGTTGGACTGAAGGGTCTGTTTCCCTGCTGTACCTCTCTATATCTCTATTCTTGACAAAATGGAGGAGAGCTGCACCTTGAACTGCTACAGTCCATTTGCTGTCGGTAGACCCACGATTGGTGTGGTTCCATTCTCTAACATTCCTTCCCACAATCCATTTTCCTTGGAACTTCCTTCTCTTCTTTCCATTTCCTATATAACTACCTCTTTGACCAATGTTTTGCTCACCCCAGTTAATCACTTCTTCTTTTAATGCATGCCAGGGAGATGTACCCATCAAAGAATGTTGCAAAATTATGGTTTATTTTATTTTTATTTCAGAAATGCAATTTATTCATAAAAAATTTATGTACATTGTCACTAATGCAGTTCGGTTCTGTACAGTCCTTGCATATTGAGGAGAAACCAACATTAGAGCTTGATTTTCCTGATAGTTCAAACAAACAAACTGATACAAGATACTATTTATATGCATTTGATGCAGCAGGAGGTGCCTGAATGCACCCCATTGTACTTTGGCCAACAAACCTTAGCTAGTGGACTCTTTTTGCAGATAGGTTTTCCTTGGAAAACCTAACAGATCTATCCCCTATTATCTCTAACCAACATTATCCATTCTGTTTTACATTCCAAGTTAAGCTCACTTGAGATGTGGTGATCCTCCGGTTAAACTACCACCAGTTGTGTTTCTGAAATGATAAAACAGTCCTGTGGTCCTCAGACTATGGTGACTTGATTTTACCTTCGTACACACGACTACATATTGTCTGATTGTATTCAAATTTATATACATTACAATATCCAATCCTAACATGTCTGCACTATATTATCTAATCAAATTAATGCATGTTCACAGATACCGACTATAAGCACATACTTTCCGATTACCCAAACTCTTTACTGTTCTTTCTAGCCTTTTCATTCACCATACAAACCTGATGCTGAAGTAAGGTGGATCAAACTTATTCTGAGATGATGCCCATTCTGATTAGATGATTACTTTCTATACTTAGCATAAACGAACTTTAGTCCTGAAAAGTACTCCGTCTCCCTCAGGTTACTCTGGAAGTGTAAGAATCGCTAAGGTTTGAGCAGCAGATAAAGCTAGCTGTTTCACACTGCTGCTGATAAGAAGTAGAAATGCAAGGAACTCAGATGGTTATTGAGCAGATGGAGGCCATTTTTTCCATCCTGTCAATAAAGATCCAACTACACTTATCCTTACATTATTTATCTCTTGGCCCATAGCCCTGGTGCCTATAGCAACACAAGAGAATATCTAAATATTATTTAAATGTTTGACCACCTTTTCAGGCAGTGAGTTCGACTGTCACAAACCGCTGAGGGGAATATAAGTTCTTCGACTCTTCTCTTAGTTGCCTTCCTCTTGTCTTTAAATCTGTGCCCTGTGATTATTGAATGCTGTTTGCCTCTAACAGGTGCTGGAGTTAAGCCAAAATACATCCTGCCTGCTTACATGAATGAATGAATAAATGCGGCAGACAAATTTTATAGGCATCATTACACCGAATATATAGGCTGTTTGTCCCAAAGATTGGTGGATTGTAAGAAAAAACATATCCCTTTGGCTGCTCACAAAAAGCAAGCTCCTGAATATACCCACCCAGCCTGGTCATCTAACAGTCACAACACCACACCAATTAGATGTGATTTTGCGATTGAGTGGCATTTGCTAAATAATCCTGAGTTTGCAAAGACTAATACTGTCAACGAATTTAGGCTTCTCAGTGTGGTCTACTTATGTGTAATGGAAACTCAATACATTAATGCACAGAGCTCTGTTCTTTGCAGATAGAACAGATACAGATACTGTGCCCTTTCTAACTCCATAAAATAGATGACAGCCATTCTCTGGTTCACTTCTCAGAGCAATGTCTTGACCAATCAGAGAGGAGTTACTCACTATAAGACCCCCCCCCCCCCCCCCCCCCCCAAACAGTGTCTGACCTGCTATTGTAGCCAGAATACGTATATGGCAGCAAAAACGGAAAGAAATGTGGATATTGGAAATCAAAAACAGAAATTGCGGAAAAAAGTGAGCAGGGTCTGAGGAAGGGTCATTGGGACCTGAAATGTTAACTCAGCTTTTCCAGCAATTTCTGTTTTTGTTTGCATATCTATATAGCAGCTCCATTTCAGATTCGGTTAAGTGGTAACCCTCAGGATATTGCCAGTGGGGATTCTGTGTTGGGGATACCATTAAATATTAAGGGGCAATGGTTACATGCTCTTTTGTTGGAGATGGTCAGTGTCTGACATTTGTGGAATGATTGTCACTTGTTTGCCCAAGCCTGGACATTGTCCAAATCTTGTTAGATTTGGCCATGGACTGCTTCAGCATCCGAAGTCATCTTGAATGGTGCAGTTATCAGTGAACCTCCCCACTTCAGATCAGATGGTGCAGGGAAGGTCATCGATGAAGCAGCTGAAGATGTTTGGGCCAAGGACACTTTGAGCATCTCCTGCAGAGATGCCAATTGGATACAAAATTGGCTTGATGGTAGGAGACAGAGGATAATTATAAAGGGTTATTTTTTTCAGACTGGAAGCCAGTGACCATCAGTACACCACAAGGATTGGTGCGGGGTCCACTGTTTTATGTTATTTATGTAAACGATTTGGATGAAAATAGAGGAGGCATGATTCGTAAATTTGTGGATGACACCAAAATTTGTGGTATAATGGACAGTGAGGAAGATTATCTAAGATTACAAAGGGATCTTGATCAGCTGGGTTAGTGGAGGGAGGAATGGCAGATGGAGTTTAATTTAGATAAATATGAAATGTTGTATTTTGATAAGACAAACCAGGGCACTACTAACACCATTACTCGTAGGGCTTTGGGCGTGTTATTGAATAGAGAGACCTGACAGGTGCAGAAACATAGTTCCTGCAAAAATGGCATCACAAGTAGACAGAAATGGTGAAGAATGCTTGACTTCACCAGTTAGAGCATTGAGTACAGGAGTTAGGACATCATGTTACAGTTGTCTAAGAGATTGGTAAGGTCACAAATGGAGTACTGTGTAGAATTCAGGTCACCCTGCTATAGGAAGGATATCATTAAACTGGAAATGGTGCGAAAAAGATTTACAAGGATGTTACTATGACTGGAGGGTTTGGGTTATAAGGAGAGGCTGTATAGGCTGGGACCGTTTTTCCCTGGAGTGGAGAGGGCTGTGGAGTGATGCGATAGAGGTTTGTAAAATTATCAGGGAAGGAGATAAGCTGAATAGCTAAGGTTTTTTCCCCAGGGTAAGGCTGTCTAAAACTAGAGGGTATTGGTTTAACGTGAGAGGGGAAAAGATTTAAAAAGGGACCCTAAGGGCTACTTTTACATGCAGAGAGTGCTACGCATATGGAACAAGCTGCCAGGGGAAGTGGTAGAGGCTGGTACAATTACATTTAAAAGACATTTGGACAGGTACATGGATAGGAAAGATTTAGAAGGATATGGGCCAAACACAGGCAAATAGGACTAGTTCTGGTTTGAAAAATGGTTTGACATGGTAGGTATATGGAGGATAGTGGGCTAGTGTAGGTTAGGTGGGCTTGGATTGGCGCAACATTGAGGGCCGAAGGGCCTGTATTGCGCTGTATTCTTCTATGTTCTATGTCTGTTTCTTTGCTGTATGACTCAATGTCTTAGACCTGAGATAACTGACTTCCAACAACCACAACCACCTTCCTTTTTGTCAAGTATGGCTCCAAATGGTCAAAAGATAGAACAAAGCTGAAATGCGAAAATGTATTACTTGAGCTTGATACATGATAAGTGACCAGTCAACCTAGGTCACTTATTCAGAAGGGGCAGAGTGCCCACTGTAAGCAAAAACTTTTTTTGCTGCTCAGCTTCAGATAATAGGCAAATAATCCTACGTGAAAAAAACAGGAACCCAACTCTCTTCCCTTTCCTTGCATCACAACTTTCTTCCAATGGAGATTGCTTCCAGGGCATAGGTCACCAGCTCTCACACACCAGCATTTCTGATTATCCAAAAAAACAGTTTATTCCTTTGCACTGATTTAAAAACTCTTAAAATACTTTACAAAATTTTGAAAACTACTAATAAATTCTCCAAACATTTTATAGTAATTACAAATTGCCCTTCCTGTTAATGCTTCCAGGTCAAAGGATGTTTCAGGTGCCATAAATGGCTTGCTTTCAATTGAAGGCCTGGAATAGTAATAAATGTGATGGTATCTCTTTTTTTTGGTTCATTCATTAGCTTTTAGTAGCATAGACAGTGCTAGCATTATTTGTTCATCAATAAACTTCTCTGAATGATATTAGAGAACCCAATGGGCTTTTAAGACCATGTGACCACAAGAAAAGGAACAGGAGTAGACTGTTCAACCCCTTGAACTTGGACAGCCATTCAATAGGATCATGGCTGATCTGACAAGCCTCATGTCCACTTTCCTGTCCTTTTCTCATGACCCTTAATTCACCAACTGATCAAAAATCTATCAATCTCACCTTTAAATGTACACAAGGACTCTTCCCCCACAGCTGTCTGTGGCAGGGAATTCCAAAGACTCTCAACTCTCTGTGAGAAGAAATTCCTCCTCATCTCAGTTTTAAACTGACGCCTATTTATTCTGAGACTATTCTCTCTAATCTGAGACAATCCCATGAGAGGGAAACATCCTCTCAGCATTTACCCTGTCAAGCCCCTTACGAAACCTTTATGCTTCAATAAGATCACCTCTGATTTTTCTAAACCCTGGTGAGCAGAGTTCAACCTGTCTGACCCTTGCTCATTTGACAATCCCTCCATACTAGAGACTATCCTACTGAATTCTGAACTGCCTGTAATGAAATGAATTCATTCCTCAAATAAAGGGTCCATACTGCTTACAGTACTCCAGATGTGGTCTCACTAACACCTTTTTCATTACAATTTAGAAGTATCACAATTGCCACTTCTAGTGTTAATATTTAATTACAAGTTCACTTAATGAGTTGTTTTGAATCTTTCCAGAAACCTGTGATGAAATTTGCACTCATATCTCTGTATCACTTATCATTAATGTAGTAGCATATTCACTGTGCTCCTGAAGTTCTTTCCACATGCTATGACACATCTCTGAAACAGATGAGAGTTCAAACCAGACTTTCTGACTCAGAGGTGGAGACATGACCATTGTTGACAAGAGTCTTTGTTTAAACCAGCATCCTGATACCTGATAGATTCTTCAAAATTAACTTGTTCAGATTTTTTTTTTTAGATTAGATTACTTTACAGTGTGGAAACAGGCCCTGACAAGAGTCTTTGTTTAAACCAGCATCCTGATACCTGATAGATTCTTCAAAATTAACTTGTTCAGATTTGTTATGACACATCCCTGAAGCAGGTGGGACTGGAACGTGAGCCTTCTAACTCAGTGTTCAGGACACTACCACTGTGCTACAAGACACTTACTATGCAGCCATACCTTTGAATTAAAAGCCTATCCGTCTTTAGCTGTTAAGAACATGGGTATAGCATTAGGTCATTTAGTTGCTATTCCAGTTCAATGGAATTGTGGGTGTTCCGAAGTTCTAAAGCCAGCTGCACTTGCAATACAAAGCATATTTGATTTCAAATCTTTTCATGGTCTTGACAACCTAACATTTATTGATCACAAATTTTATTAATTAGACTAACATCTACTATCCTTGAATTCCACACTTTGACCATGCTTTCTGTGACATTAAAGGCTTCTTTAACTCCTCTCCTGAATGGCTTGGCTCTGCTGTGTGACTTCTTGTTCGAATTACTCTCACTCAAGATGGTAGGAGAGATTCTGTAACTGGCCTCATTATATCTGTGTTGGTGGATCAAAAGTAAGCCAGGGGTTACTGTTAGAATCATAAAGTTACTCACAATGGAAACAGACCCATTGGTCCAATCAGTACGCACCAAACATGTTCCCAAACTAAACTAGTCCCACATGCCTGAGCTTAGTCCATATCCCTCCAAACCTTTCCAATTCATGAATTTACCCAAATGTCTTTTAAACATTGTAACTGTATCTGCATTCACCTGCAGTTCATTCCATATGTGAACCACTGTCTGTATATAAAAAAAAACCCATTTCCTTTTTAAAACTTTCTCCTCCTACCTTAAAAATATGCCCCCTTATTTTGAACATCCCACCCGAGGGAAAAGATCCTTGTCATTCACCTTATCTATAACGATCATAATTTTATAAACTTCAATAAAGTCACTCCTCGACCTCCAACACTCCAGTGAAAAAAGTCCCAGCCTTTCCAGTCTAGTTTTATATCACAAACTCTCCATTGCCAGCAACATTCTGGTAAATCTTTTCTGAACCCTGTCCAGTTTGATGATATAACAGGGTGACCAGAACTGCACACAGTACTCCAGAAGAGGCCTCACCAATGTCCTGTACACCTTCAACACGACGACCTAATTCCTATACTCAGAGGATTGAGCGAGGAAGGCAAGTATGCTAAATACCTGCTTAACCACCCTGTCTACAAGCAGCATGGGTGTGTGTGATCTAAGATGTGGGCAGAAATAGAGAACCGCGGGTGAGGGGAAGGGGGGGTGGAATTGGGGGATCTGATTTGGTGTACTTCACAGTCAAATATCAAAACGCCACTCACCCAAAAGGATTATACATGGATAATAGCCACATGGTCAAGGTTCATGAAGGAATGGTGACCGCTGGCCTGAAGTTAATGTTGAGGTATTACTGATGGCCAGATCAGAGGTGGTTTTATTCAGTTTCTGCTCATATCTGGTGCTGCCAGTGAGTACCCAGAGTGAGAAGAATTCGACTAGCTTCACTAACTCTAAAACCATTGAAATTGATGAAAAATAAAGAAAACTGCCTTTATCTCAAGCATTTTTAAACTCATTGAGAATGTGAGCATCACTGACTTGGCCAGCATTCACTGCCCATCCCCAGTTGCTTGGAGAGGAGTTAAGAGTCAATCACATTGCAGTAGGTCTGGAGTCATATGTGGCCAGACTGGGTAAGGACAGCAGATTTGCTTACCTAACAAACATTAGTGAACCAAATGGTTCTTTTCCCACAAGAATTAGTAATAGTTTCATTGTCATCATGAGACTCTTAATTCCAGATTTTTATTGAATTCAGTTTCTAAGGTCTCCTATGGTAGGGTTTGGTCCTCAAAATATTACCTGGATCTCTGGATTATTAGTTTAATGATAACACCACTCGGCCATCACTTGCCCTCATGTATGCATGATTTGGAGCCAGAAATATTTAAGAATTCACAAAATCTAAAACACATGTATTTGGGTTTTTGAAGAAATATTGAGTCCCTTATTGAAATTTAGTAACAGTTGGTCGTTTACAGAGGTGACACAGTACATGTTGCTGCTTGAAGCTAGTCATGTGATATAACAAGTTTCTTCATTTTGGCTTCTGGTAAAATGGCTTCTCATCATTGTACCATTTTATTTGATGACATCATATCAAAAACAGCATATAACCTCTGTCCCTTCTTCCTTCCTAGACCGAAAGTGGTTTACCCACACTTTGTTCTTGTTAATTTCTTCTTGAATGCTGGTTCCTCTCACATCTCCAGTTCCTCATTCTCTCTAATTTGCAAAAAGACCGTTTGCTTAGTTTACAATGAGTTCTGCTGCAGAGTAATGTCTGCATTTGAGAAACTGTAGGCACTATTCTACAAGACCATGGACAGAGAAGCAAAAGTAGTCCATTTGGCCCATTAGATTTTCTCTGCCATTCAGTGACATCATGGCCTGATAATGTTCAAGTCCACTTTCCTGTAACCTTTGAATTAAGGATCTATCTATCTCAGCCTTGAATACACTTAATGATCTCATCTTTGCAGCCCTTTGTTGTAGAGAATTCCACAGATTCAATTGCCTCCAAGTGAAAACAAAATCCTCTTCATCTCTGTTTTAATGGCTGAACCCCTTTTCTCAGATTCTTGGATTCTTTTTCTAAGATTCCTTCTGGTCCTAGACTCTTCCACAGAGGAAATAGCCTCTCCACATCTATCCTGTCAAGAATAATATTTGTTTCAGTAAAGTATCCTTTCATTCTTCTAAACTATCTCCAGCATCTGCAGACATCACTTTCTCTGTACCCACAATCACCCTGGTAAACATTCTCTGGACCCTCCAATTCCTATATGTCTTTTTTTACATAAGACCAAAATTATTTACAGTATACTAGCTAAGGGCTGTCAGTATAGTTTTAGCAAGACCTCCCTTTCTTTTATAATCCATGCCCTTTGAACTAAAGTCCAACAGTCCCTTTGCCTTCCCTACTACCAGTTGAACTTGGATGTTTCTATTCCAGTTGTCAAGCTTGTGCCCATTCACTTAACCTGTCTATATCCCTCTACAGAGTCTATCATCCTCCTCACTTGCCTTACCACATACACTTCTGGCATTTTTAAACTTGATGATAGCACATTCACTTACCTCAAACAAATCTTCAATATATATCATAAATAATTGTGGCCCCAGCACTCATCCTGCCGTACACTACTAGTTGCAGTTTGCCATCATGAAAATGCCCCTTCTATCCTAACTCTTTGTATTTCATTAGTTTGCAAATCCTCTATCCATACAACACCAAATGCCATGTTGTTTTCTCTTAATAAAAGATCTTACTAAGTGCTTTCTCAAGTACCTTTTGGAAATTCAAGTACATTACAGCTGCTGATTTTTTTAACCTAATCTGTTTGTTGCCTCCTCAAAAAATTCTAATAAATTTGCCAGGCATGAAATTTCGTCTTCATGAAGGCTTGTGGGCTCTACTTGATTATATTATGTATTTATAAATGTTTTGCTATTACATCATCCATAACAGATTGTAACGTTTTCCCATGTCATGGATCACAAAGTGTATCCAAGGGGTTCTTCAGATTCGGTTAAATGTAGTTAAGAGAAGACTTGACAACAGCCATTTGCTTAAACATGAACACTTATGAAGTAATAACAAAAAAAAATGAAAAAGTGGGGGAAAATAACACCCTCTCACACTGTCTGCCCTTCGAGGACCCCTCAATCGATGGCTGGTCTTGAGGCTTAGGTACATTCGCAGCACTGTTCGCGATTCCGGTCTAAGGTGAAGTCCAATGACTTGGAACAAAACTTTCTCTCTCTTATAGTGTAACAAACAGCAAATACAGAAAAACAAATGGATTGTGCTGTCTTCAGCACGTACTGGATTGCCCATCACAGGACTTATTCAAGGTCATGCAGCTGTCAAATATCATCAACCATTTTAACCCATCCTATGCATCCCGATGACAGCTATGAAGCTAACTGGCCAATATCTTTCTGTAATTTTGTCTCCCACCTTTTTTTGAGTAAGAGTGTTACATTGGCAGTTTTCCAATCCTTTGCAACGTTTCTACAATGTAGGGATTCCTGGAAGATTACTATCAGTGCATCCATTATCTCCATAGTTAGTCCTTTTAATAACTAATGATGTGTCCCATCAGGTCAAGGAGACTTATCATTCTTCAACGCTGTTAGTTTCTTTTGTGATACTGATTGCTTTCATTTCCTTCCCTCTCTGACCCCTTGAACATTGGGTATTTTTGGAATGTTATTTGTTTCTTTATTCGAAAGACTGGTGTAAAATATTTATTCCATACCTCTGCTATTTCTGGGTTTCCCATTATTGCTTCATTTTTGACAATTCACTACTTACTTGGTTACTCACTAAAAAATATTTTCTCTTTTTTTATTATTTTTTGGTCATTTTCTATTGGTTTTTAAAACTTCTGCAATCCTTTGGTTTACCATTTATTCTGGCCACATTGTAAATTTTCCTTTCAGTTTGATGCTGTCCTTAACTTCCTTGGTTAACCATGGTTGGGTTAGCCCTTTCTCGAATCCTTCTTCCTCACTGGGATATGTGTTTCTTGGTGAGTCATTAACATTTTCTCTTAAATGCCTAGCAATGTTTGTGAATCTGTCTTTTTTGCCAAAATCCTTTTGCAATCTGCTCCAACCAACTCTGCCTTCATTCCTTTGTAAGTGTCCTGATTCAAGTTGAGCACAATTATTTCCAGCCCAGGTTTCCGACACTCAAACTGAATGCTAAATTCGACAATCTTATGGCACTGTTTCTGAGGGGAACTTTTCACCTGAGACTATTACTTTACCTGCCTCATTACACATTACCAGATCCAAAATATCCTGAAACTAGATGAATCCACAATATACTGTTCTAGGAATCTGTCCTGAATAGACTGTATGAATTTCTCTTTGTGACTAACACTGCGAATTTTACTACAACCCACTTGGGAAAGTATAGTAATTCTCAAGCTCCACAACTCTTGAGGTTGACACAAAAATTAATGATTTAATCCCTCAAAACATGCAAAGTCCTCTACTTACCTGTCTGATGGAATCAATTAACAGAAAACACTGGCCATGTTTCTGTATTAAACAAGCATTGCTATTGATTACAAATACATAAATTCTAATCACAAGTAAACAGCTATGAACTATCAACAAATGGCTCTACTAACTGAAATTCTAATCACTTATTAAATCCACAATACACACAAACAGACAAGACAAAATATGATGGTTTTATGGGTAGAGGGAAAGTAAATGCGGAATCACAGTTCAGTAGCACCAGCCCACAGCTTTCGACTTAATTTGATTTATTGTATAGTCACATGTACCCAAGTACAGTGAAAGGTTTTGTTTTGTGAGCAGTACAAGGTTATGGCTGCACAGGACGTGCACAAAGCAAGATCAACATTATTTGAAGTTAGAGAGGTCCATTCAGCAGCCTAATAACAGCAGGGAAGAAGCTGTTCTTGAACCTGTTGATGCATGTGCTCAAGCTTCTGTATCTTCTTCCTGACAGAAGAGATTATTACTGGGGTGGGAGGGGTGTGTGATGATGTTGGCAGCCTCTCCATGGCAACGAGAAGTATAAATGGAGTCCATGGATGGGAATTTGGCTTCTGTGATGGCCTGAGCTGTGTTTTTCACTGAAGTGTTCATTTTAGCTTGCCAGGGTTTTCTGTTCTTTATTCTCCTTAGAGCAGGTTCCTTCACCTCTTCCCAGGAGGCCCAGACCAATTAGTACACTAATTGCAAAATCCCTTAGTTCCTGGTTAAAGGCAACAATTACAGCAATTGATCGGAGAAAATGACTGGCCTTAGGCAGAGAAGGAGAGACGCAACCTGCCCTTCCAGAAGTCTGGAAGCTTCTCACTGTGTTGTTCACTCCAACTAGCTGTTCAGTTGCTCAGGAACCAATCAGCGAGTTGTTGTCAGGCTGATGACCTTTGG
>NC_057722.1:73575900-73611900 GCF_004010195.1 Chiloscyllium plagiosum | reverse complement strand
GACTTTAAATACATCTGGTCTGGCCCTGGGGACTTATCTATTTTCATGCTTCCCAGAATTTCCAGCACATCCACTTCCTTAATATCAATCTGGTTATTAACCTGGTTCATGGTGTTTTCACTATCCACAAGGTCCCTCTCTCTAGTGAATAGTGAAGCAAAAACTCACTTAGGGCCTCCCCTACCTCTTCAGACTCCAGGCACAAGTCCCCTCCACTATCCCTGATCGGCACTACCCTTTCTCTGATCATTCTCTTATTCATCACACCTTTGGGTTTTCCCTAATCCTTCTTTTGCAAGGTTTTTTGTTCACCCTCCTAGCTCTCCTCAGTCCAGCTTTGAGTTCTTTCCTAGCTACCCTGTAATCCTCTAAAGGTGTGCCAGCTCCATGTTTCCTCAACCTAAATAAGCTTCCTCCTTCCTCTTGATGAAAAGCTGTTTTTCTCTTGTCACCCAAGGCTCCTTCACCTTTACCATTCCTTGCACGTCCCAATGGGACAAAGTTATCCAACACTCGCAGCTAGTGCTCCTTAAACAGCCTCAACATTTCTGTTGTGCATTTCCCGTAGAACAATTGTTCCCAATTTATACCCCACAGCTCCTGTCTAATAGCAGCATAAGTTCCCCTCCCCCAATTAAATACCTCCCCCTACTTACTCCAGCATCTGCAGTACCCACTTCTGCCTAGTATAGGACGGTGGTCAGGCAACATCGAGGAGTAGGAGAATCAACGTTTTGGGCAAAAGCCCTTCAACAGGAATTCTGATGAAGGGCTTTTGCCCGAAACATCGATTCTCCTGCTCCTCGAATGCTGCCTGACCACCTTCCCATACTAAGCAGAAGTGAGTACTGCAGATGTTGGAGTAGAGTCAAGATTAGAATGGTGCTGGAGAAGCACAGCAGGTCAGAAAGCATCTGAGGAGCAGGAAAATTGACATTTTGGGCAAAAGCCCTTCATCAGGAATCCATACTGTCTGTTCCTATTTCTCTTCATGGCTATGGCAAAGGTGAGGCAGTTGTGGTCACTGTCACTGAAATGCTTGAGTGATTTGACACATGGCCTGACTCGTTGCCTAGCACCAAATCCAACATAGACTCCCTCCTTGTCAGTCTATCTCCATATTGAGTCAGGAATCCTTCATGGATACACTTGATAAAATCATCTCCATCCAGACCATTGGCACTAAGGAGGTTCCAATCAATATTGGGGAAGTTGAAGTTACTCATAACAACAAATCCATTACATATCCACCTTTCCAAGATCTGTTGTTCAATCTGTTCTACCATCTGTCTGCTGTTATTGTGGGTCGATAGAAAACACCCAATACAGTACTCCTTTCCTATTACTGACTTCTACCCATACTGACTCAGTAGACAAACCCTCCTCAACAACCTCTTTTTCTGTAGCTGTGATGCACTCTCTAATTTACAATGTTACACCCCCTCCTCTTTTACCGTACTGTCTGTTCTTTTTAAAAGATCTAAACCCTGGAACATCCAGCAACCATTCCTGCCCCTGTGAAATCCATGTCCCTGTTATGGCCACATCACAGTTCCAAGTACTGATTCATGCTCTAAGTTCATCATTCTTATTCCTAACACTCCTTGCATTGAAACAGACATACTTTAACCTATCCCTTTGCCCATTCAACAACTACCCTCTCTCCTGATCCGTAGCTCTGGTTCCCATTCTCCTGCTAAACTAATTCCTCCCAAAATCTCCCACTCAGGACATTGATTTCTCTCCAGTTTAAGTGCAATCCATCCTTCATGCACAGGTCCCACTTTCCCCAGAAGGTACCCCAATGATCTACATATCTGAGGCCCTCCCTCCTAACACCCTGAAATCATTTTTCAGATGATTAGATTCCCTAACCTATGGAAACAGGCCCTTCGGCCCAATAGGTCCGCACTGACCCTCTGAAGCGTAACCCACCCAGACTCATTCCCCTAGTCTATATTTACCCCTGACTAATGCACTATCACTATGTGCAGTTTAGCATGGCCACTTCACCTGACCTGCACATCTGTGGATGGTGGGAGGAAACTCAGAGGAAACCCATACAGACACGGGGAGAATGTGCAAACTCCATACAGATAGTTGCCTGAGGTGGGAATCGAACTTGGGTCCCTGGCACTGTGAGGTAGCAGTGCTAACCACTGAGCCACTGTGCCGTCCCCTCATCCCTTTTCCTAGCTATGTCATTGGTGCCAATGTGCACCACGACTTCTGACTGCTCACCAGCTGCGTCACACCCGAGTCCCTCACTTCACAACTGCCTTTAAAATAGGAAAAGGTTAGGGTCTAGGTTACCTTCTTTAAATATTTTGAGAGGGGATTTGGCCTGGTCCATAACAGATTGTGAGCTTTTGTCATAATGATTCTATAATTCCAACTTTGCATAGGATTGTTGGATTCAAAGGCGATGATGAGTAGTAGGTGTTAGTGCTTTTTATTGGTATAAACAGTGCTTCGTGTAGTAATGGCTCTTTCAATCACTGGGAGTTTTCTGGGGGCGGAAGAAGTGACTTCGGGAGTTTTTTGAAACAGGAGCAAGGCAAAGCTGTTGGAATTGGCAGACAAGCTGGAGTTGGGGTTGCCTTTGTCTGTGAGAAAAGGAGACATAATTACAGCAATAGCTCGATATTTAAATTTGCTGGTTAGGCCATCAGAATTTTTGAAAATGGCTAAAATTCAATTGAGGAGAAAGCAACTTGATGAGAACTGAAGCAATTTGAATTGCAGTTAAAAGCATAGGAATGAGAAAAGGAAAGAATTGCCCTAGCAGATCAAAGAGAAATGGAAAGAAAGGCCCTCGCAAAGAAAGGGGAAAAGAGAGAGAAGATAGGGAGAAAGAGAAAGAGGTTGAACTTCAAAACATGGCAATTAAGCAGGAAAGTCAACTTCAAAGGATGGAGGTGAAGGTAGAAGGAAGGAAGGCTTGATGAGGAAAATAATGATGATGAGCAAACCCATCGTAGCCAAAGACCTGGTGGGAATCTGTTTAAGTATATCAAAGCATTGCCTAAATTTGATGAAAGGGATATGGAAGGAGGCCTTTTTTCATGCGTATGAGAAAGTGGCTAAACAAATAAATTGGCCAGTGACCATGTGGGTTTTGTTGATCCAAACAAAGTTGGTAGGTAGAGATAGTGACGTATTTGCATCACCATCAGAGGAGGTATCTGGGCATATGAGGAGGTGAGGAAAGCCATTTTAGGTACATATGAGCTTATGCCAGAAGCCTACAGACAATGTTTCAGAAATCTAACAAGGGACCCTGGTCAAACCTACATTGAGTTTGAAATGATCAAACAAAGTACTTTTGATAAGTGGATAAGGGCATTAAAAATAGATCAAATATATCTGAGAGAGACAATTATTTTGGAGGAATTCAAAAATTCACTTCCTGAAATAGTGGGAACTCATGTGGAAGAGCAGAGAGTTAAAACGGCAAGATTAGCAGCTGAAATGGCTGATGGTTATGAGTTGGTTCAGAAATCAAAATTTGGCTCCCAACATCAATTTCAATCTGAGAAGGATAGAAGTTGAGGAAAAGAGATCCTCACATGGTAAGGGAAAAGTAGATCGCAGTGAAGATCATAACGATAGCATACCACAGGGTAAAAAGGAAACCTATGTTAAGAGATAAGGAGATATGTAACTCAGAAGGACTATTGCCAGAAAAAGTGCTAATACTTGGAATTGTGCGCAGTGAGGTTAGAGTGTCCGGTAAAAAGTGGAGAAGTGGTAGTAGGATCGGCTCCAGGAATACAATTTGTCCTTGGTAATGATACAGCTCGATCACAAATAGGAGCGCTGCCTATTGTGGTTGAAAAGCCAATGGAAAATCAGGCAACTGAGATAGTACATGAAGTATATCCTGCAAATTTTCCTGACTGTGTGATAACAAGGTCGCGAAGCCATCAATTGAAACAGGAGAAGAAATCAAAGATTACAGATAAGGAATTGAAGTTGAATTACCAGAGACCATGTTTGATCGAATGGTTGAGACAAAAACTGAACAGGTGGAGGACAAGGTGAATATTTTTACTTCAAAGAAATTTACTGAATTACAACAGAAAGATGAAAAACTGGAGCAATTGTATCAATTCTCGAATGTTACTATCTTAGTAATGATGTCTTGATGAGGAAGTGGAGACCATCACATATTCAGGTGGATTAGAAATGAGCAGAGGTTCATCAAGTTGTTTTATCAGTGAGTTATAGAAAAGAGGTGTTGCGGGTAGCACATGAATTACCAGCAGGAGATCATTTAGGGGTAAGAGAAGCTCAAGTTAAAACCCAAAAACATTTTTAATGGCTTGGACTCCATAAGGATGTAATTGAATTTTGCCAGACATGTCACACATATCAGGTAATTGGAAAACCACACACAGTAATAAAATCTGTACCTGTAATACCCATCCCTGCATTTGGGGAATCTTTTACAAGGGTCTTAATTGATTATGTAGGACCCCTATCTAAAACAAAAGGTGGGAATCAGTATTTGTTAACAATAATGGATGTGTCCACTAGATGTCCAGATGCCATTCTATTATGCAATATCACAGCTAAAAGGATTGTAGAGGAGTTACTCAATTTTTTCATGGGATACAGACTACCCACAGTGATACAATCAGATCAAGGATCAAATTTTATATCAAATTAATTCAGGGAAGTTATGCATAGATTAGGATGCTGAGGGATGACCTTATAGAGGTTTACAAAATTATTAGGGGCATGGATAGAGTAAATAGGCAAAGTCTTTTCCCTGGAGTTGGGGAGTCCAGAACTAGAAAGCATAGGTTTAAGGTGAGAGGGGAAAGATATAAAAGAGACCCAAGGGGCAATGTTTTCACTCAGAGGGTGGTACGTGTATGGAATGAGCTGCCAGAGGAAGTGATGGAGGAGGCTGGTACAATTACAATATTTAAGAGGCATTTGGATGGGTATATGAAAAGGAAGGGTTTGGAGGGGTATGGGCTGGGTGCTGGCAGGTGGGACTTGATTGGGTTGGGATATCTGGTCGGCATGGACAGGTTGGACCAAAGGGTCTGTTTCCATGCTGTACATTTCTATGACTCTATGACTCTATGACTCTATTGCATACTACCCAGAATTGCAGGGAGCACTAAAAAGGTGACATCAAACTTTGAAGACCATGTTGAGGACTTATAGTCAGGACTATCCAGACAGTTGGGATAAAGGAATTCCATTTGTACTTTTTGCCATTAGGGATGTACAAAATGAATCAAACAAATTCAGTCCATTTGAAGTAGTGTTTTGGGCATGAGGTGAGATGACCATTGAAATTGGTGAGTCAGAATTCAGAGATCACATATTTGGACTATGTGCCAAATTCTAGGAAACAATTAAATAGAGCAGGGGAAGATGGCTAGACAGAAATATCACAACATATTATGAAACAGGAAGCAGATAAGAAATCAAAAACTTGCGATTTTGCTAATGGAAATAAAGTGTTAGTGTTACGTCCAATGATAGGTGAACTTTAAAAGCAAGGTTTGGTGGACCTTATCAAATCGAAAGGAGATTGAATGAGGTAAATAATTTGATAAGGACTTCAGATAGAATGAAATCTCGCAGAATGTGTCATGTGAATATGTTCAAATGGTATTTTGATAGGGAAGGAATGCAAAACGAGACTGTGTTACTTGTTACAACACAGACTGAAGCAACAAGTTTGGAGGATTCTGAGTCGGACATACCTCAAATTAAATTAAATAATGAGGAAATTCTCAAAAGTCAGGATGAATTATGGATTACCTTCAGGAGGAATATCAAAATTAACTGAGAGAGCTATTATTACCGCATATGTGGAAAGTACTTATTTAATTTTGCATAATGTAGACATAGAAAATACTGTTCTAATTAAGCAACATCCTTTCAGACTTAACACTCTAAAGTTGGCACTGATTCAAAAAGTGATTGAACGCATGCTTCCACTATTTAAGAAGGATGGTAAGGAAAAGCCAGGGAACTATAGACCAGTGAGCCTGACACCAGTGGTGGGCAAGTCATTGAAGAGACTCCTGAGGGACAAGATTTACATATATTTGGAAAGGCAAGGACTGATAGTCAACATGGATTTGTGTGTGGGAAATCATGGTCTCACGAACTTGATTGAGTTTTTTAAAGAAGTAACGAAGAGGATTGATGAGGGCAGAGTGGTAGATGTGATCTTTATGAACTTCAGTAAGGCATTTGACAAGGTTTCTCATGGTGGATTAGTTAACAAGGTTAGATCACATGCAATACAGGGAGAACTAGCCATTTGGATGCAGAACTGGCTCAAAGGTAGGAGACAGATGGTGGTGGTGGAGAGTTGTTTTTCAGACTGGAGGCCTGTGACCATGGTGTGTCACAAAGATTGGTGCTGGGTTCACTGCTTTTCATCATTTATATAAATGATTTGGATGTGAACATAGGAGGTACAGTTAGTAAGTTTGCAGATGACACCAAAATTGGAGGTGTAGTGGACAGCGAAGGTTACCTCAGAGTACAACGGGATCTTGATCAGATGGGCCAATGAGCCAAGGAGTGGCAGATGGAGTTTGCATTTTGAAAAGGTGCGACATTTTGGAAAGGCAAATCAGGGCAGAACTTTTACATTTAATAGCAATATCCTGGGGACTGTTGCTGAACAAAGAGATCTCGGAGTACAAGTTCATAGTTCTTTGAAAGTGGAGTTGCAGGTAGATAGGATAGTAAAGAAGGCATTCGGTATACTTTCCTTTATTGGTCAGAGCATTGAGTCAAGGAGCTGGAGGTCATGTTGCAGCTGTACAGAATATTGGTTCAGCCACTTTTGGAATATTGTGTGCAATCCTGGTCTCCCTGTTTATGGAAAGATGTTGTAAAACTTGAAAGGGTTCAGAAAAGATTTACGAGGATGTTGCTAGGGTTGGAGTTTTGAGCTACAGGGATAAGCTCAATAGGCTGGGGCTGTTTTCCCTGGAGCATCAGAGGCTGAGGCGTGACCTTTTAGAGGTTTATAAAATCATGAGGGGCATGGATATGGTAAATAGACAAGGTCTTTTCCTTGAGATGAGGAGTCAGAACTAGAGAGCATAGGTTTAGGGTGAGAGGGGAACAATTTAAAATGGACCTAAGGGGCAACGTTTTCATGCAGAGGCTGGTGTGTGTATGGAATGAGCTGCCAGAGGAAGTGGTGGAGGCTGGTACAATACATTTAAAAGGCATCTGGATGGGCATATGAATAGGAATGATTTGGAGGGATATGTGCCATGTGCTGGGAAATGGGACTAAATTAATTTAGAATATCTGGTCGGCGTGGACAGGTTGGATGGAAGGGTCCGTTTCCATACTGTAGATCTGTATGACCCTCTGACTCTATTACAATGTAATTAAAGTGATTTGCAGTGACTGGAGCTCACCCACAGTAATAGTGTCAAAAGCAGATGGTACCCAAAAAGTATGTGTAGACTATTGCAAATGCAGTTACAAAGTCTGATTCACATCCGATTCCACTTTTGAAAGACTGTGTTAAGAAGGTGGGACAAGCAACTTACATTTTCAGGTTGAACTTACTCCGAGAATACTGGCACCTACCTTTATCCAAAAGAGCAAAGACAATTTTGGCTTTTGTAACACCGAATGGACAATACCAATTTGAAGTCATGTCATTTTGTAGGAGAAATGCGCCAGCCACATTTTAAAGCCTAACCAATAAGGTCACTTCTGGATTACCCAAACGTGCATTAGACATCAATGACCTGGTGATTTTTAGTCACACATGGAAGGAACATTTGCGGCATTTATTGGAATTATTCAATCGACGTCGGGAGGCAGGCTTGGTGATAAAGGTGGAGAAAGTGAGGACTGCAGATGCTGGAGATCAGAGTCAAGAGTGTGGTGCTGGAAAAGCACAGCAGGTCAGGCAGCATCCGAGGAACAGGAGAATTGACATTTCAGGCAATAAACCCTTCATCAGGAGTAAGGCTGTGAGCTGAGGGGTGGGGCTGGGGGCAAGGTAGCTGAGAGTGTGGTAGGTAGATGAAAGTACAGGAGAAGGTGATAGGTTGGAGAGGAGGGTGGAGCAGATGTGGGGAAGGAAGATGGACAGGTAGGGCAGATCAAGAGGGCTGTGCCAAGTTGGAAGGTGATGATAACCTGGCTAAGAGTGAATTCACCAAAGCCCAAGTCACGTTCCTGGGCCACATTATTGCACATGGACAGATGGCCCCACAGAATACAAAAACAAAGATTATTGGGAAGTTTCCTCTCCTGTCGATAAAGAGAGC
Organism: Chiloscyllium plagiosum; assembly: GCF_004010195.1. NCBI lineage: Eukaryota > Metazoa > Chordata > Chondrichthyes > Orectolobiformes > Hemiscylliidae > Chiloscyllium > Chiloscyllium plagiosum. The sequence continues at coordinate 73,603,615 of NC_057722.1, read as the reverse complement.
AGTACTAAATTTCCTGGGATTGCGTGGGTTTTATCAGAAATTAATACTAAATTTTAGCAGTGTGGTTGCTCCATTGACTGACTTACTGAAAAAGTGCAGAAAATGTCAGTGGACAACAAACTGTCAGAAGACAGTCTGAAAACTGCCCCAGTATTAGTCACACTTAATTACTCAAAGCCATTCAAGGTGGCTATCGATGCGAGTGATATGGGTGGCAGTGCTGCGCCCTTACAAGAAGATAGAAAGACCTTTTGGGGATTTCTCCTGAAAATTGAATATTCATCAACAGAAATATTCCACAATTGAGAAGGAGACCTTGAGCTTGGTGTTGGCATTAGAACATTTCAACAATTATATTGCCAGTCATGTCTGAGACAATTGCATATACTGATCATAACTCATCAAAGTTTTTGGAGGAATTGAAGGACAAAAATTGCAGACTGTTTAGATGGAACTTATTACTGCAACCATTCAATTTGAACATTATGCAGGATGAGAAAATGTAATTGCCAATGCATTGTCGAAACTTTGATGAAGAAAGGTGGAGGCATTTGGTGGCAGGAGTAAACGGAATGAAATAGAACGTAGTCGTGAATGTTTGTATGCTTAAAGTCAATGTGATGTATATGTGTTGTAATGTACTAACAGATGAAGTGGTGGTGCAGTGTTGGACTGGGGCAGACAAAGTTAAAACTCACACAACACCAGGTTATAGTCCAACAGCTTTATTTGGAAGCACTGGCTTTTAGAGCGCTGCTTCTTTATCAGGTGGTTGTGGAGCTGCCTGATGAAGGAGTAGTGCTCTGAAAGTTAGTGCTTCCAAATAAATTGCTGGACGATAACAGAATAAGACTAAAGGGTTTTAAAATGAAGCCCTCTTTGTATATTGATGGCTCCTTTTTTTAAGGAGGGAGGTGTGACAGTGCTGTCACTTTAAAAAAGATCATTTTGTCCTGGGTTTCCTTGAAGTGAGGTTGCAAAGGCAGAGGAGTCTAGGTTTTTAGAGGCCTTTGATTTTTTTGTTAAACAGTTTAACAACGGAAGGCAAGTAGCCTGTTGTCCCAGTTCAGGTTTTTTCTAGTTTTTTTTAGCTGTAGCAGTCACAAGATGGGTGAGTCAAGAAGCGTTGCTAGCTTCAGTAAAAGATTCCTCTGACTTTCTTTCTCTGGATTGTGCTCCCTCCTGCCTGCAAGAATCTGTGATTGAATTTACCTTTTGGCCAAAGGGTGTGTTTAGGGAATGTTACTGTTTTGGAACAGTTAATCTGTAATAGTCACTGTATCGGATCGGTTAACTCAATGGTTAAGTTATTCTAAAGTCTGCTTTCTTTTGTTCTTGTTTCAATTGTAGTGTTTAAATAAGGCTGAACAGGCTGGGGCTGTTTTCCCTGGAGCGGCGGAAGTTGAGAGGTGACCTTATAGAGGTTTACAAAATTATAAGGGGCACGGATAGGGTAAATAGGCAAAGTATTTTCCCTGGGGTCGGGGAGTCCAGAACTAGAGGGCATAGGTTTAGGGTGAGAGGGAAAGATATAAAAGAGACCTAAGGGAAAACTTTTTCACACAGAGGGTGGTATGGGTATGGAATGAGCTGCCAGAGGATGTGGTTGAGGCTGGTACAATTGCAACATTTAAGAGGCACTTGGATGGATATATGAATAGGAAGGGTTTGGAGGGATATGGGCTGGGTGCTGGCAGGTGGGACTAGATTTGCACATTCTCTCCATGTCTGCGTGGGTTTCCTCCGGGTACTCTGGTTTCCTCCCACAGTCAAAAAATGTGCAGGTTAGGTGAATTGGCCATGCTAAATTGCCCATAGTGCTAGGTGTAGGGGAATGGGTCTGGTTGGGTGTGCTTCGGCGGGTCGGTGTGGACTTGTTGGGCCGAAGGGCCTGTTTCCACACTGTAAGTAATCTAATGTAATCTAATTCTGTAGATTGGGTTGGGATACCTGGTTGGCATGGACGGGTTGGACTGAAGGGTCTGTTTTCATGCTGTACATCTCTATGACTATGACTAAGTCCTGTTTTGCTTAAATCTAAGTGGTTGGACCAGCATACATCACTCCTGGAACACCCAGATACCATTAAAATAAGCAATAAGTTAGGATCTAGGCTACCTTCTTAAAATATCTCGAGGGAGGTCTGGCCTGATCCATTACAAGGCAAATAACCTGGTCTTTTCCCCAGGGTGGGAGAGCAGAAAACTAGAGTAGCATATTTCTTTAAGATGAGGGGAGAAAAATTTGAAAAGGACATAGAGGAGCAGCTTTTGTTACACAGAGTGGTTTGTGTGTGAAATGAATTCTCACAGGAAGCAGTAGATGCAGGCATATTCACTACATTTGGGTAAGTTCATGAATAGGAAAGGTTTGGAGGGATGTGGGGGCCAGGCTCTAGCAGGTGGGACTAGATTAGTTTGAGAACTGGTGGGACTGAAGGGTCTGTTCCCATGCTGTATGACTCTATGACACTATGTAAAGAATCAGAAGGTGACAAAGAATCATCTGACAAGGTGGCATTGGAAGCCATGCCTTCGGGACATGAAATAGCCCAAGGTTCTCGATTACCAATCCAATGACATTACCAATACCCATCCTCCTCTTCCTCTCCTAATGATGCAACCAGCCCATGTATTTTTGGAGACATTATCAATCCCATTTCACATAAAAATGAAAGGGACCATTGAGATGATATCTTTCAGAGTATACTGAACACAACATGACCAATCTACAGAGCACCATTCTACAGGTAGCGGATCTGAAAACCCCTGAAGCACTAAAGGAACACTGGATTGCAAAAATAAGGGTGTTTTGTGTCCATCAGTAACTTCACTCGTGATTGTCAAATGAATACAGATTTAATACTGGTGATTGCCACCAGATGGCAAGGCAATCATGGCAAAATGGGATCACTTTTCAAAGGGGTATATGTGGGTGATCTGAAGAGTGAAATATTTCCAGGGTCAGTTTTAGGGGCTGGAGATGTGTAACGTTTCAATCTAACAATGGTGGCTCCTGTGACACAATGTCCTTTCGGTACCGCACTAACGATTCCTTTAGTCTCCAGAGTACAGCCCAAGTTCACAAGCTTCTGATTCAGAGGTGAAAGTGCTAACCACTGAAGCCTTGCCAACACAAGCTCTGTAAAACTCCAGGAACCTTGCACCAGTGGCCCTGACAGACCTGATGGAGAATTCTGGGCCGAGAATACATTAAAATAGGGACCAGGCAGAAAGAAAAACTACAAAACTTCTTGGAACAGACAGATCTCTTTGGGTAACTGATGAGGAAATTAAACCTTTATCTTCGACTTCAAGCTCCTTCCTAAACTGATTCTAAGAATGATCACATTTGACAGGGCCTTTTAAACAGTCCAATGTCTCATAGTAAGACACATTAATTAGAGATTAGGTAAGGCAATTGCACCACCCACCATCCAGGCTCAGAATGAAACCAGTTTCTAAACTTCAGTCTGAGAAGTTGGCTTTGTTGAAAATTGCCTGAGCTATTTTAACCTCAGCTCAGTGTTTCATTTTTGCTCAAGGATGCTGACTGGTGTCAACCTTCTGCTTCATCATTTTTCGCGGTAAAAACGGGAGTTCCAGGATTGTTTTGTTATACTGAGGGACTCCGCATCATTGAGGTTCCTGCCTCTTTCCAACGAGGACTCAAACCACACAAAGATCACAGTGTATGGAGTATCAGCAGTAAGTCCTTACTTTAATTGTGTTATAGAGTCATAAAGTCATAGACATGTACAGCATGGAAACAGACTCTTCAGTCCAACTCATCCATGCTGACAAGATATCCTACATTAATCTCGTCCCACTTGCCAGCACTTAGCCCATATCCCTCTAAACCCTTCCTATTCATATACCCATCCAGATGCCTTTTAAATGTTGTAATTGTCCCAGCCCCAGCCTATTCAACCTCTCTCTATAGTTCAAACCCTCCAACCCTGGCAGGACCCTTGTAAATCTTTTCTGAACCCTTTCAAGTTTCACAACATCCTTCCAAAAAGAGGGAAACCAGAATCGCACGCAGTATTCCAAAAGTGGCTGGATGAATGTCCTGTACAGCTGGAACATGACCTCCCAACTCCTGTACTCAATGCACTGACCATTATAGGCAAGTAAACCAAATGTTCCCTTTTCCCTAATCGTACTAGAAAATAGGTGAGAGAATAAGAAGTAAGCAAAGCTCCAGGATCACAAAAAGGGAGATCGCTGTCTAAGTCAATGGATGGATAATGAAGGATTCGAGAGTAGAGATTTGTTTTCTCAACCAGTTAAGGCAGATGGCAAAAAAAAAAGTCTATAACTACAATCTTTGTCAATGCAGTGAGTTGTCACAAAATGTCCTCCTCACTCAGTGTGGAGGAAGGTGATTCACTTTTGAGCACCAGACCTCAGGATGGATACAATGCAAGATTTCAGAGAGATACTGAGGCAGAATCCTTTGCTGGTGGTTTGGAGATAGAAAGAATACCTAATTAGGCAGACTGAGCTGAATTTATAAGAACAAAGAACAAATAAAATTTACAGCCCAGGAATAGGCCCTTCAGCCCTCCAAGCCTGTGCCGATCCAAATCCACTGTCTAAACCTATTGTCCAATTCCTAAGGATCTATATCCCTCTGCTCCCCACCTACTCATGCATCTGTACAGATGTACCTTAAATGAATCTACCATCTCTGCCTCTACTGCTTCTACTGGCAATGTGTTCCAGGCACCTACCACCGTCTGAGTAAAGTACGTCCCACATGTTATCCCCTTAAACTTTTCTCCTCTCACCTTTGACACGTGACTTCTCGTTATTGAATCCTTCACCCTGGGAAAAAGCTTATCTCTATCCACCCTGTCTATACCCTTCATGATTTTGTAGATCTCAGTCAGGTCACCCCTTTTTTCTAATGAAAACAATCCTAACCTACTCAAACTCTTTTCATAGCTAGCACCTTCCATGCCAGAGACATCCTCATAAACCTTCTCTGCACCCTCTCCAAAGCATCCACATCCTTTTGGTAATGTGGTGACCAGAACTGTACACAGTATTCTAAAAGCAGCCGAACCAATGTCTTGTACAATTTTAACATCACCTGCCAGCTCTTTTACTCAATACCCCATTCAATGAAGGCAAGCATTCCGTATACCTTCTTGACCACTCCACTCACCTGTGCAGCAACCTTCAGGGTACAAATGGATCTGAACTCCAAGATCTCTCTTCTCATCAACTTTTCCCAAGGGTCTTCCATTTACAGTATAGTTTGCTCTAGAATTTAGATTTCCCAAAATGCATCACCTCACATTTGCCTGGATTGAACTCCATCTGCCACTTTTCCATCCAACTCTCCAGTCTACTTTTATTCTCTTGTATACCTTTGACAGTCCCCTATGCTTTCTGGTACTCCACCAATTTTTGTGTCATCTGCAAACGTACTGATCAGGCCACCAATGCCCTCTTCCAGATCATTTATCTATATCACAAACAACAGTGGCCCCAACACTGACCCCTGTGGAACACCACTGGTCACCTTTCTCCATTTTGAGAAACTCCCTTCAACTACTACTCTCTGTCTCCTGTTACTCACCCAGTTCTTTATCCACCTAGCTAGAACACCCTGCATACCATGTGACTTCACTTTCTGCATTAGTTTATCACGGGGAACCTTATCAAATACCCTTCTAAATTCCATGTATATGACATCAACAGCCCTACCTTCATCTATCAACTTGGTCACTTTCTCAAAGAACTCTATTGAGTTGGTAAGGCACGATCTTACCCGCACAAAACCATGTTGCTTATCACTGATAAGCCTATTCTTTTCCAAATATAAATAGATTTTATCCCTCAGTACCTTCTCCAGCAACTTTCCCATCACTGATGTCAGGCTCACTGGTCTATGATTACCTGGAATATCCCTACTACCCTTTTTGTCCAGGGGGACAACATGAAAACCTTCCAGTCCTCTGGCACGTCACCTGTGTTTAAGGATGCTACAAAGATATGTGTCAGGGCCCCAGTTATTTCCTCTCTCACCTCCCTCTGCAACATGGGATAGATCCCATCGGTCCTGGGGCTTTGTCCATCTTAATATTCTTTAGCCTGCCCAACACATCTTCCTTCCTTATGTCAACGTGATCCAGAGTAAACAAATATCTATCTCTAATCTCAACATTCATCTTGTCCTTCTCCTTAGTGAACACTGATGCAAAATAATCATTGAGAATCTCACCCATTTTCTCAGGTTTGACACACAACTTTATCCTTTAGTGGGCCAACCTTTTCTCTAGTTACTGCCTTGCCTCTTATATATGAATAAAAGGCCTTGGAATTCTCCTTAATTCTGCTTGCTAAAGTTATTTCATGGCCATTTTTAGCCCGCTTGTTCCTCGTTTAAGATTGGTCCTACTCTCCCGCTATTCCTCCAAGGCCCGTTCTGTTCTTAGCTGCCTGGACCTTATGTATGTTTCCCTTTTCCTCTTGGCTAGTCGCACAATTTCTCCTGTCATCCATGGTTCATGCATCTTCCTTTCCTATCCCTTTTTTTAAAGGGACACGCCTATCCTGCACTATATTCAACTTATCTTTGAAAACCTTCCACATCTCATATGTTCATAAAGATTAGCAAAATCAAATTGGCAGAGGTAGTTGCAAGAAATAATTTATAAGTGTATTCTGGATGGTGTCCTATAATAATATGCTCTGGATTCAAGCAGAAATCAAGTTATTTTGGATCTGGTAAGAGAAAGGATTAATCACTGATCTTAGAATAAACAATCCCGTAGTGAACTGTAACCATAACATGGTAGAATTAATTATTTACTTTTAATGTGAGGAAAGTGGGTTACAAACAACTCCTTTGAACTTAAATAAAGGTAGGTGAATGGGAATGAGAGCAGAATTGGATAGATTAGATTCCCTACACTGTGGAAACAGGCCATTTGGCCCAACAAGTCCACACCAACCCTCTGAAGAGTAACACACCTAGACCCATTTCCCTCTGACTAATGTATGAACTCTATGGGCAATTTACATAAGCAAATTCACCTGACTTGTACATCCTTGGTCTGTGGGAGGAAACTCATGCAGAACAAACTCCACACAGACAGTCAGCCAGGGCTAGAACTGAACCTGGGTCGCTGGCACTGTGAGGCGGCTGTGCTAACCACTGAGCTACCATGCCAACCATTAGAGTACACAGGGAAAATGGTTACTAGAAAAGATGACTGATGTAAGTTAGTGGATGTGGTTTGTAGGTATAACCAAGTGAAGAATGATTATTGGAAAGGGGTAAACCCAATGATGGCTATCCAGAGAATTTAAGGACAGTGCCAAATTGAAAGTAACTACATACAACATGACAACATTTAGTGTAATGCAGAGTATTTGGTAAGTTTCAAAAGATGACCAAAAGTAACAAAGACATAAAATTAACTATGAGGCTAAACTAGCAAGTAACATAAAAACAGACAGTAAGAGTATCTTTAAGTACATAAAAAGAAAAACAGAGGCAACATGAGCACCTTTGGGAATGAGAGTGGGAAAATAATATCGAGGAACCAGGAAATGGCAGAGGAATGGAACAAATATTTCTCATCAACCTTCACAACAGAAACCACAAATAGCATTCAAATTAATTAAGAGGCTAAAGGTCGAGGAGGAAATAAACATAATAACTACCATGGGAGAAACATTACCAGGAAGCCTAAAGGTGCTAAAGACTGCTAAGTGCCCTGGACCTTAATGGGAAACTTCCCTGTGAATGAGAAAACTGCCAATGTACCCCCTTCATTCAAAAGGGAAGGAGCCAAAATACAGGTAATTTTAGAGCAATTCACAAATATCTGTCCTTGGGAAAAAGCTAGAGTGATTCTAAAGGATGTAATAGCAGAGCTTTTAGAGCTTTATGATATAATCAAGCAGAATCAACATTGGCTTTATGAGAGCTAACAACTGGCCTTAGTGGCAACCCATTCCTGTCCCCACGCACTCCCCGCCACTCCCACTATGCAATCCTCAGTGGTTGTTACTGGGTGCACAGCTCCAACTCTCTGCATTGGCACTGCTGAGGATAAGATTTGCTGCTCTCTGATTGATCCACTGTTCTCTGTAGCCAAGGTGTCTGCCCTTTGGGTCTCAGTTGGGGGTGGGTGGCCACTGCCTGATTGGTTTGTGGCTCAGTGGAACTTTCCATAATGTCCCTCACCAATTCTCCAGGTGGCAGGCAAGTGGCCCCAAGGTCACAGAAAGATTGTGCCTGTGGTGTCATTGCAGCTGCCAACTGCATGGAGTTTGAGTTTCTGGAATGTTCTACCCTCACTCTCTCGTTCTCCAACATCCTCACCTTCCACCTTCTCCTCTTGCTGCCTCATTCTCTGTCTCCTGCCTGGTCATTAGCCCCCATTGGTCCCCATACACTGGAATTTGACCAATGCTCTCAAACAGAGACAACCATTGGAAACTCACCATTCTAACTCATGGGACGTGGGGACCTGCCCAGTTTATGAGGTGGACATGCTGTCAGGCAAACTGAGTTTGAACCGGTGTAAAAGATCCACAGAGTCTGGCAAAGCAAGGCAAATGCTTTTTAGGTTTATTCAATTCCATCATGAAGATGGAATTAAGGAGAGATCTAATAGAAACTTACAAGATAATACATGGCTTGGAAAGGGTAGATGCTAGGAAATTGTTTCCGTTAGGCAAGGAGACTAGGACCCGTGGACACAGCCTTAGAATTAGAGGGGGTAAATTCAGAACAGAAATGCGGAGATATTTCTTCAGCCAGAGAGTGGTGGGCCTGTGGAATTCATTGCCGCGGAGTGCAGTGGAGGCCAGGACGCTAAATGTCTTCAAGGCAGAGATTAATAAATTCTTGATGTCACAAGGAATTAAGGACATGGGGAGAATGCGGGTAAGTGGAGTTGAAATGCCCGTCAGCCATGATTGAATGGCGGAGTGGACTCGATGGGCCAAATGGCCTTACTTCCACTCCTACGTCTTATGGCCTTATGGAATCCCATCTCGTTCACTAACACCCTTGAGGGAAAGAAATCTGCCATCCGTTCCTGATCTGGCCTGCATATAACTCTAGACCCACAACAAAGTGTTTGACCTTAACTGCCCTTTGGGTCATTAGTGATGGGCAAAAACTGCTGGCCAAGTTAGCAACGCCCACATTTCATAAACATATCTTAAAGAGTACCAAAGTGAGGCACATTAGAAGGTGATAATCTAGCCTGCATCTATAAATCAATATTTCTCCAATGTAAACAAATAACTTACATGAGGGCCTCACATCTGCAAATACTTGACTCTCTGCTGCATTGTTAGCATGCAAATTCATAGTGATCTCAAAGGGATAGTGTTCATAGAGCTGTGTTTTCAGGGAGCAAAGAGCAGTGTGGAGAGTTGAGACGCACCTCTGTCCAAAAGAATCAAAACATCAAATGCATGGCACTATCAAGTGAAGCTTGTGGTTAGCAAAAGACAATGAATGAGATGCATAGTTCAGCTGCTCAGCAACAAAGGGTCACTTTAGACCTTTTGCCTGAAGATAAAGAGAAACCACATGTGGAAGTCAGCTGTGAAATCTACTAGCAGATAAAATAATAGACGTGCTGCAGCAAGTTCATTCACACTTAACAATAGGGGGAAAAGTTAAAAAGCACACAACGCCAGGTTATAGTCCAACAGGTTTATTTGGAAGCTTTCGGAATGCTGTTTTTTCATCTTGGAGACAGGTTTATTTGGAAGCTTTCGGAATGCTGTTTTTTCATCTTGGAGCAGTGCTCCGAAAGCTAGTGCTTCCAAATAAACCTGTTGGACTGTAACCTGGTGTGGTGTGATTTTTAACTTTAGATTAGAGTGTGGTGCTAGAGAAGCACAGCGGGTCAGGCAGCATCTGAGGAGCAGGAAAATCGACGTTTCGGGCAAAAGCCCTTCATCAGGAATGATTTTTAACTTTGTCCACTCCAGTCCAACACCGCCACCTCCACAATAGGGGGGAGAATTAAGGCAAAAATAAGTTTCCACGGTGCCTTTTCAATCAGGCTTGTTTTATGAATATAACATCACCTTTTGACTCTCGTTGCATCCCCTTTTCATGGCAGCACTGGGGTGAAATAATAAGATGTTTAAAATTTATTCTGCAGGTTTAGATGCGGGGGGATTCCCTAACCCCCCCCATGTATCCTGAGGAAGAGGTGGTGGAATGATTCTCTCCTGCTCCAAATTCCTATGTTGCCACCTGCTCTTGAAATTTCCCCCCTCTCTTTCGATAAATAACACATTGAGACCCTCCTTTTGATCTGACAATTAAAGCATTCAGGCTTACTCTCAGACAGATGCCCCCAAAGATCACATGATCCCTTTCTTTTAACTTACTTTTCAAGATGCAGTCATGGAAGTTGTCAGTGTTTGATGGGGGAGTTCCAGATACTTGACCCAATAACAATGAAAGCAGATTGCTATTTGCTGTAGTCAGAATGTACTAAAATTTGCAGATGCACTTGAATCGCTCCAGGAACATAGGCACATAATCCAACAAAGAGTGTTCATATCTTAAATGCATGTTCATGTCTATTCAGGGATCACTGATTACAGGGCTGTATATTAATTCAGTTGAACGAAACCCAGTGGAGTCACTCAGTAAATCTCAGATTATGGAAAATCCATGGGATGTGGGTGTCGCTGGCTGGATCATTGTTTACTGCCTGTCTCTAGTTGCCCTTGAGTAGGTGGTGGCGAGCTGCCTTCTTAAACCACTGCAGTCCATGGGCTGTGATTAGACCAATAACGCCAGCTGGCAGAGAGTTCATGATTTTGACTCACTGACATGGAAGGAACAGCAATATATTTCCAAATGAGGATGGCGAAGGCTTGGGGTGAAACTTGAAGGTGGTGCGAATCTCGTTCTTTTAGACTGTAGCAGTTATTCATTTGGAGCCTTGGTGCTTCCTGCAATGCATCTTGTAGATGGTCTTGAGCATTGGTGATGGAGAGAGTGGATGGTGCCAATCATGCAGGCTGCTTCGCCCTGAATTGTGTCAAGCCTCTTGAATTGTTTGAGTTGCACTCATATGGCTGTTTCATTGCTGTCGCCAGGTCAGAACCCTACAATGAACCTCCTAATGGCACTGTTGGAGTGTCTACCACTATGAACTGCAGCTGTTCAAGAAGACAGCTCATCACCACATTCTGCAAGCCTACCAAATGATACCCATATAAAATGAAAGAATAAAAACAATTCTTCTCTTAAGAGCAAACAGAAAATAAATAGTTTTCCTTTCATTACCTTGAGACAGCATTTTGCAGCCAATGGAAGCGCCTTTGAAAACTAAATACTGTTGTAACGTGGGAAATGAAACAGCAAATTCACATACAGTAATTTCTAACAAAAGCAATGTGGTAAAAATCAGATAATTTTTTAAAATGATGTTTGAGATATACAGGAGAAAGGAAAGCTTTTGTGTTCTTCAAAATAACATAATGGAATTTTTTACATCCCTTGTGAGTGCAGACAGGAGCTGGTTTAATATCACACACAAAAAAAGAACAGTTTTCACATGAGGACATTTCACAGACACATGCTGAGAATTTCCAGTCTTTTCTGTTTGTAAGTCAAGCAATAAAGTCAGTTTAGACCCTCTAAGTCTATCTGAAGTCAGGTTCTGCTTTCTTGATTTCCTTTGAACAGCAGTTTTGCATGTTTTGCAAGGTTTCTTGCACATTAACAGTGAGGCCTGCAAATACTTTCCAAATTGCATCATCATACTTAGTACAAATCCACACTTGGCATCAGGAAACCCCTGTTATGAAATAATATTCCTGGTACAGCGGCATTGTAGCCACAAGGATTGGATTTAAGATATAGCAATTATGAACAGCCAAAGAATGAGATCAGGAAGGATTAATGCTAGCTACTTGAATTTCAGAGACCTCTCCACTACAGGCTACAGAAACCACTGCAGTGACTCATTGAGATTTTCAATCAAACTTCCTATCTGTGACCTCCTTCACTGAAAACAGCAAACTTCTGAAAAGACTATCACCTAAATAATGATTTCTGAGTATCATTCCGATCCCAGAATGGATCCCATGAGTTGGAAATTAGCTAATGCAATTGTTACTTAAAAGAGAAGTGAATGCGGAAATAGGGAACTCGAGGTTAGTTACCCTGGCACCACTAGGCAGGGAAATATTGGATTCTGTTGTGAAGGATGTGGTAACAAACTACATCGAAAATCATAACATGCATGACTGAGTCAGCACAGATATATGAAAGGAAACAGGTGTTTGAGAAATCTGCAGGAGATTTTAAGAGACATAAACTAGCTAGGCAGATAAAGTTATACCAATGAAGGGAACATTCTTGGATGCTGAACGCACCTTTGCTGGGATAAAAAAGATTAAGAGCGACGAATGCATGGTGAGTTTGTACAGGTGAGAAAGTAAGGTGTGTAGCGGACACAAAGAGTTTGCAAAGAGATAAAACTAGGTTAGGTGAGTGACAGGAATGCGACAGATGGAATATAATGTGGACACTTATAACGTTAATCCATTCCTGAAGGTCAAATAGAAAAGCAGGGAAGTTGTAATATGGTGAGAGTTTGGGAGTTTTTCTTCATTCATTCACGGGATGAGGGTGTCACTGGTTGACCCAGCATTTATTGCCCACCTGTAATTGCACAGAGGGCAATTAAAAAGCAACCACGTTGCTGTGGGTCTAGAATCACTTGTAGGCCAGACCAGGTAGGGATGGCAGTTTCCTTCTTGAAAAGACATTAATGAGCCAGGTGGGTTTTTCCTGACACTTGACCATGGATTCACAGTCATCATTAGATTTTTAATTCCAGAAATTTTATTGAATTCAAATTCCACCATCTGCCATGGTAGAATTATAACCCAGTCCCCAGAACATTAAGTGGCTCTCTGCATTAACAGTGCAGTGATAACAAAATTAGGCTATCGCCTGCCAAAAATGTGAGTACACAGAAGGTTTCAGTCAATATGTTCAAATTATAAAAAGCTAACATGCAAATGCAGTGAGTTATTAGAAGAGGAAATGACAGGAACACATCAAATACTGGAAATACTCAGTAGATCAGATGACATCCACAGAAAAAGAAACAGAATTAGTAATTGGGTTCACTAGAGTGATACTGGCATGAAAAGATTGTTTTAATGAGAGCATGTTTAAACACGTTGGAACTCTACTTAAGAGTCATAGAGTCATAGAGATGTACAGCACAGAAACAGACTTTTTGGTCCAAATTATCCATGCTGACCAGGTATCCTAATCTAATCTAATCCCATTTGCCAGCACATGGTCCGTATCCCTCTAAACCATTCCTATTCATATACCCATCCAGATGTACTTATTGGAATTTAGAGGAATGAGAGATGATCTCTTTGAAAGATAAAGGATTCTTAAGAAGTTTGACAGGGTAAATGCTGAGAGGATGTTTCCCTTCATGAGACTGTCAAGGACCAGAGGATACAATCTCAGAATTAAGGCGCCAATTTTACACTGCGATGAGGAGGAATTGTTTTCCCTGCAAAGGTTGTGAGTCTTTGGAACTTCTTGCCACAGAGAGCAGTGGGGTCTTGTTTAAATTTAAGGCTGAGTTAGATAGATTCTTGATCAACTGGGGAAATCCAGAGTCGGGGGAAAGGCTTTGGAAATGTGGAATGCCACATCAGCCATGATCCTACTGAATGGGGAACCAGGCTTGAGGGGCCAAATGGCCTCCTCCTATTCTTATTTCTCTTGGACTTTGTCTTAATTCTACCAACTTAGTGGAAATTAATGCTAGTGAGATGAACTGAAGAGTTGTCTGATCAATTTACACAATTAAAAGGTGAATCGATGGGTACTTTATGGGATGCTAGGTAGACAAGCAGAAGGCTGGAAGAACACAGTAAGTCAGGCAGAATCAGGAGGTGGATAAGTCAACGTTTCAGGTATAACCCATCTTGAGGACTGCGGGTGGGTACAAGGGGAGCTGCAGATAAAGAGGATGGCAGGGGCAGGGTGGTGAAGGTGGGATAGGCGAAGACAGGCAGAGGGTAAACCTGGTTGGTCAATGGGAGGAATGAATCTGGTAGTTGGCTGGGAGAAGTGGAAGAGAGAGGCCAGGAAGGAAGTCGAGGGATGGGAGTGGAGGGTATTTGAAATTGGAGGACTCAATGTTGAGTCCTCCTGGCTGTAGGGTGCCCAGCCGAAAGATGAGGTGTTGTTCCTCTAATTTGCAGTTTGGTTCATTTCGTTGTGGCAATGGAGGAGGCCGAGGATGGTCATGTCGGAAAGGGAGTGGGGAGGGGAATTGAAATGGGTGGTGACTGGGAGGTCCAGTCGGCCCCTGCAGGCCAAGCTGAGATACTTGGCGACTGTTCCCTAAGTTTAGGTTTGGTGTCCCCGATGTAGAGAAGACCACATCGGGAGCACCTAATGCACTTTGCACACGGCAACACAAGTTTCCACTCTCTGGCAGGGAAGGGTGAGGTGGGGAAACGGGTGTTGGGCGCAGGTGTAGAGCTTGGAAGCTTAATGTTGAAAATTGAGGAGGTGGGAATGGACGCTGTGAGTTTGGGTCCTGAATGCCCAGTAAATGTCTATGCAGCCTCCCTGCCAGCATGGAAATACAGCCCAATGTTTCAAATCAACGACTCATCAGCTGGGTGTCTAGGAACTAATACTGTCTTGACAATATCATTGCTCTTATTTAAGAAATCCAGATTACATGAAAGGTAATGTTATAAGTAATTTTAAGTGAGCTGCTGCAGTGTATCTGAAGACCATAAGACCAAAGAGCAGAACAGGCCACTCAACCCATCAAGTCTGTTCCATCATTCAATGAGATCATGGCTGATATGGTAGCCCTCAACTCCACCTTCCAGGCAGTTCTCTATAATCCTACAATATTGCTTTCTCTATGTTGTGCACTTTCCTCCATCTGCCTGTCTCTTCATTTCTAGGGTATTAGAAATTAAAATCTGCTTCACAGGTATAAAGCATTAGCACTTCCAAGTTGTCAACCAGCATAATTGGGGATAATTAGTTGGCTTCAAAGTTTAAGGTTTTAATTGCACACTAGCAAGAACAAGGACACTCTCTGACTCTTCAGTTTCCCTCATCACATATCGCCTGCTCCTTTCTCATTGCCATCCCTCTCTTCCACTTCACTGTTTCTCTGCCAGCTTAATGCGCTCTCTGCAATTTAGAAAATATAAAAACATTATCTGGAGGACTGTATACTTAATATGCTATCATTTATTCTGTCATGGGATTAAATCAACCTATATAGGAACACTCAATATAAATTATAACAACAACTGGGCTTTAAAAAATTGTCCTACTTTTCAATAGCATTTGAAGTGAAATTATTTTGCAGAATGTTGCAGAAGCTGCATGTATCAGTATGAATGAGTGAACACTATTTTCCTGTTTTGGGAAACTCAGACTGAACAATTCATCAAATTGAAACTGTGAATCAACCCAACGTCTTAGGAGAGATTGAGACCAACTAATACAACTGTTAAAAGGAAGGTCTGACCGAGAAAGAAACGAAGAAGAAATACACAGTTGTCATTGAGAAACAATGGTTGTTTGCGAGAATTACATAGGATCATAGAATCCTTCTGGTGTGGAAGCAGGCCATTCAGTCCATCGAGTCCACACTGACCCTCTGACGAGCATCTCATGCAGACCAACCTCCCTTACCCTATCCCTGTAACCCTGCATCTCCCATGGCTAATCCATCTAGCCTGCCCATCCCTGATCACTATAGGCAATTTCCCATGGCCAATTCATCTAACCTGCACATCTTTGGACTGTGGGAGGAGAGCGGAGCACCCAGAGGAAGCCCACGCAGACACGGGGAGCATGTTGTTGAGTCCTTTCTTTGAAGTCAAGGTTCAAAAGCAAGTCCGTCATTGAATCGTCAACAATCAACATCCTGGATGTCACCATTGACCAGAGCCTTAACCAGATCATCTGCATAGATACCGTGGCCACAAGAGTAGCTGGAAATTTCTGCACTGAGTGACTCTCCTCTTTACCCTCTCAAAGGCTGTTCACCATCTACAATGCAAATATCAGAAAGGTGCTAGGACATTCTCCATTTGCCTGGATGAGGGCTGCTTCAAGAACACTTAGGAAACTCATTGCCATCCAAGACAAAGCAGCTTGATTTAGGGCATCATCCATCACCAGTAATATTCATTCCCATCACTAACGGCACCCTGTCTGTAACATCCACAAGATGCACAGCATTAGGGCTAATTTGATAGTTGCTTCCATGTCCATGACCTTTATGAACTGGAATCATAGCATCACAGAACTGTTACAATATAGAATGAGGCCATTCAGCCCACCATGCCTGCACCAGTTCTATCTCCTAATGCGGTCTCCTACCTTTTCCTCATTTTCCTGCACACCATTTCTATCCAAATAATCATCCAATGCCCCTCTTGAATGTTTCAATTAAACTGCATCCATTATATTTCCAAGCAGTGTATTACATACCCAAACTACTCACTGTCTGCTTTGTCTTCCTCACATCACCAATGCTTCTTTTGCCTGCCAATTTAAATGTAAGCTCCCTTGTTCTTGATCTTTTAATGAATAGGAACAGCTTCATCCCTATTTTTATTTAACCCGCTCATGACTTTGAAAATCTCTATTAAATTTCCTGGCAGCATCCAAGGTGAACAGTCCCAACTCCTTCAATCTACCCTCATTGCTGACGTTTATCATTCCTGGGACCATACGTTTAAACCACTTAGAGTCATAGAGATGTACATACGAAAACAGACCATTTGGTCCAACTCATCCATGCCGACTAGATATCCCAAACTAATCTCGTCCCATTTGCAAGCACTTGGCCCATATCACTCGAAACCCTTCCTCTTCATATAGCTACCCTGATGCATTTTAAATGTTGTTGTTATACCAGCCTCCATCACTTCCTCTGGCAGCTCATTCCATACATGCACCACCCTCTGTGTGAAAATGTTGCCCCTTAGGTCCCTTTTAATTTTTTTCTCCTCTCACCCTAAACCTATGCCCTCTAGTTCTGGATGTTCCCCACCCCGGAGAAGAGACTTTGTCTATTAACCCTATCCAAGTCCGTCTTGATTTTATAAACCTGAGGTCATCCCCTCAGCATCCGATACTCTTTAATGCTTTCTCGTCTTTATATATGTGGCGCACACAACTGTCCATGATGTCCCTGCTGAAGATTCGGAATCTACCCAGAAAAATAAGGGCAGTCAGCAGATTGTGCTCCAGGTCAAGCACCATCATCACTTGGAAACACGTCAGTCTTCCTCCATTTTCACTGAATCAAAATCCTCGAGCAACACCTGCATGTGGACGTGCCTACACAAATGGACTGCAGCGGTTTAAGAAGGCAGCTCACCCATTGCCTTCTCAAGGGCAATTAGAGATGAGAATAAATTCCTTGCCAGTGATGCCTATATCCTGTGAATGAATAAAGAAAGATAGGCAGAAAATTGATAACTGAATGCGATCTGTTTTGTTTTTTTTAAAGTAGAAACTTGACTGAGGGAAGGACAGCTCAATGTTGTGCTTTTCGATGTGATAGGAGGGATAGTAAGAGAGGCAGGTGAGGCAGGCGAACGGCAGTTTAGATGAAGGAAAACATTACTACAGTAATTAACAAAGATATTTCAGAGGGATCATTTAGTGAAAATAGATGGATTAAAATTAGAAATAAAAAGGAATGATGGGATTATACGACAGACCTCCCAATAGTCAGAGAGAAATTGAGAAGCAAATGTGTAGAGAGAAAATATATGTAAGGATAATAAGGTTGCAATTTTAATTTTCCAACATTGACTGGGACTACTATAATGTTAAAGATTTGGATGGTGAAGAATTTGTTAAATGTGGGTGGCACAGTGGTTAGCATTGCTGCCTCACAGCGTCAGAGACCCGGGTTCTCTGACTGTGTGGAGTTTGCACATTGTCCCCGTGTCTGCGTGGGTTTGCTCTAGTTTCCTCCCACAGTCCAAAAATGTGCAGATTAGGTGAATTGGCCATGCTAAATTGCCCGTAGTGTTAGGTGCAAGGGTGAACGTAGGGGAATGGGTCTGAGTGGGTGCGCTTCGGCGGGTCGGTGTGGACTTGTTGGGCCGAAGGGCCTGTTTCCACACTGTAAGTAATCTAATCTAAATGTGTTGAGGAAAAGTTTCTTTATCGATATGTAAATGTTCCTACTAGAGTAGGAGAAGTGACTGAAGTGTTAATCAGGGAACACTTTGGGACTAGTAATCATAATATAATCAGTTTTAAAACATACGGAAAGAGATAAGTCTTCCATAAAAGTTCTAATTGAAGTAAGGCAAATTTTAAAGGTATAAAACAAGAACTTTCACAAGTTAATTGGAGTGGACTGTTTGCAGGTAGAGGAATGACTGACAAGTAGGAGGCCTTCATGAGTATGATAACAAGAGTTTAGAGGCATTAAGTCCCTGTTAGAGTGAGAGGCAAGGCTGGTAAGATTAGGGAATAATGGATGAATACAGATCTTGAGGTTCGAGCCAAGAATGAGGAAGAATCATACCCAGTCGGTTCTGCTATAACGTGTGGTTCTTCAATGCAAATTGGCTTTAACATGATTGAAGAATTCAGACCGTTATCTGTAGAATGGGAAATTCACTTACCTGTGTTGGGTATAATGCAACTCTGGCCCCATTAGTTGAAATGGCGCACTATTTTATGAATGTCTTATAACATGAAAACTGAACTAACATGTTACATCAAAACTGACTGTATTGGATATAGACAACTTGGATCTCTTGAAGAATATAAAGAGTTTCAGGGCATTCTTGAGAAGGAAATTAGGAAGGCAAAAAGGGGGAATGAGATAGCCTTGGCAGAAAAAGACTCTGCAAATACATCAAGAGCAAAAGAGCAACTAAACAGAGAGCAGGACCCTTAAGGTTCAATGAGGTTGTCTTTACATTGAACTTCATGAGATGAGAGACATAGTAACTGAATATTTCACATTAGTTTTTAACTGTGAGAAAGAAATGGAAACTAGTTTATATTACAGAAGAGAAAGTGCTGGAGGTTTTAGAAAACATAAACGTAGATACATCTCCGGGACCTGATCAAATGAATTCGAAGATGTTTTGGGAAGTTCGGGAGGAAATTGTGGAGCCACTAGCAGAAATATTTGTATCATCTCTAAACACAGAAGTACTGGAGGACTGGAGATGACTAATGTTATGCCTTTGTTTAAGAACAGCTGAAAGGAGAAGCCTGGAAACTATCGAGCTGTGAGTCTGGCATTGGTGGTGAGTAAGTTGTTGTTGGTGCTTCTGAAAGATAGGATTTACATGCATAAGGAATGATTAAGGATAGTCAGCATGTTTTTTTTTAAGATTAGATTACTTTTATTTAGATTAGATTACTTACAGTGTGGAAACAGGCCCTTCAGCCTAACAAGTCCACAGTGACCCTCCAAAGAGCAACCCACCCAGACCCATTCCCCTACACCTAACACTATGGGCAATTTAGCATGGCCAATTCACCTAATCTGCACATTTTTGGACTGGGGGAGGAAACCAGAACACCCGCAGGAAACCCATGCAGACATGGGGAGAATGTGCAAACTCCACACTGATAGTTACCTGAAGCGGGAATTGAACCCATGTCTTTGGCACTGTGAGGCAGCAGTGCTAACCACTGTGCCACCGTGTTTTGTGTGAGAGAAATTGTGTTCACAAACTTGATTGAGTTTTTAATTAAGTAACAAAAATTTGATGAGGGAAGAGTGGGAGACATTATTTGCTTAGATTTTAGCCTTTGGTAAGGTTCTGCATGGTAGACTAATTAGTAAAGTTAGATCACATGGGTTTCAGGGTGAGCTTGCCAATTGGCTACAAAATTGGCTTTGTGACAGAAGAGTATGATGTTCCACAGGGATCGGTACTGGATCCACTTTTGTTTGTTTTTATATAAATGATTTGGATGAGAATTGAGGAGGTATGTAAGCAAGTTTACGGATGACACCAGAATTGGTAGCTTTAGTGGACAATGAAGAAGGTTATCCAAGATTACAAAGAGATCTTGGTGAATTGGGTCAATGGGCTTAGGAGTGACAGATGGAGTTTAATTGGGATTAATGTTATGTATTGGATTTTGGTAAAACAAACAAGGATGGGACTTATACAATTAATGGCAGGGTAGTACTGTAGAACAGAGAGACCTAGGGGTTCAGGTACATAATTCTTTGAAATTTGTGTCACAGGTAGATAAGGTGGTTAAGAAGGTGTTTAGCACGCTTGCCTTCATTGGTCAGACCTTTGAGTATAGGAGTTGGGACATCATGTTGAGGTTGTACACGACATTAGTGAGGCCTCTTCTGGAGTACTGTGTCCAGTTTTGGTCACCCTGTTATAGGAAGGATATTAGTGAACTGGAGAGGATTTAGAAATGATTTACCAGGATGTTGCCAGGAATAGAGGTTTGGTTTCTAAAAATACACTGGAAATGCTGGACTGTATTCACTGTAGTGAAGGAGGCTGAGGGGTGACGTTATTGTAGTTAAGAAACTCATGAGAGGCATAATTAATGTGAATACAAGGGACTTTTCCCTAGGGTGGGGGAGTTCAAACCTAGGGGACATATTTTGTAAGGTAGGAGAAGCAAGATTTAAAAAGGACATAAGGAGCAACCTTTTTACACAGAGAGTGGCTTGTGTGTGGAATGAACCATCACAGAAAGTGGTGGATGCGGGTACAGTTGCAACATTTAAAAGACAGTTGGATAAGTTCCTGAATTGCAAAGGTTTAGAGGGAGAAGGGCCAAGTGCAGACTAGTTTAGTTTGGGAATGTGGTCAGACCAAAGGGTCTTTTTCCATGCTGTGTGACTCTATGACTCTTTGACAGTATCTTTATAAGTGGTATTGCTCTTTTTCTATACAATATTCCACATCTCAGATAGGGAACTTGAATTGGAGGTTATTCGATCACAGTAATGTTACTAAGAAGCAGATCCTTTTTGGAACAAACTGTAAAGTGGCTGCATTCTTGACAAACATCACAAAGCTTACCAGACAGTACTTGCTTCAGCTGTTTTGCAATGCAATTGAACGGCTGGTGGTTGGCAAGTTCTGTTTTCACTGTTGAATGAATTGCGTCACAAGAATATGCAGTTCGAAATCAAATTCCGTCTGGTCTTTATTGCTGGATAATTTCCATGAAGAGGAGTGAATCGATTTCCTCTGGAAAACTTGTGTGGTTCTGAAGTTACATTTTTGTGGATGATTTTTACTTGTTTTTCTCCCTTAACGAAAATATTGTTGCTACTGAAACATAGGATGCATATATCTTAGACGTGCAACCTCAGTGTAGAGTGGTTGTTGTTTTACGAAGCTGTCGGTATGAAATGTAGTGTCTGCTAACTTAAAAAATCTTGAACCTATCTACAAACTTCAGTAAGTACAATTTAGATGCATTATTACACCATTTTGCTCCTCTCTCTCTCTCTCTCTTTCTCTCTGAAACAACCACCTGGACTAGTTTAATATTTCCTGCATAATATTTCCATTTTCTGATTACCATGACAACAAGGAAGTTCAAGATATTTTCACAGAGTTTAAGGTGTCACCTGGGGGACTGGGGGTGTTCTGGTTTTGCACTATACGAGATGGGGGTGGGGGCGGGGGGGTGCGGTTTCAGAAACAAGTTCTACTACCAGCTGGCAGTGCCAACATTGCAGTGACAGAAGAGGCATTAGAACCAGATGTTGTTCCGGTCCAGAAATGCAGGATGGTGTGTTCATCCACACGACGCTCCATGTTACCTGGTGTGCAGGCAAACTAGAAGTTTCTGAGGCCAAGGGAGTCTTCCGGATACCATGAACATTTACTAACGGGGAGCTACACCATTTCCTTTGGACGTTCTAAACGTGCAGGCATCTTGTATAAAGATACTGTGCTCAAAATGAGGTAAGTCCCTACATTGGGCCCAGTGATCAAGATAGGTGGTTACCTTATATGACAACACTCAAGCTTCACGTTATCTGCTCCTCACCAATTGAGCAGCCTGCACCCAGCATAAAGGACAATGTTGAGGGGCCTCCACAATGGGCATGGGGGTACGGGGAATTGAGGGGAAGCAGGGATCCATCCCGAAGGCAGTGATTGTGACAGGACCATCGAATCTAATGTTAAACCAGTGAACCCATCCAAAAGCTGATAATTTTAACACAACTGGACATATAGGTAGCCATCTCAGTGGGCTTATGGGAAAAGGCTGATTGGGAGTGGTGCGTTCTCCATGGTAATAGAACCATGCCAGAAGTGCAGCCAATCGTGGAGCCAGTGCTGAAGGAAAGGGTTGACCTTGGTGTATTCAGATCTCTTGACTTGATAATTTGAGCTTTGGAGCTAGGAAGGTGGAGGGTTGGGGAGGGGGGAGGGTGGACTGGGGAGTTGTGGTGATATAATGGTAATGTCACTGGTCTCATAATCCACAATCCTGGACCAATGTTCAGAGGACATGTGTTTAAATCCTACCCATGGCACCATAAATCAGATAAAATCAGGAATAAAGAGTTGGCCTCAGCGTGACCAAGCCACCATGGGTGATTGTCATAAAATCCCACCTGGTTCACTAATCAGAGGAAATCAGCTGATCTGACATAGATATACCCACTGCAATGTGCTTGATACTTGACTACTGTCTAGGCAATTAGTGATGTGCATGACATGTTGACTCAGCCACTGATGTCTATATCTCAAGATGAAAATCTGTCCCAAACGTACTGATGGAGGTGAAGATGTAATGTTGGTGGATTTGTGATTAGCAAGAAGACAGGCCAGACATTTAACATCAACTGAGTGAGGTGAGTGGTAGCTGCATCTTAAAAGAGCGGATTTCTGGAATTCTCTCTGTGTGGGTGATTGACAGTGCTGATGTTGTCTCAATGTTGCTACAATTGGTCAACAAGGATTATGGCAAAGTTGCATCCATGTGCCATAACATAAGTTAGGTTCTGACCTGAATGACTGTCGCATTCATTCGAACATTTCTAAGTGCCACTGCTTTATTGTCTAATGTATGGTCACCATAAAATCTGCTGTTCACAGAATCACAGAATTCTTATGGCATAGAAGGAGGCTATTCAGCCCATCATACCTGTAGTGGTTCTTCCAGTGTGCATCCATGTGCCAATCTCCTGTTTTACACAAATGCTATCAAGGGAATCAGACAGGGAAGCAACTGTGTTCGGGGCACATAGAGTCATGGAGATGTACAGCACAGAAACAGACCCTTCACTCCAACTCGTCCACGCCAACCAGATATCCTCAACTAATCTAGTCCCAGTTGCCAGCATTTGGCCTATATCCCTCTGACATCTTCCTATTCATATACTCATCCAGATAATTTTAAATGTTGGAATTGTACCAACCTCCATCACTTCCTCTGGCAGCTCATTCCATACATGCACCACCCTCTGTGTGAAAAAGTTGCAGCTTAGGTCACTTTTAAACCTTTCCCCTCTGACCTTAAAACTATGCCCTCTAGTTTTGAACTATCTGACCCTGGGAAAAAGTCCTTGGCTGTTCACCCTATCCATGCCTTTCATGGTTTTATAAACCCCTATAAAGTCACATCTGAACCTCTGATGCCCCAGAGAAACTAGCTGCAGCCGATTCAACCTCCCCCTATAGCTCAAAACCTCCACACCCGGCAACATCCTTGTAAATCTCTGTGCACCTTTTCAAGTTTAACAACATCTTTTCTGGAGCAGGGAGACTAGGTTTGAGCACACTATTACAAAAGTGGTCTAACCAATATCCTGCATAGCTGCAACATGATGAGCCAGGGTGGACTGGGCAAGAAGAGGGGAAAATTTGGATTGGAAATATTTAGGTGATGAGTGAGGGGGTGGATTCCTTTGATGGGCATCGGCGATCGTGGTAACTGGCCTCTAGTTCACCAAGCCAGGCAAGAACAGTACAGGGCAGCCAGATTAAGAATGCCAGAACACGTTCAAGGGGCTGAATGGACTATTCCTACTCCTACTCCTATGTTTCTGTAATACCTAATTTCTTGGTCACCTCATTGACCTGCAAACCAGCAACCCTACTCCACCAATCTAGAGAGGGCAGGATGGCATATGTGCATCACTTGGTCTGGACACCTCCCTCAACAAAGGAAAGAGTTTATCCTCAGCTTCCCCAACTCGAGTCGCTAGGACCAATCTGAATGCAGCCCGTTGTTACTCACTGTCTATCTTTCTTGCCTGTGATTATGCTTGGCCAAGCATTCACAGATTGTCATTATGGTGACTGTAATTCATAGTGCAGGGAGATTTGATCAGTTCCTGCAGGCTAAGAAACCATGCTGTACGAGATCAGTATCAATTCATTTGTTGAAAATGAAAATACTCAGAATTTGTAAGTGTGATCAAAAGTCAGGAAGCGGTTACAGAATGTATCCGGACAACAAATGACTCACTCACTTTAACTCACCTCACATCAGCACAAAAATACATTACTGTATCATAGTTGTGAAGTTCTCAATGCTTTGTCCTGAGTGTTTGCGAACATATCATCAGCACTGAGAACCATTTTTACAGCAGTTTGATATCAAACTCTTCAGCAGTGAGTTGTAGCTGTAGCTGTTAACACGAAAAAGAGCTGCCAAAAAGTTCAGAGCTTCCAACTGCTTGGGGATAACAGTGGTCTGTGTATACACTTGTCACCCACTTGTTATTTTAATAGTCTCTTGGACCTCATTACTTCTGTTTGTCAAGCCTCCTAAGTCATGAAGAAAGCACAAAGGAAGACTGTCCACCAGTGATCTGAGGGCTGTAAGATGTAGGAACATAATTAGGCAATCATGTCTGCCCCGCTATTTAATCATGGCTGATATGTTTCTCAACCCCATTCTCCTGCCTTCTCCCTGTAACCCTTGATCCCCTTACCAATCAAGAACATACCTAACTCTGTATCAAATGTGCTTAGCAGTTTGGCCTCCACAGCCCTCTGCGGCAATGAGTTCCACGGAATCCCCACCCTCTGGCTGAAGAGATTCCTCCTTATCTCAGTGTGAAAGGATCACCCCCTCATCTGAAGCTTTGGCTCTGGGTCCTAGTCTGTCCTGCTATTGGAAACATCTTCTCCATGTTCATTCTATCCAGGCCTTTCAGTATTCTGTAAGTTTCAACGTGACACCCTGCCCCCTCCCCCGCCCCCCCCCCCATCCTTCTAAACTCCATCAACTACAGATCTAGAGTCCTCAACCACTCCTCATATGACAAGCTCTTAATCCCTGGGATCATTGTTGTAAACCTCCTCTGGACCCTTTCTATGGCCAGCACACCCACCCTTAGACACAGGGCCCATTACTGCTCACTATATTCCAAATGTGGTCTGAACAGAACCTTATCTGGCTTCAGCAGTACACCTTCTGTTCTTGTATTCTAGCCCTCTTGAAATTAATGCTAAGATTGCATTTGCCTTCCTAACTGCCAACTGAACCTTCATGTTCATCTTAAGAGAATCCTGAACTAAGGCTCCTAAGTTCCTTTGTGCTTCAGAATTCTGAAGCCTTTCCCTGTTTAGAAAATAGCCTACATCAGTATTCTTACTACCAAAGTGCATACCCTCACTCTTTCCCACCTTGTATTCCATCTGCCCACTCTCCTAGACATGCCAGTCCTTCTGTAGCCTCCCCACTTCCTCAACACTATTTGTCCCTCCATCCATCTTTGTGTTGTCTGAGGTGAGGACAGCAGAGGTACCCCGACCTTACCTAAAAAAAGAAATTGCGAGGGAAACTCAACACGTCTGGCAGCATCTGTTTTGAGTTAATGTTTTGAGTCCGGTATGACTCTTCAGAACTGCCATAACCCTGAAGCCATGGTAAATGCAGATGGATAAGTACATGAATAAAAAAGGTTTGGAGGGTTATGGACCAGGTGCGGGCAGGTGGGGCTAGTTTAGCTTGGGATTATGTTCTGCATGGATTGGTTGGACCAAATGGTCTGTTTCTATGCTGTAACAGTCATGTTTGCAACTTCCTTGATTGTTCCTGTTTCTCAACCTCACTTTATACATCAGCACAAAAATACAATACTGCACCGTGGTTGTGGAATTTTTGTTGCTTTGCACTGAGTGCTTGCCAACATATGATCAGCATTAAGATTTGTTGGTGCAAATTATAAATCATGTATTTTTGCCCAACACCAGGTCATAGTCCACTTGGTTTATTTGAATTCACTGGCTTTTGAAGCACTGCTCCTTCGTCAGGTCACCTGAAAGCTTGTGACTTCAAATAAACCTGTTGGACTATTACCTGGTGTCATGTGACTTCTGACTTTGTCCACCCCAGTTCAACACCGGCACCTCCACATCATGTATTTTTGCAGCAGTTTGTTATTGAACCATTCACAGTGTGTAGAGGCTTGAAAGGTCCTGCTCACTTCATGCTACAAGTAACTGCCAAAGACCAGGGCTTCCTACTGGCTTCTTCCATCGTAAAGTGGCTCTAACACTTTCCTGGATCCCTAAGTGGAGAGATGTTGCAAGGTTATAATAACGACAGTAAGCTGGGCTGTCCCAGACCTCCAGGAGAATGTGAGAACTGCAGATGCAGGAAATCAGAGTCGAGAGTATGGTGCTGGCTCGAAAAGCACAGCAGGTCAGGCAGCATCCGAGGAGCAGGAGAGTTAACGTTTCGGGCATAAGCCCTTCATCAGGAGTGAGGCTTGTGGGCCGGGGGGCTGAGAGATAAAAGGAGGGGTGTGGGTTGGGGGGAAGGTAGCTGAGAAAGTGATAGGTGGATAAAGGTGAGGGAGAAGGTGATAGGTCAGAGGGGAGAGTGATGAACAGGTCAGGAGGGCGGGACTGGGATAATGTGGGGGGAGAGGAAATGAGGAAGCTGTTAAAATCCATATTTATCCCGTGTGGTCCCAGACCTCTGCAGTCTAGTGTATTGCGTGCAGTTTGCACTTTGCCCATCATCTCCCAATGGTGCCCCAGCTCCTCTCCACAACCAAGTGAAAAATCGCACAACACCAGGTTTTAGTCCAACAGATTGATTTGGAGGTACAAGCTTTCAGAGTACTGTCCATTCATTAGGTAACTAGCTACCTGATGAAGGAATAGCACTCCGAAAGCTCATACTTCCAAATAAACCTATTGGACTATAACCTGATGTTGTGTGATTTTAACTTTGTCCATCCCAGTCCAACACTGGCACCTCCGCATCATGTCTCTCCACAGTCAGGCAGTCTTGAACTTCATGGAGCACTGCATTCCAAGCAGGTTAAGAATACACTGTGATATTGACCAGCAGGAAATGTTTAAAAGTGAAAAGTTTAAGAGGGGAAAGATTTAAAAGGGACTTTTTCATGCAGAGGATGGTGCATGTATAGAGTGAGCTGCCAGAGGAAGTGGTGGAGGCTGGTACAATTGCAACATTTAAAAGGCATCTGGATGGGTATACGAATAGGAAGGGTTCAGAGGGATATGGGCCAAGTGCTGGCAAATGGGACTGGATTGGTTTAGGATATCTGGTCGGCATGGACGTGTTGGACCGAAGGGTCTGTTTCCATGCTGTACATCTCTGACTCGATGTGAGATGCAAGTGACAGAAGAGTATCAGCCCAATGGCAAAGATGGCTCCTGAGTTGCGGTGGCTTTGATGTTGGTTGGGTCCAATCGTG
>NC_057722.1:73574150-73575400 GCF_004010195.1 Chiloscyllium plagiosum | reverse complement strand
ATTGGCTCTCCTTCATTTTTGATTGAATTAGCTAATTTTAATTGAAATGTGATGCCTACATACGAAAAACCCCTCTACCTAATAGCAGCACAATTCAGAATTTTGCAATTTGTAGTATGGCAAAGTCCTACTGTCTCTCTTATTTTTAGTTTTTAATGTGCGTTTCGACATATTATGTCACCCTTCCAAGGCCATCACACCCTGAGGTGGGATTAAAACCCACCTTTTCCCTTTTCACCCCCCTATCTCATCTCTTAAATTTTTAAAATGAATCAACTCAGACATTTTACGAAGTGGGCAGGACTTGAACCTCTAGGACCTCTGCCCTAGAGTGGGGACACTACCATGGTGTCACAAGAGCCTCAAAATCAACAGGACTCAAACCTTGCCGAATGCAACAAGGATAAAGTTCCAGTTTCAAATCCTGCCACAGCGGTTAGTGGAATTTGGATTCAATAAAAAAACTTAATAATACAGGTTAACATACCATTAACAAATTGACACAATTTGGATAGCTCTTTCAACGAGCTGCTGCATGGGCTGAATTTCTTATCTTATATCATTCCATAGAACATAGAACATAGAACAATACAGCACAGAACAGGCCCTTCGGCCCACGATGTTGTGCCGAACATTTGTCCTAGCTTAAGCAGCCATCCATGTACGTATCCAATTGCCGCTTAAAGTTCACCAAAGATTCTGACTCTGCCACTCCCACAGGCAGTGCATTCCATGCCCCCACCACTCTCTGGCTAAAGAACCTACCCCTGACATCTCCCCTATACCTTCCACCCTTCACCTTAAATTTATGTCCCCTTGTAACACTCTGTTGTACCCGGGGAAAAAGTTTCTGACTGTCTACTCTATCTATACCTCTGATCATCTTATAAACCTCTACCAAGTTACCCCTCATCCTTCGCCGTTCCAACGAGAAAAGGCCGAGAACTCTCAACCTATCCTCGGACGACTTCCTCTCCATTCCAGGCAACATCCTGGTAAATCTTCTCTGCAACCTCTCCAAAGCTCCCACATCTTTCCTAAAGTGAGGCGACCAGAACTGCACACAGTACTCCAACTGTGGCCTAACCAAAGTCCTGTACAGCTGCAACATCACTTCACGACTCTTGAATTCAATCCCTCTGCTAATGAACGATAATACTCCATAGGCCTTCTTACAAACTCTATCCACCTGAGTGGCAACCTTCAAAGATCTATGTACATAGACACCAAGATCCCTCTGTTCCTCCACC
>NC_057722.1:73569000-73572157 GCF_004010195.1 Chiloscyllium plagiosum | reverse complement strand
CTACTTGCTGGACTACAAATCCGGATCCCATCCCCCGAAGAGTGCTAGCAAACCTACCTCCCAGGATATTGGTGCCCTTCTGGTTCAGGTGCAACCCGTCCTGTTTGTACAGGTCCCACCTTCCCCAGAATGCAGTCCAATTGTCCAAATACCTGAAGCCCTCCCTCCTACACCATCCTTGCAGCCACGTGTTCAACTGCACTCTCTCCCTATTCTTTGCCTCACTGTCACGTGGCACCAGCAACAACCCAGAGATGACGACTCTGTCCGTCCTAGCTTTTAGCTTCCAGCCTAACTCCCTGAGCTCCTGAATGACCTCCCCACCCCTCTTCCTACCTATGTCGTTGGTGCCAACGTGCACCACGACTTCTGGCTGCACATCCTCCCCCTTAAGGAATCTGAAGACGTCTCGGACCCTGGCACCCGGGAGGGAACAAACCATCCGAGAGTCTCGCCCATGTCCACAGAACCGCCTGTCTGTCTCTCTAACTATAGAGTCTCCTATAACTAGCGCTCTCCTCCTCTCCCCCTTTCCCTTCTGAGCCTCAGAGCCGGACCTCATGCCAGAGACCCGGTCACTGCAGTTTACCCCTGCTAGGCCATCCCCCCCAACAGTATCCAAAGCGGTATACTTATTGTTGAGGGGAACAACCACAGGGGATCCCTGCACGGCCTGCTTCCTCCCCTTCCCACCTCTAACTGTTACCCAGCTACCTCTGTTCTCTGGCGTAACTACTGTAGCTTCTATCTTTCAACCTGTCAACCTCTCGAATAATCCTCAGTTCATCCAACTCCAGCTCCAGTTCCCTAACGCATCCTGGATTCATTGCATCCAAAGGGAACCCATAGGAAAACCCTGCCCTTGTGGCATCGTCTCTGGAATACTGAACATTGTACAATGTTTGCAGTAAATAGATTCCAGATTTATGCAGTTGCTACTGACTTTCAAAAAAATCCCAGAGCCTGCTTTTCATTTACAACCAAATTGTGAATGTTCTGTGAGATAAATGCAAATTAAGATTTTATGGCTTGTGGAGATTCTGGGGGGGAGATGTGGTTTGCAGTTATTCAGTGACATAGGATGCGAGGAAGGGAAAGAGAAGAGGTTTTGTAATTTGAAGTTATACTGTCAGAATGCTCCATAAATGACATCAATAACCATTGATGAGGCCAGTCTCCCTCTTACAGGAAGGATGTTGTGAAACTCGAAAGGGTTCAGAAGAAATTTAAAAGGATGTTGCCAGGGTTGGAAGGTTTGAGCTATAGGGAGAGGCTGAATAGGCTGGGGCTGTTTTCCCTGGAGCATCAGAGGCTGAGGGGTGAACTTATAGAGTTCTATAAAATCATGAGGGGCATGGACAGGGTAAATAGACAAAGTCTCTTCCCTGGGGTGGGGGAATCCAGAACTAGAGGGTATAGGTTTAGGGTGAGAGGGGAAATATTAAACGGGACCTAAGGGGCAACATTTTCACGCAAAAAGTGGTGCATGTGTGGAATGAGCTGCCAGAGGAGGTGGTGGAGGCTGGTCCAATTATCAAATTTAAAAGGCATCAAGATGAGTAAATGAATAGGAAGGGTTTAGAGACATATGAGCCAAGTGCTGGCAAATGGGACTAGATTAATTTAGAATATCTCGTCGACATGGATGAATTGGACCAGAATCTCTGTTTCCATGCTGTATGACTCTAATACACAGAAAAGTAAGAATGGCCACAGTTCTATCAAGTTGCCCAAGCCAGCATTGAAGTGTTGACCTGAAAAGTCAATGTTTGATGTTGTAAATAGCATTAAATATTATTGAATACTATTCTTTCTGTGTTAGCATCTAAACCTTGTTAACGCATTCCTTTCAGATTTACCAAATAATGAATAATGGGTCTTTACATCCCACTTGGCTGAAGCATGTCAACGAAATGTAGAGGGACTATAAGGGAAGGCAAGCTTCTCAAAGGGAAAGGAGGAGGGTGGAGAGAAAATGTTGTGATCCCCATGGAGACTGATGACCTTAAAACAATAAATTCAAATTTTTGGTTGATAGCTGAAAGGAAGACCCAAGATATCACGGTTTTATTTTTTTTACAGATCAGATGCACGGTGGCTTTTTTTTTATTCATTCATGGGACATGGGTGCTGCTGGTTGGGCAGCATTTATTGCTCAGCTCGGCCATTTCAGAGGCTAGTTAAGAGTCAAAAGCATTACTGTGGGTCTGGAGTCACATGTAGGCCAGACCAGATAAGGATGGCAAATTTCCTTCCATAAAGGACACTGATGAACCGGATGAGTTTTTCTGGCAATCGGCAATGGTTTCATGATCATCAGTAAATTATTGATTCCAGATTATTATTGAATTCAAATTCTACTTTCTGCCATGGCAGGATTCAAACCCAGGTCCCCAAAATATTGACTGACTTTCTGGATTATTCGTCAATCAATAATACCATAAAATCATAGAGACGTGCAGCACGGAAACAGACCTTTCAGTGCAACTCGTCCATGCCAACCAGATTTCCTAAATTAATCTAGCCCCTTTTGCCATATTTCTCCATATTCCTCTAAACCCGTCCTATTCGCAGACCCATCCAGATGCCTTTTAAATATTACAATTGTACCAGCCTCCACCACTTTCTCTGGCAGCTCATTCCATACACACTCCATGCTCTGCGTGAAATAGTTATCCCGTAGGTCCCTTTGAAATCTTTCCCCTGTCACCCGAAACCATTGCCTCCCCTAAACACTTGTTGTAACATTGAAACATAGGAACAGGAGTAGATCATTCAGCACCACGAGCCTATTAGGGTCATAGAGTCATAGAGATGTACAGCATGGAAACAGAACCTTCAGTCCAACCTGTCCATGCCGACCAGATATCCCAACCCAATCTAGTCCCACCTGCCAGCACCTGGCACATATTCCTCCAAACCCTTCCTATTCACATACCATTCCAAATGCCTCTTAAATGTTGCAATTGTACCAGCCTCTACCACTTCCTCTGGCAGCTCATTCCACACACATACCACCCTCTGCGTGAAAACATTTCCCACTTAGGTCTCTTTTATATTTTTCCCCTCTCACCCTAAACCTATGCCCTCTAGTTCTGGACTCCCCCACCCCAGGGAAGAGACTTTGTCTATTTATCCTATCCATGCCCCTCATAAT
>NC_057722.1:73566415-73567876 GCF_004010195.1 Chiloscyllium plagiosum | reverse complement strand
TATTCTCTCCCTAGTTACCCTTTTGTCCTTAATATATTTGTAAAAATCCTTTGGATTCTCCTTAATTCTATTTGCCAGTGCTATCTCCTGTCCCCGTTTTGCCCTCCTGATTTCCCTCTTAAGTATTCTCCTACTTTCTTTATACTCTTCTAAGGATTCACTCGATCTATCCTCGATCTATACCTGACATATGCTTCCTTCTTTTTCTTGATCAAATACCTACCAGCCTTCCTTTTCACCCTGAATCCTAACAGAAATATACTTTCTCTGGATTCTCATTATCTCAATTCTGAAGTCTTCCCATTTTCCAGCCATCCCTTTACCTGCGAACATCTGCCTCCAATCAGTTTTCGAAAGTTCTTGCCTAATACCATCAAAATTGGCCTTTTTCCAGTTTAGAACTTCAACTTTTAGATCTGATCTATCCTTTTCCATCACTATTTTAAAACAAATAGAATTATGGTCGCTGGCCCAAAGTGCTCCCCCACTGCCTTATTTCCCAAGTGTAGTTCAAGTTTTGCACCTTGAACACATTTAAAAAATTCCTCTTCATCTAAACCCTTAACACTATGGCAGTCCCAGTCGATGTTTGGAAAGTTAAAATCCCCGACCATAACTACCCTATTATTCTTACAGATAGCTGAGATCTCCTTACAAGTTAATTTCTCAATTTCCCTCTGACTATTAGGGGGTATATAATACAATCCCAATAAGATGATCATCCCTTTCTTATTTCTCAGTTCCACCAGTTCCCTGGATGTATTTCCGGGAATATCCTCCCTCAGCACAGCTGTAATGTTATCCCAGATCAGAAATGCCACTCCCCCTCCTCTTGCCTCCCTTTCTATCCTTCCTGTAGCATTTGTATCCTGGAACATTAAGCTGCCAGTCCTGCCTATCCCTGAGCCACGTTTCCATAATTGCTATGATATCCCAGTCCCATGTTCGTAACCATGCCTTGAGTTCATCTCCCTTCCCTGATAGGCCCCTTGCAATGAAAGTTGAAACTTTATTGCTGGAACAGCACAGCAGGTCAGGCAGCATCCAGGGAACAGGAGATTCGACGTTTCGGGCACAGGCCCTTCTTCAGGAATGAGCAGAGAGTGTTCAGCAGGAGAAGATAAAAGGTAGGGAGGAGGGACTTGGAGGAGGGGCGTTGGAAATGTGATAGGTGGAAAGAGGTCAAGGTGAGGGTGATAGGTCGGAGTAGGATGGAGGCAGAGAGGTCAAGAAGAAGACTGCAGGCCAGGAAGGCGGTGCCGGGCGGGAGGGACTCGGCTGAGACAAGGTGGGGGGAGGGAGAAACTGGTGAAGTCCAAGTTCATCCCCTGTGGTTGGAGGGCTCCCAGTCGGAAGATAAGACGCTCCCCCTCCGACCGGCGGGTTGTTGTGGTTTGGCGGTGGATGAGTCCAATGACCTGCATATCCTCGGTGGAGTGGGAGGGGGAGATGAAATGCTGT
>NC_057722.1:73512225-73563253 GCF_004010195.1 Chiloscyllium plagiosum | reverse complement strand
CTTTTCCAGCAATAAAGTTTCAACTTTGATCTCCAGCATCTGCAGATCTCACTTTCTCCTCGAAGATTTCAACCTACTGCGAATCCTCTTACAAGGATGCCTTCCTTGAAGAAGCTCTCTGCCTCTCTCTACAAAGATTTCAGTGAGTCCCTCTCTCACTGCACACCCCAGGTCATCTCCTCTGCCAACTCCCCTCCTCCAAGTCCCTCCTCCCTACCTTTTATCTTCTCCTGCTGAACACTCTCTGCTCATTCCTGAAGAAGGGCCTGTGCCCGAAACGTCGAATCTCCTGTTCCCTGGATGCTGCCTGACCTGCTGTGCTGTTCCAGCAATAAAGTTTCAACTTTGATCTCCAGCATCTGCAGACCTCACTTTCTCCCTTGCATTGAAATAAATGCAGTTTAATTTATTAGTCCTACCTTGTCCCTGACTGTTTGACTCACTTCTGTTCTCAGCTGTACCTGTCTCAGATCGATCTCTTTCCTCACTATCTCCCTGACTACGAATTCTTTCTCTTCCTTGCCATTTCTTATATTTACATGTTTTACCACAAGTAGAGTTGCTTTCTATTAATGTTGAAATTTGTTTCGAATTGCTTTTGTTCTGAATAATAGTCAGTCAGGCAAATTAGTCATCCTGCTGTTCTAATAGGGACTGTACAGATTTACTGACAGCTTGTGGAAACCTGGGGAAGAATCTTTGGTACTGTCTTCATATTTAAGGCATCACAATTTTCTGCAGTTGCCTTTTGTCACTCCTATTCTAGAACCCCACGTTAATGCTGTGAGGATATGGGTTTGAATCCTGCTATGCAGAAGATGAAGTTTGGGTTCAATAAAAATCGAGAATGAAAATGAGAGCCCAATGACCACTATGTAATCATTCTCAATCATAATAGAAATCCGGTTCACTAATGCCCTTTAGGGAAGAAAACTGCCATCCTTACCTGGTCCACTCTATATGTGACTTCAGACCCACACCTTGTCTTTGATCCTGCCTTTCAAATCGCCTTAGCAAGCTGTTCAGTTCCATGGCAATAAATGCTAGCCTCATCAGCAATGCCCACATCTCATAACTGAACAAAGTAAAAAGGTCTCTTTCATCCACTCTGTTCATTCAATGATTTTTCAGTCAACAGACAGTCAGACATTTTGCTAGCAAACCTTTAATTAAATATGTACATAATGTCACTGCACTCTGAGTGAGCATAGGTGTAATTCTGAGATGCCTTATTAGTGTACATTGTTAACTGTCAATAAACATCCAAACATCTGACTCAGTACAAGCACAACTCCTTGTGGTATATGTTACATGAGATTACGCAAAGAAAACCACAAAGCATGTCATCTACATCTGGGAATTAAAATGCATATGAATTTTAATTTTGAAAGAAATCTCTTTGATTTTATTTCCCATTCTGACTGACCAATGTGTTAGAAGAATTCATTACTCTCCCAAAGCTTCCAGCAATGACAGCTGGGAGAATAGGACGTGTGTAGGCTCCTGTATCCTTGAATAAAGAAGAGCACTTCACTCTGGGGCATCCCTTACATGTGGAAAGCAAGCACCTTGACTTTTACACATGATCCACGGACACTTGATGCTGCAGATTACCCCATTCCTACTGAACATGTCTGAGAGGGCATCTATTCACCATCTCCCGTTCACAAGATCACCGAAAGAGGGACAATAATACAGTCTGTTCTGATATAATCTGATTGTTCTGTTCCCGTATTATGAGAAAATTGTATAATAGCAGCACTGTTTAAACTAATGGGATTGGAATTGCGTTATAGCTAATGCAATTAAGGAAGGTTTGTGATCTACAAATAATGGTCAAAATCTTTAATCGTGTTATAGCCAATTGGTATTGAATAAATGTGTGTTATATCAGAACCACTGTAAATAAAAGAAAGGAAGTAACAATGAATAACTGGATGGAAAGATTTTTTTTCTACTCTTCATTCATGGGATAAGGGCACCACTGACCAAACCAGCATTTACTGCCCATCCCTAATCCCCAGTTAAGAATCAACCACATTGCTCTGGGTCTGGAGTCACGCGTAGGCCAGAATAGGTAAGGATAGCAGAATCCTTCCATAAAGGACATTAGTGAACCAGATGGGTTTTTCCTGACAATCAGCAATGATTTCACAGTCATCATTAGACTCTTCATTCCTGACTTTTATTGAATTCAAATTCTACTATCGGCCATGACAGGATTCAAACCCAGGTCTCCAAAACATTAATCCAGGGACAGGATTCAAATCCAGGTCCCTGGATTAACAGTCCAGTAATAATACCACTAGGCCATCGCCTCTCGAGGGGCACCCAGAGGAAACCCACGCAGACATGGGGAGAATGTGCCAACTCCCCACAGACATTCGCCCAATTATATGAATGGTGCCGGAGTTTTAGAGGATGGGAATGGGGAGATTGCTGTCAATGTAGGAGAAGGAATTGAGAAGCAATAGAGAGAGAGAGGTGGGTAATAGATGGTAAAGTAAAAATGCCACATGACCCACTGACCTGCCCATCGACCTGTTTAGGAAAGTGTGCATGCGTGAGTTTTGAATAAGAGAGGAAAAGCTCTTCTGTTAAGTACTGTGTTCTTTCAGTTGGATCTCCATAGTTTTCGGGGACTGCAGTGGAAAGTTTTTGTTTAAATTTTTAAGACCTTTATTCTTTCACTGCAGCTGGAGTATTGGGAAATAGTGTTGTGCAATAGTGAGGGCACACTACGTTCCGGTGATGTGTGTGGTTTACCAAGAACTGTGTATTGCTTAACCTTACTGAGTAAACCTGGTTGCTTGCTCTGGGAATGGATAACAAGTTTGGCGTGAGTCAGAGTTGGTCTACTATTGTGTCTGGGGTGAAAGTTGAGAGTGTGGTGCTAGAAAAGTATAGCAGGTCAGGAGGGGAAGAAAGGGGGAAGGGTGAGAGGGGAACCTTACTCCTTCACAAATTGGAAAATCGCAAGACCCCACCCAACACCTTTCTTCTATGTATATCGAAATCAAACAGGAACTTGTTGCCAGGACTTTTAATAGCACTAC
Source organism: Chiloscyllium plagiosum (assembly GCF_004010195.1). Taxonomy (NCBI): domain Eukaryota; kingdom Metazoa; phylum Chordata; class Chondrichthyes; order Orectolobiformes; family Hemiscylliidae; genus Chiloscyllium; species Chiloscyllium plagiosum. The sequence goes on along the minus strand of NC_057722.1, from coordinate 73,560,197 downwards.
TCTGTTGAATTCTGCAAAGTAATGATGATGGCTTGAGAGCAATTTTAAGTGAATCCCTGATTAAAGACATAGCCACATCATTTTATGTCTCTTTTAAGTTTAAGTTGGTTCTGTAAAACGATAACAGTTGGGCTATTGATATGTTTCAGGATGTGCAGATCTACTTAAATACTCCATTCTACACTATCAGGGAGGCTGGTAAATTATATAAAAGACTGCAGGGAGGAATTATTCAGAGACCATGTCAGAGGGTAGACATTTCTAATCAACCTGCACAGAAATGTTTTCTGTTACCCACAGGACATGTACTTCAGGTACAGATGGTACCACTGCATCACAAAGGCCCCAGACCTGGGGTGCCATGTCCTGCCTCCTTACTTTAGAATCATAGAATCTTTAGAATCTTTAGAATCAAGTAACTCACCCAGACCCATTCCCTTATCCTATTATGAAACATTTCCCCTGACTAATCTACACATCCCTGAATACAATGGGCAATTTAACGTGGCCAATCCACCTAACCTGCCCATCTTTGGTCTGCGGGAGGAAACTGGAGCACCCAGAGGAAACACACGCAGACACAAGGAGAATGTGCAAACTCCAAACAGAGAGTCGCCTGAGGGTGGAATCAAACCCAGGCCCCTGGTGCTATGAGGCAGCAGTGCTAAGCACTGAGGCACTGTATCACCCATGGCATGCATGCATTTAATTTAGAGTGTGTAACAAATATCCCTGAGATTGATGCATGGGCCAAGAGAATTGAGGTATGAAAGAGGTGTGAAAGGATCAGAGTTATACTTTCTGCAGGTTAGAAGATTCAAAGGTGACTTCACTGAAAGGTAGAAGACAGAGGGTGGTGGTGGAGGGTTGTTTTTCAGATTGGAGGCCTGTGACCAGTGGAGTGCCACAAGGATCGGTGCTGGGTCCTCTACTTTTTGTCATTTACATAAATGATTTGGATGTGAGCATAAGAGGTACAGTTAGTAAGTTTGCAGATGACACCAAAATTGGAGTGTAGTAGACAGCGAAGAGGGTTACCTCAGATTACAACAGGATCTGGACCAGATGGGCCAATGGGCTGACAGCTGTACAGGACATTGGTTAGGCCACTGTTGGAATATTGTGTGTGCAATTCTGGTCTCCTACCTATCGAAAAGATGTTGTGAAACTTGAAAGGGTTCAGAAAAGATTTACAAGGATGTTGCCAGGGTTGGAGGATTTGAGCTACAGGGAGCGACTGAACAGGGTGGGGTTGTTTTCCTTGGAGCATCGGAGTCTGAGGGGTGACCTTATAGAGGTTTACAAAATTATGAGGGGCATGGATATTATAAATAGACAAAGTCTTTTCCCTGAGGGCATAGGTTTAGGGTGAGAGGGGAAAGATATAAAAGAGACCTAAGGGGCAAACCTTTCACGCAGAGGGTGGTACGTGTATGGAATGAGCTGCCAGAGGAAGTGTTGGAGGCTGGTACAATTGCAACATTTAAGAGGCATTTGGATGTATATGAATAGGAAGGGTTTGGAGGGATATGGGCCGAGTGCTGGTAGGTGGGACTAGATTGGGTTGGGATATCTGGTCGGCGTGGACAGGTTGGACCGAAGGGTCTGTTTCCATGCTGTACATCTCTATGACTCTATGAAAACTATAACATCGGAGGCTGCGAAGTGACCTGATAGAGGTTTATAAAATCACAAGGGGCATGGCTAGGGTGAATAGTCAAGGTCTGTTCCCCAGGGTAGGTGAGTCCAAAACAAGAGGACATAGATTTAAGGTGAGAGGGGAAAGACTTAAAATGGACCCAAAGGGGAATTTTTTCATGCAGAGGGTGGTGTCTGTATGGAATGAGCTGCCAGATGAGTTGGTGGAGGTGAGAACAATTACAACATTTAAAAGGCATTTGGATGGGTCTATGAATAGGAAGGGTTTAGAGGGATATGAGGTAAAAACAATGACTGCAGATGCTGGAAACCAGATTCTGGATTAGTGGTGCTGGAAGAGCACAGCAGTTCAGGCAGCATCCGAGGACAGGCAAAATCCGAGGACAGGCAAAATCAGAACCAAGTGCTAGTAAGTGGGACCAGATTTATATAGGATATTGAGTCAGCATGAATGAGTTGGCTTGAAGGGTCTGTTTCTGTGCTGTACATCTCAATGTCTCTATAACTCTATATTAATGAAATGCAGCTGGGCAGTCTAGAGCATGGGGTGACAGCCACATAATATAGACTCAGCCATTTTGATTTGAGATGGGGAGAAATTTATTGTTTAAATGGCTCGAAATCGTGAAACATCTCAGCGTTGAAAGTTGTAGCTGCTTAATTGTAGAGTCTATTCAGGACAAAGAGCAATGAAGTTTTGGATATGAAGGAGGTTTATGACGTGGGGATTTTGTGAGGAATTGGAGTTAAGGAAGAAGATCAGCCAACTTGTTCAGTAGAAGGCCAGGTTCATGGCTCATACTTCTTATGGAGCTATTTATTGGTGTTCTTAATATCTAAGCATTTCAACAAAGCAATATAGTCAAAGAAATGGATCAGGATTGATTTCTGTGAACTTGTTTTTAATATTCACTCAACAGCATTCACTCAAAAGAAATATTTTTACATAATAAACAAAATTAATAGAGAAATAGAGAACTTTTAAACACAAATTTGTTATCATGATATGCTGGTGTTCACATGAAATGCACATCTTTACTCAAGCAGCAGAGCAGTTATCATGATTATCTTGATCAAATTATCTGTAGGAAAACATAAACACGAGCAATAAAAGTTCTGCAAATGATATGGTGTGCTGCTTGATCTTGCTAATGTCAGTGCAGTGATGTTCTTCCTGAGACATAAATCTGTAGGGAATACATGCACCTTGCCTCTATTACATCAGAATAAGTGGAAACTGTGGACATTAATCAGTGTAAACAAGATGACTTCTTGTCTAATTCAATGCCAACATTTGTGACTAATGGCTAGACAATGCTTGACAGCTTTAAATAAGCAAGTTCGTTACTTTAAAATATCATAATGGATTAATAACAAATTATTGCTGATTTTATCAGTTGCTGATTCGGCCAATATAAGCCTTCCTTGAACCATTCTGCACGTTCTTTTCCTCTTCCTCTTTCTTACTGTCCAAATCAATCTTCATTACATTGTGTCCTATCGATTCTTTCTTTCCTAAGTCCACAGAGAACATTTCCTCACTTCTCACAAACATGTTGCTCTCCTTCAGAACCAAAAGAACGGCAGATGCTAGAAACCAGAAACAAAACCAGAAATTGCTGGAAAAGCTCAACAGGTCTGGCAGCAGCTGTGAAGAGAAATCAGTTAACATTTCGGGTCAATTGACCACTCCTCAGGCCTGACTCAGCCTGCTAGTATTCTGAGGAAGGTTCATTGGAAAAGGAAAGTCAACTCTGCTTTTACTCCACAGATGCTGCCAAATCTGCTGTGCTTTTCCAGCAATTTCTGTTTCTATTGCTCTCCTTCAGCAAAGATATTTTCCTGATCATCCCTGTTTTGCCTTCCAAGCTCTTTAACTCAGCTGTTGGTTTTTCAGGATGGGACTTGACTTCACCCTTGTTTCTTTATTTATAGTGAAAACTGTGAGACATACTTTTGTTTGATGGACAGGTGCTGATCAAAATCTGGGTTAGGATAGGGAACTGAGTACAGTCGAGAGACTTAAATATTCGTTCCTTCATTCCTCATCAGGGTATTTCAATCTGGTTGAGTGACAATTTCAGTGAGAAATTCTTACCATTAGGTATTGCCCTCAGACTTCCATATTTTTGGAATGTTATGTTGAGGTGAAGACAGGAAAGTGCAATGAATGAACAGTATTTGCTTCCAAATAAAAAGAGAACATGCTGGAGAGACTTAACAGATTTGGCAAATGCTGTGGAGAGTTGTATTTTGAGTCCGCTATGACTCTCTTCCAGACTAGTCAGAGTCATAAGTTCATACAGCATGGAAACAGACCCTTCATTCCAATCTGTCCACACTGAACATAATCACAAACTAAACTAATCTCACCTGCCTGCTTCAGGACCATATCCCCCCAAATCTTTTCAATTCATGTACTGGCCTAAGTGTCTTTTAAGTGTTGTAAGTGTGCCTGCATCCATCATTTTCTCTGGAAGTTCATTCTACACACAAACCACCCTCTGTTAAGAATTTGCCCCTCATGTCTTTGTAAATCTCTCTCCTCTCACCTTAAAAATATGCCGCCCAGTCTTAAAGTTCCCCCAACCTGGGGAATAAACAACTACCAGCAACCCTATCCATGCCCTTCATGATTTTATAAACCTCTATAAGGTCACCTCTCAACTTCCTGCACTCCAGCAAAAATAATCTCAGTCTATCCAACCTTTCTTTATAACTCAAACCTTCTCTACCTGGCAACATCCTGGTAAACTTCTTTCAAACCTTCTCTAGTGAAAGAATATCCTTTCTGCTTCTCTGTCTACAGATGCTGTCAGTCCCTCTGAGCTTCTCCAGCAATTTCTGTTTTCATTTCAAATTTCCAGCATCCACAGTATTTTGCTTTTGTGTGAGTGCTCGTTCCCATGTTGCAATATCTCTTAGCTGTTGGATAATGGAAAGCGTAAACCAGAGCTCAATGAAATGGTGCTGTCCATACACATATCGAGTCCCACTCATTCCCTAATCCTGAAATTGTTATGTTAACCTGCAATCTGCCAATGTCCTGATTCAAAATTCTCATCTTGTTTTCAGATCCCTCCAGGATGCTGCTCATCTCTGTCCTGCAACCTCATCCAGACCTACAAACAATCCCAACTCCAAGGCTGTTCTTACTCGCAGCGATGTCTTTTTTGTTTTGCTTGGCTCACTGGCTGGGCCAATATTTATTGCCCATCCATGGTTGTCCATGATAAGGTGGTGGTGGATTGACAACAGAATGACTTGCAAGCCCGTTTCACAGGGAAGTTAAGAACTAATTGCTGTAGGTCTGGAGCGATGTGTAGGACAGAATAACTTAGGAGATTCTCTTCCCTAAATTACAGGGATGGGTCTTTCTGGCTATCAGCCATGGCTTCACTGTCATTATCAGACTTTTAATTCCAGATTTTTTATTGAATTCAAATTCCACCATCTACCATGGCAAGATTTGAACCAGGTTCCAAAAGCATTACCCGGGTCTCTGAATTAATAATCTAACCACAATACAACAAGACCATCACCTCTCAATAATGTGTTACTGACGTCCCAGCTCTGACTAATGGATCCAGGACCCAGACTCCGGGACCTTGCTTTCGTCAGTGCAGAGAGAATAATCCAAGAGTAATGGTTAACCAATGGCTAATTCTGGATCTCTAAAGCTGGTACTACCAATCTTCAATTTGGGAATATAGCAACAACAGGTTAAAGCTTCCCAAACAACTCTTTTCGATACAAGTGAGAATTTCAAGAAAGTTCAACTCAAGCTAAAGAAAATATGTGACTCAAACTGCTGTCGTTCAAACCACTGCAATTATGATTCAGCTGCGCTCCAGAAGAAACAGAAGGCTGAGAATAAAATGGCTCTTCATTAGTTGGCGTCATGCTCTTAACTCAGTATTTATCCCTGCTTGATGTCTCTGACGTCAGCCTTTGGCCAATGAATGGCAATTTGCTGAGGAGGGTCTCTCTGAATCGGTCACCCAGCATGAAGTAGAAAATGGGATTAATAGCAGCGCTGAGGTAGGCAATAGGCCTTGTGATGGCATAGCCAGCTTTTATCCCCCTGTAGGTGCATGTCTTCTTCCCCAATCTAGAGGCAATGCGGATATTGCGCATGACATGATAAGGAGTGAAGAGCCCCAAGAAAATGACTACTGCCAATATCACAAGGCGATGGGGCTTCTCAAGCTTAATTGTGCTGCGTCTCTGTGCTCTGATCTCCCTTAAGCACTTTGCTGTTTTAGTGGAGCAATACCCCATAATGCAGAGTGGGATGATGAAATCAACAATGGTGAGGAACATACTGTAAACCAGGCTGTCTCCGGCATTCCCCGAACTGGCATAGTCAACACATACTACAGCCAGATCATCATTGTCCGTGATGTTCTTGGGTCCAATGAAGGTGAACATAGGCACCAGCTCTACCGTGACAAAGATCCACAAGAGAAAACAGATAATGATAGCGGTTTGCTTTTCCTGGAACCGATAGAGATTTGTTGGGTTTCTCACCAGCAGATATCGATCAATACTGATGCAGGTCAGGTAGAGGACACTCAAGTAGAGGTTACAGTTGAGGAAGTACCGATTAAACTTACACCATATGTCACCGTAGAACCATTCACTGTCATTTGCGTACTGGATTACAAACATTGGAAGAGTGCAAATAAAAAAAAGATCTGTGACAGAGAGGGAGAAGAGATAGATGTTACTGCACTTCCATTTCTTTAAGCAGAAGACATAACCACTTATCACAGTCAGATTCCCTATGAGTCCCACAATGAACACAATGGAGTACATTGTTGTGAGGTAATATTTTTCCACGTGAGAATTAATGTCCGTGCAAGTCTCGTTCGTCTCCTAGAAATTAAAAACAAAAAAAATTAGCTTAAAGAGGAACATGAAGGTGCACAATTAAACACATTGAAGAACTGATGCTTAAGGCATCACTGTTGACTCAGTGGATAGTTGGTGTGACATCTAATCTGTGACTCCTAATAAGATACAATCACTGTAGTCTTACTAGACGATGGGGCTGCTGCCCCATTAGAGAGTGAGTGGTGGTTTGACCTGAAGGACACTCCACCTCAGGTGAGAGATGGAGAAAGGGATTCCTTCATAGTAACCTCAAATACAAATAAAAACAGAAGTTGCTGGAAAAGCTCATCTATAGAGAGAAATCAGAGGTAATGTTTCAGGTTACGTGACACTTCCACAGAACCCAGCAGATGTAAAATGCTGTCAATGATGTTGGTATCATTCTACATTGCAAACCAGCCACCCAGCCATCTGACTAAATCAACCGCCCAAGTACTACAGAGAGAAAACCACATGTCTGTGATAAATAAGGCACTACCAAGTCTCACAGTTGTCAACGTCATGGTAGTCAGAGGATTTGCTTTTTTTTAGTAATGTTGCTTCATGATTAAATATTGGCTGGGACATCATTAACTGGGTCTCCTCTGATGTGTTCATCGGACCATCAGCTTACAGCCAGGCTGACTATAAGGGAGCCTTCATTTAATGCCTTCTCCAACCAAACATTTAAAGATCGATTCAAATGTTCTCATAATATCAGACAATGTTAACCTTCAGGTTTAATTTTGATCCTGAATCAGCACATTGAGTGGAACTTTTACGGCTACGTGGAATACAGTGTATTTGCAAGGGCAGCCCAAGGTAAAAGTTCAATTTCTTTTCTTCGCATTCATTTATTCATGGATTGTGGGCTTTGCTGACTGGGTCAGTATTTATGATCCATTCATAGTTGCCAATGAGATAATGCTAGTGAGCTGTCCTATTGAACAACTGTCAGTTATTAGGGAAAGGTAGACCAAAACTACTGTTCAGAAAGGAATTCTGGGATTTTGACCTAGCTGGAGTGAACAGACAGTGATGTAATTCAAAGTCAGGATTGTGAATGGCTTAGAGGGCAACCTACAGGTTGTGATGTTCTCATGTATCTGCTACCCTTGTCCTTTCAGATGGAAGTGATCATATGTTTGGAAGTGGCTACCTAATCGGTCTTGGTAAATGTCTGTAGTGCATCATGTAGATAGGACATACTGCTGCTGTTGAGCATTAGCGAAGAAACTCAGTACAAAGAACAGAACAGGACAGGCCCTTCGGCCCACCATATCTACACCGGCCATGTTGCCATTCAAAATTAATCCCATCTGCCTGCACGTGGTCCCATCCCGCTATTCTCTCCTGTTCCCTTGTCTTTTAAATGCCTCTTAAACATTGCTAATGTATCTGCTTCTACAACCTCCCTTGGCAATGCGTTCCATGCTCCTACCTCCCTCTGTGTAAACAGCTTGCCTCGCACATCTCCTTTAGGTGTTCCCCTTCTCATTTTAAAGCTTTTGGAAAGAATTCTGAGGGATAGCATTTATGACTATTTGGAAAAGCATAGCGTGATTAAAGGCAGTCAGCATGGCTTTGTGAGGGTCAGGTCGTGCCTCACAAATCTTATTGAGTTCTTTGAGGAGGTGTCAAGACAGGTCGACGATGGTCAAGCAGTGGATATGGTGTATATGGACTTCAGCAAGGCTTTTGATAAGGTTACCCATGGTAGGCTCATTCATAAAGTCAGGAAGTATTGGATACAGGGAGATTTGGCTATCTGGATTCAGAATTGGCTGGCTGACAGAAGGCAGAGAGTGGTTATGGATGGAAAGTATTCTGCCTGGAGGTCAGTGTTGAGTGGGGTCCCGCAGGGCTCTGTACTTGAGCCTCTGCTCTTTGTAGTTTTTATAAATGACTTGGATGAGGAGGTTGAGGGGTGGGTTAGTAATTTTGCAGATGACATAAAGGTTGGAGATGTCATCGATAGTATAGAGGGCTACTGCAGGCTGCAGCACGACATAGACAGGATACAGAGCTGGGTTGAGAAATGGCAGATGAAGTTCGACCTGGATAAATGCGAAGTGATGCATTTTGGAAGGTCAAACTCGAATGCTGAATATAGGATTAAAGACAGGATTCTTTGCAGTGTGGAGGATCAGAGGGATCTGGGTGTGCAAGTACATAGATCCCTCAAAGTTGCCACCCAAGTGAATAGGGTTGTTAAGAAAGCGTATGGTGTTCTGGCTTTCATTAACAGGGGTATCGAGTTTAAGAGCCGCAAGGTTTTGCTGCAGCTCTACAAGTCTCTGGTGAGACCACACTTGGAATATTGTGTCCAGTTCTGGTCACCCTACTGTAGAAAAGATACAGAGGCTTTGGAGAGGTTGCAAAGAAGGTTTACCAGGATGCTGCCTGGACTGGAGGGCTTGCCTTATGAAGAAAGGTTGAATAATCTCAGACTTTTCTCTCTGGAGCGAAGGAGGAAGAGACGAGACTTGATCAAGGTATACAAGATAATGAGAGGCATGGATAGAGTCAATAGCCAGAGACTTTTCCCCAGGGCAGGATTGACTGGTACAAGGAGTCATAGTTTGAAGATATTAGGAGGAAGGTATAAAGGAGACGTCAGAGATAGGTTCTTTATGCAGAGAGTTGTGAATGCATGGACATGGATATCAGTGAGTTGAGGGGTGCGTAGGTTAAGTTACTATATTTTACATTAGGATTAAACCTCAGCCCAATGTTGTGGGCCAAAGGGCCTGTTCTGTGCTGTACTTTTCCATGTTCTATGTTCTGTATTCTTGGGTATTTGACATTTCCCTCTTGGGAAAAGACACCAACTATCTATCCTATCCATACCTCCCATAATTGTATATACTTCTATCAGGTTGTCCCACAGCCTCTAATGCTCTAGCGAAAACAATCGAGGTTTGTCCAACCTCTCATTTTAGCCAATACACTCTGATCCAGGCAAAGTCCCGATAAAAGAGTCCCCAAGAAGAAGAAAAGAAGACCAAAATACAGAGAAGAACAAAAGCTGCCTGGTTTTGAAATAAGAAGTCTTGTTTTGTAAATCGTAATCTGGAGTTTTATCGGATTAGTAGCATGGAAGGGAAGGTAAAAGATAGGTTAGAGGAAGAAATTGTAAATAATTGTCAGTTAATTATTCCTTGTTATATTTCAAGAAAGAAAGGTATAAATTTTTACTTCAACTAGTTTGGCCTATCGAATTTTGGCAGATTACTGCATGGGATAAACCTTTTCTGTGTTGCTGGTTTTACATTAAGCAGAGGAGTTTACCCTGTGTCGTAACATTACATTTGACCTCCCAAGCAATATCACCTCATACTTGTCTGGATCAAATGCCATCTGCCATTTCTCTGCCCAATTTCCCAACTGATCCATATCCTCTATATCCTTTGATAACCTTTTTCACTCTCCACAAATTCATTAATTTTCATATTATCTTCGAACTTACAAATCAGGCCATTTACATTTACATTTTCACCCAAATCACTTACACATATTAAAAACAGCAGAGGTCCCAGAACCGATCATTGCAGAACACCACTGATCACAGACCTCCAGTCAGGAAAACATCCTCCATAACCATCCTCTGTCTTCTATGACCAAGCCAATTTTGTATCCAGCTAACTAACTCACTGTGGATTGCATATAACTTAATCTTCTGGACCAGCCTACCATGAAGGACATTGTTAAATGCTCTACTGAAGTCCATGTATCCACTTTCCTACCCTCATCAATCATCTTCATCATTTACTCAAAAAGCTCAATTTAATTTGTGAGACAAGACCTCTCCCACATAAAGCCAAACTATCTCAAATAAATCCATTCTTTTTGAAATGTGAGTAAATCCTGCCCCTAAGAATCTTCTCTAATAATTTCCCTACCACTGACGTAAAGCTCACCAATCTAAAGGTTCCAGGATTTACCCTGTTCCCTTTAAGCAAAGGAACAACATTGGCTATTCTTCTATCTCCAGGGACCTTGGCTGTGGCTATAATGGATAAAGAGGTCTCTGTGAAGGCCCCAGCAATCTCCTCCTTTGCCTTCCTCAGTATCCTGGGATAGGTCTCATCAGGCCTTGGGGATTTATTTATTAGATTAGATTCCTACAGTGTGGAAACAGGCCCTTCAGCCCAACAAGTCCACACCGACCCGCCGAAGCGTAACCAACCCAGACCTATTCTCCTACATTTACCCCTTCACCTAACATTACGGGCAATTTAGCGTGGCCAATTCACCTGACCTGCACATTGTTTTGGATTGTGGGAGGAAACCGGAGCACCCTGAGGAAACCCACGCAGACACGGGGAGAATGTGCAAACTCCACACAGAGAGTCGCCTGAGGCAGGAATTGAACCCAGGACTCTGGCGCTGCGAGGCAGAAGTGCTAACCACTGTGCCACCGTGCCGCACCGTTATCTTAATGGTTTTCAAAGGCACCCAAGACCTCCTCCTTCCTAAAACCAAAAGGCCCTTGAATATCAACATACCCCATCCAATCTTGATTTGGAGATGCTCAAAAACTGCATGAATTCATGTAAAACTCTGTTATCTCACTTTTTAGATTAGAATCAATCTAAACATCATGGCATAGACAGAGAACACGGGGGACCAACACCTTCAGCATATTGTCTAGCTATCACCATTGTTAACAGCTAACCCGAGAATGCAACTTTTTAAAAAAGGTTTTGTGATTTACACATGAAAGAAGTGAAACTATCACTGTATTCTAACAGATGAAAGGCTTAACAGACAATCAATTTTTCAATGTATAATTTCAGTTACATCACACTGTAAATTTTTGTTATAAATTCTGTGTGTTAGGATTGAGCCCTCCACTACCACCTGATGAAGGAGCGTCGCTCCGAAAGCTAGTGTGCTTCCAATTAAACCTGTTGGACTATAACCTGGTGATGTGTGATTTTTAACTTTGTCCATCCAATCTTATCATCGTACACAGCCTTGTCCTTGCTGAGTGCTGATGCTTGGACCTCACCAGCCTCTTTGGCTCCAGGAAGAAATTCTATTCCTTGTCCTTGAGTGGACCTTTCCCTTCCCTAGCTACACCATTGCTTCCAAGATACACATAAAATACCTTTGGAATTCTGCTCAGTTCTACTGACCAAGGGCATTCCATGGCTCTTTTTAGCTCTCCTAGTTCTTTGTTTATGTTTTTTCCTGCTTCCTTCATATTCTACAATGGCCTTGTTTAATTTCAGTTTCCTATAACTTACATATGATTCCTTTTGCATTTTGATTAAACTGTCTATATCTTTTGTCATCCAGGGTCCTGAATCTTGCCTCTTTATCTTTCAGCCCCGTAGGAGCATACTGGTCCTGAACTCTGGTCAACTGTTCTTTAAAAGACTCCCACATGTGAGATGTGGGTTTGCCCTCAAAAACAAAAATGCCCCCTCCAACTAATTTCTCTCGTTCAGCCATAATACATTTGTAATTAATATTTCCCCAATTCAATACTTTCACCCGAGAACTAGTCTTATCCTTATCTATAACTGTCTTAAAACTTAGGAAATTTTACTATTGTTCCCAAAATGCTTCCCCATTGAAACTTCAATCACCTGGCCAGGCTCGTACAAGTACAGCTCGCTCCCTAGTTGGACCATCTGCATATTGTTTAATTGGCACCAGTCAAGCAGCTTGTTCTAGATGGTGTCAAGCTTCTTAAATATACCCGCACAGACAAGTGAGGAATATTCCATTACACTTGTATCTTGTAGATGGTGGATAGACTTTGGGGCGTCAGGAAGTGAGTTATTTGCTGCAGCATTTCTAACGTAAAGAGAGAATGCTGACGATGCTGGAAATCTCAAACAAAGAGAATGCCAGAGGATCTCAGCAGATCTGGCAGCATCTGTGGACAAAGAAACTGAGTTAATGCTCTTCTTCCGAACTGAGCTCAGTTCAGAAGGAGAGTCATACCGGACCTAAGGCATTAACTCTGCTCCTCTCTCCTCAGATACTGCCAGATCTGATGAGTCCCTTCAGTGTTCTCTGTGCTTGTCACAGTATTTAGGTGGCTAGTTCAGTTTAGTTTCTAGTGAACAGTAACCCTGTTTCGGCAATAGTAATAAAATTGAATATCAAAGAGCAATGTTTAGCAGGCAAATAAATGAGACTAGTTTAGTTTTGAAAACTCGGTCAGCATGGACAAGTTGGACTGAAGGGTCTGTCTGACTCTATGACTCTATCAGGTTATTTTGAGTAGTCTGAATATTGTTTGTTATTTGTCAGCCCAAATCTGGATATTATGTAGAGCTTGCTGCATTTAGGCATGGACTACTTCAATACCTGAAGCTTTGTGAATGGTGCTGAGCATTGTTCAATCCTCAGCAAACATCTCCACTTCAGAACTTATGATGGAGGGAAGGTCATTGATGAAGCAGCCGAAGATGTTTGGGCCATGACATTACTCTGAGAAACTCCTACAGAGATGTCCTGGAGCTGAGATGACTGACCTCCATCAACCACCTATGTGCCAGGTATGACTCCAACCAGTGGAGAGATTCTTCAACCCCACTTTCTGATCCTCATTGTCTCTAGATTTGCTGCTTCACCTCAGGAGTTCAGTTCTTTTGCATATGTTTCAATCAAGGCTGCAATAAGGCTAGGAGCTGAGTAGCCCTGGCAAAACCCAAATCCAGGGTTGGTGTGCAGATTATTGCCGAACAGCTGCAACATGACAACACTGTCAATAACCCCTTCTACCAATTTACTGAAGATTGAGAGTAGACTGATGGGGCACTCATTGGTTGGGTTGAATTTGCCTTTCCTTTGTGTACATGACATTCTAGGGCAATTCTCCATGTGTTTGGTAGATGACGATGGACTGGAGTGGCTTGGATATGGGTGCAGCACAAATCTTCAGCCTTATTGTTGGAATGGTGTCTGGACATATAGCCATGGCTGTTCCTGGTGCTTCCGAATATCACGTGGAGCTGAAGCCTGGTATTTGTTGATGCTGGGGACCACTGCAGCAGGCTGAGATGGACCATCCACTCGGCATTTCTGGCTGCCGTTTGTTGAGAATGCTTCAGCGTTACTTTTTGCACTGATGTGCTTGGGTCCTCCAATGTTTGTGGAGCCCACTCCTCCAGTGAGTTGTTTAATTTCGCACACTGTTCACTCCTAGATCTGGTAGGACCGAAGAGCTTAGATCTGATCTATTGGCTGTGGAATTGCTTAGCTCTGTCTATCACTTGTTGCTTATGCTGTTTGGCACATTCATCTGTATTGTAGCTTCACCAGTTTGACACCTTCCTTTTGGGTATGACTGGGTGCAGCTCCTAGCATGCCCTCCTGCATTCTTCATTGAATCAGGGTTGATCCCTTGGCTTAATAGCAATGGTAGAGTGGGGATATGCCAGGCTGTGAGCTAATAGATGGTGTTGGGTTATGATTTAGTTGCTGATGATGGTCTACAGCACCTCCTGGATGCCCAGTCTTGATTTCATAGATCTGGTCAATGTCTATTCTATCTGGCATAGTATTAATGTCACACAACATGATGGAAGGCATCCTCGATGTGAAGATGGAACTTTGTCTCCATGTGGACTGGGCAGTGATTACTCTCATTGATACAGTTATTGTTTCTTGATGGCAGGATCGTTTTGCTATTACCATCTCAGAAATTTTCAAGTGGGCCAGCTTTTCTTCATTGTTGGAACCTATTTTGCATGCATTAGCCCTTGAATACTCATTGACACCCCAGACTAGAGGAAACATTTTCATGGTTGCAATCTCATTAACCAAAAGAGGGAAACACTTATGTTCATACACATGATAATGTATATTATACAGGTAGTGGGTTAGACTGCTTCCTCAAAGTCCAGTGAGTACAAACTTTTCAATAACCCAACTCCTTCATAAACAAACTGTTGCAATGCAGGAATATTTGCTGATTAAAGAATGAAGGCTGACTGAGTGAGAAGTGACATTGTATGAACATGTGAACAATCCAGGAGTGTTAGCCAATTGTGATGCTGAGCCTATTGGAGGTCATGGGACTTCTTGCTCCTTCATGGTTAAACATTAAGGAACTTTGTTTGTCATGGACTGCAATTGAATTTGTTCCCTTTGCACCAATAATCTTCTGTTCATTTTCTTGGCCAGGGCATCAGTATAGCGTTCTGCAGGCTTATGTGGGCCAACTTGTATGATGTAAATTTTCACTTCCAAGGAACATTCATCGACCTCTGAGAGGTAGAAAGATGAGCTGTGATCATTGACTGCTGAAAACCAACAATGTTGCTTCACTTCCCATTTTCCAAAGGTTGTGTTTCTCCCAGAGGATGGCAGTAAAGGAGTCCCTCAGTCAATCTTCCTTCACCATCTCCAACAAGAAGGATCTAACCATCGTCCCCTGGCTTTCAATGCTGTTTCCATCATTGAATCCCCACTATCAACATCATGGGAGTTTACAATTGACTGGAAACCAAACTGGAGCAGTCATTTTGACCAACCTGTGTCAAAATCCTGGAATTCCTACCCTAATGGCATTGTGGATCAACCCAGGACACACGTATTGTAGTGGTTCAAGAAGCAGCTTACCACCAACTTCTCAAGGGCAAATAGGAATGGTTAGTACAAATGCTGGCCAGCTAGCAATGCTCATGTCCCACAAATAAATAAAACAAAACAAATGCTGGCATTACAACAATAGACTAGGAATTCTGTGGTGAGTAACCCATTATCTGTCTCCCCAAAGCCTGTCCACCATCTACAAGACTCAAGTCAGGAGTGTAAAGGGAATAATCGCCACTTATCTGGATGCGGCCTTATACACACTCAAGAAGCTAATCACCATCCAGAATGAGGCAGCCTATCTGATTGGCACCTCATCCATCATTTAAGACACTTTATCACATCCTTCATCACTAACGGACAGTGGTAGCAGTGTACACCATCCACAAAATGAACTGCAGCACGTCACCAAGTCTTTTTCAACAGCACCTCCCAAATCTGTAATCTCTACCACCTGGAAAGTCAAAGTCAGCTGATGCATTGGAATATGCTCATTGGCAAATTCCCCTCAGAGTCATTCACCATTCTGACTTGGAACAATATTGCTATTCCTTCACTGTCATTGTGTCAAAATCCTGGAACACTATTCTATCACCAGATTATGATTTAGAAAGTTGGATTTCCATTTCAGTGGTAAATAAGGATGGAGAGTAAATGTTGACTAAGCTAGTGACACTCACAAACCATGAAACTTTAATAAAGAAAACAGATTATAACAGAATTGAGTTTCAGAAGTGCTGCTGTATCTTTCTTCGGTTTAGCTGTTCTTGTTGACTGTGGAATCTAAAGAAATGTTAAAATGTTTTGTATGATGTAATAACCCTTTAACAATCAGTCTACAGAAATTTAACCATCAACTTCTGCTTTTCACAAATTAGGAATATCCTGTGGTGTAATTTGATTTCACAATCCTGACTAAATGTTACCCATTTACAGATTCCAGGGCCCTGCAGTCTTTTCTGTTCCTGTGCTCATAAGCACCTCAGATTCAAAAGCTCATTTTAACCAAGACCCCCTCACCAGCCCTAAGGATCTTCCTTTCCTTTATCCCAATTGTAATAAGGGTTTTGAACTCACGGATGGTGCAAAGATCTTGAAGTGGATTCTGTATTCCATTGTTATCAGGTCATTACAAACATGAAGCGAATTTAAGGTTTAACAAGAAAAGGCATTTATAATATTTACTGAAGTCTGTTCGGTTGAGTATTTCATGGTCTATCTACTCATTCTTCTTATAAAGTCACCATCCCCCACAAAGCCTCCTTTCCCAGAGAGGGTCAACTCGAATGTCTCCAACTACCTTCTCTCACTATCACCAACTGTTGCAAGAGTTTCCCTTATACAATGCTCAAGATCCTCCTTTAGTAGAAACATGGAAACATAAAAAGTAGGAGCAAGAGTAGGCCATTTGGCCCTTCAAAAATTCTTTGCCATTCAATATGATCATGACTGATCATGCAGCTCCATAACCTGTTCCCATATCCTTTGGTCCCCTTAGCCCTAAGACCTTTAGCTTGCTCCTTCTTGAAAATATTCTACATTTTGGCCTCTACTGCTTCCTGTGAGCAAGAATTCCACAGACTCACTACTCTCGGGTTGAAGAAATTTCTTCTTACCCGAGTCTTAAACGGCCCACTGCACATCCAAATAACAATTATACAACAAATTAGCAGAAGGTCATGGGTGGAGTCTAAATAAAATTAGCTTAAGTAAGTCATCAATGATGGAGAAATTAATGGAACTGAAGAAGGACCAATCCTCAGGACCTGATTGTTTCCATCTCTCAGTGTGAAAGGAAGTAGGAGTGTACATTACTGATAGCCTGACCATAATCTTTCAGAGTTTCTTAGATTCAGAACTTGTTTCTCTGTATTCTAAATTTTTATAGACCATTTAGCCTGACATCAGTGGTCGGAAAATTGTTGGAGTGTACAATCGGATAGAGTAACTGATTGCTTTGAAAACTTTCAATTAAATCAGGAAGGATCAGCAAGAATTCATGAAGGGTAGGACAAATCTCAGAGTGTTTGAAGAGGTGACCATGGTGGTGAATGAAGATAATTCAATTGATGCTGTTTACATGAACTTCCTGAAGGCTTTTGATAAAGTCCCACACAAGAGATTGTTACCTAAGGTAGAAGCCCATGGAATTGATGGAAAATTACTGACATGGATAGGAATTTGATTGAGTTATAGGAAAAAGAGCATTGGAATAATTGGTAAGGTTTCATCCTCATCCTTATTGATCTCATCCTTACTAATCTGGCAGCTGTCGATGCATCTATCTAGGACAATATCAATAAGAGTGACCATCGCACAGTCCTTGTGACTATCAAAGTCCCACCTTCACATTGAGAATAGATTCCACCATGCTAAATGGGACAGACTCCATACAGATCCAACAACTCAAGACTGGGCATCCACAAGAAACTGTGGGCCATCGACATTCGCAGAATTATACTTCAGTACAATCTGTAACCTCAAATCCCCCACTCAACCATTACCATTGAGACAGTGGATCAACCCTGGTTCAGTGGGGAGTGTAGGAGGGCATGCCAGGAACAGCACCAGGCATACCTGAAAATGAGATGCTAACCTGTTGAAGATATCAAACAAGACTATTTCTATGTTAAACAGCATAAGCAGCAATTTAAAGACAGATTTAAGCGATCTCATAACCAATGAATCTGATCTAAGCTCTGAAATCTTGCCACATCCAGTTGTGAATGGTAGTGGATATTTAAACAACTCACTGGAGGAAGAGGCTCAACAAATATCCCCATCCACAACAGTGGAAGAGCCCAGCATTTCAGTGCTTACAATAAGGCTGAAGCATTTGTAGCAATCTTCAGGCAGAAGTGCCAACTGGATGATTAATCTCAGCCTTCTCCAGTGGTCCCCAGCATCACAGTCTTCAGCCAATTTGATTCACTCCACATGATATCAAGAAATGGTTGGAGACATTGGGTACTGCGAAGTCTATGGGCTCTGACAATAGTACGAAAGACTTGTCGTTCTCCTAGCCAAACTCTTCCAGTACAGTTACAACACTGATATCTACCCAAAATAGGGAAAATTGCCCAGGTATGTCCTGCACATAAAAAGCAGGACAAATCCTGCCTAGCCAATTACCGACTATTCTTTATCATCAATAAAGTGATGGAAGGTCTCATTAACAGTGCAATCAAAGAGCACCTGCTCAGCAGGTTACAGCGATGCCCAGTTTGGGTTCTGCCAGGGCCACTCAGCTCTTGACCTCCTTACAGCCTTGATTCAAACATGAACAAAAGACCAAAATTCCAGAGGTGAGGTGAGAGTAACAGCCATTGACACCAACGCCTCATTCAACTGAGTGTGGCATCAAGGAGCCCTGGAATCAATGGGTATCAGGGCAAACTCTCTGCTGGTTGATGTCATTCCTGGAACATAGGAAGATCGTTGTAGTTATTGGAGGTCAGTCATCTCAGCTCCAGGACATCTCTGTAGGATTTCCTCTGGGTAGTATCCTTTGCTCAAGCATCTTCAGTTATTTCTTGAATGATCTTTCCTCTATCATAAGGTCAGAAGTGGAAATATTTCACTGATGATTACACAATGTTCAGCACCATTTATGACTCCTCAGGTACTGAAGCAGTCCATGTTCAAATATACCCAGATTGGGTCAAAATCCAGCCTTGGACTGACAAGTGGCAAGTAACATTCATGCCATACAAATACCAGGCTATGACTATCACCAATAAGAGACAATCTAAACACCACCCCATGACAGTCAATGCTGTTACCATCACTAAATCCGCCCACTATCAACAGCCTTAGGCAGCATTTTCCAAACCCACGAATACTCCCACCAAGATGGATGCTGAATGGCCTGAACAGAGTAGATGTTGGGAAGATGTTTCCGTTGGTAGGAAAGACGAGGACCCGAGGGCACAGAGTTAGAATAAAGGGAAGCTCTTTTACAATGGAGATAAGGAGAAACTTCTTCAGCCAGATATTGGTGAATCTATGGAATTCATTGCCACAGAAGGCTGTGGAGGCCAGGTCATTGGGTATATTTAAGACTGAGATAGCTAGGTTCTTGATTGTCATGGGGATCAAGTGTTTTGGGGAGAAAATGGGAAAATGGGGTTGAGAAACTTATCAGCCATGATTAAATGGAGCAGACTTGAGGGCTGAATGGCCTAATTTCTGCTCCCATGTCTTATGGTCTAAAGATATGGGCAGAAGATACATGGGAATACCACAATCTTCATGGTCCCCTTCAAGCCACTAAACATCCTGATTTTGAAATATATTGCTTTTTTTTCCACTGTCGCTAGATTAAAATCTGGAATTCTCTCCCTCATGGCATTGTGTGTCAAACCACAATGGGGTAGATTGCAATGGGATAGTTCAAGAAGTCAGCTCAGCCTTGAAAGGCAATTAGGGATGGGGGCAATACTGGCCCAGCCAGCGACACCCACATCCCACAAATGAATAAAAAAAGCTCAATTTAGCAGGACATGACTAGTGAAGTCCTGCAGGGAATTGTGCTCGGGCCTCAAATATTGGCAGTATTCAAAGTCAAAATTGGGCAGCACTGTGGAGGGTGTTGACAACAGCATAAACGTACGCCAGAATATTGATAGATTAGGTGAATGGGCAAAGCTATGGCAAATGAATTTTAATGTAAACAAATGTGAGGTTATGCGTTTCAGACCAAAAACAGGATAGATCAGGGTAATTTTTAGATGCCACAAAATTAAACACAGTAGCGCCTCACCATGCGAACGACCCCGTTCACGAACAAATCAGTTTACGAACAGGATTGTACGTAAAATTTTGCCTCAACGTACATACGAAATTCAAGGTACGAACAAAGGTACGAACGCAAAAAAGCCCTTGTGCGACCACGTGGTTTCATTGTTCTGCTTTGCCACGCGCTTGTGGAACGCAAAAGCTCTCGGGCCCTGCGTGATCTCATTCAGTTTGTCTTTGGTGCGTGCGCTGTGAACAGCCATCCAAGCATTCTTACGCTATCCGAACAATGGGAAAAATTGATTCAGTTTGCGAACTTTTCGGTTCACGAACCGGGTCCCGGAACGGATTAAGTTCCTAAGTCGAGGCGCTACTGTACAGTGGATGGCTAGCGAGATTTAGGGTTTCATGTGCATAGCTCTTTAAAATGCCATGAACAGGTAAAGGAAATAGTCAAGAAGGCTAATGCAATGCTGGCCTTCATGCCTAAAGGTTCGGATAAAGAAATGCAGACATTATGCTGCTGTTATACAAAACCCTAGTTAGACACTACCTGAGCAGATCTGGACACCTCACACTTGGAGAGTTTAACACAGATTTACAAGAATAATAGCTGGACTTCAGGAGTTAAGTTAGGAGGAGAAATTAGCCAAATTTGGCCATTATTTACTAGAATTTAGAAGTGTAAGGGGAGATTAAGTCATGGTCTTCAGCATATAAACAGGAAAAGACCAAGTCAATAGTATAAACTATTTCAACTGGTTGAAGATTCTAGAACCAGGGAGCATGGTCAAGAAATTAGGGCCAGATCAATCAGAAGAGTTATTGGAAAGCACACCCACATGCAAGGTGTATCAGAGGTTTGGAACTCTTCTTCAAATGGTGATCAATGTGAATTCAATTGTTAAATTTAAATCGGAGATAAACAGATTTGTATTAAGCAAGGCTATCAACGGACATGAGTCGAAAAGTGTGGCACTGGAAAAGCACAGCAGTTCAGGCATCACCTGAGGAGTAAGAAAGTCAATGTTTTGGGCATGAGCCCTTCATCGGGAAAATGGAGTTAGGCCATAGATCAGCCCTCATGATGTTTTTGAATGTCGAAGCAGGTATGAGGGGCTGAATGGCCTGTCTCTGTTCCTATGTTTCTATTTGCCATCTTTGTTTCTTACTGCATCCTTCCAGTGACTTGTATACAAGATCACCAAGGTCTCATTGCCCATCCCCCTTCCCCAATCTATCACCATTCAGAGCATTGCCTGCCTTCTTGTTTTTGCTACCAAAGCGGGGAGTCTCACATTTATCCACTTTTTACTTCATCTGCCAGGCAGTTGTCCACTCACTCAGTTTGTCAAATCACACTGAGGCACCTCTGCATCCTCATTACAGTTCACACTCCCCCCTCCCCCCCAACCCCCTCCCCCCTACCCACCCCACCACATTATGCCAATTGCAAAGTCGGAGATACTCTATTTCGTTGTCTCATCTCAATCATTAATGTTCATAATGTGAAAAGCTGGAAGTCCATGCACTGTCCCAGTAGTCACTGGCTAACATTGGAAATTTTCCGAAGGGTTATCACAAATCTTGCACTTCCCTCTCCCCAGAAGATCTATCTTCATGCGTTGGCTTGTGCTTCCCAATATTTGGGTGTATGCTTCCCAAGGATTTGGTGTATGCTTCATGGTCTGTGCTTTATTTGAGATGTTCGGAGAGGACGCGGCAGAATCAATTTGCTTCTTTCTGGTGTCCTGGCCAATATTTATTCCTTAGTCAACATCCGATAAGCATTATTTATGGGGCTCAGTTAGGTACATGGCTGGTCCCTGATGGAGAGAGACATCAGCAGTGCAGGTTCAATTCACAGCGCGTGCTGCAGGAAGAACATCTCATCCTCAGACTAGGCACTTTACAACCTTCTGGACTTAATATTGAGTTCAACACCTTCAAATTGTGAACCAACTCCTATTCCTTCCCTTTCTTTTAGCTTTACTGTTACATTCTCTGTCACCATGTAAATGCTGCCCCCTCCACACTTCACATCAGCTCTGATGAAGAGTCATCCAGACTCGAAGTGTTAGTCTCTCCACGGGTCCTGTCTGACCTGCTGTGATCTCAAGGCCTTGTTGTTTTTAGCTAGGTTCAATTTCCGCACTGGGACAAAGTGAGGACTGCAGATGCTGGAGATCAAAGTAGAAAAGTGTGGTGCTGGAAAAGCACAGGCGGTCAGGCAGCTTCCGAGGAGCAGGAGAATCGACGTTTCGAGTGTGAATTCTTCATCAGGAATTCCGGATGAAGAGCTCATGCTCAAAATGTCGGGTCTCCTGCTCCTCGGATGCTGCCTGATTGGCTGTGCTTTTCCAGCACCACACTTTTTGACTCTCAAGTCCTGCACTGGCTGAGTTTACTGTAAAGGTCCTCTGTCTCCCCTCGCCTGAGGGATGGTGACCCTCAGGTTAAACTGCCATCAGTCATCTCTCTGTAATGAGAGAGGAGCCCCAAGGTCATACAATCATACAGTCATACTGTCATACAACATGGAAACAGACCCTTCGGTCCAACCAGTCCATGCTGACCGTAATCCCAATCGAAACTGGTCCCATCTGTGTGCTCTGGGCCCATATTCCTCCAAACCTTTCCTATTCATGTATCCATCCAAATATGTTTTAAACGTTATAATTGTAACCACATCCACCACTTCCTCAGGAACTTGATTCTACACTCGAACCACCCTCTGTGTAAAATAATTGTCTCTTATGTCTTTTTTTTTAAATCTTTCTCCTCTCACTTTAAAAATGTACCCCCAGTCTTTAAATTCCTCATCTTAGGAAAAAGACAACTACCATTAACTCTATCTATACCTGTCATTATTTTATACATTTCTATCATGTCCTCACTCAACCTCCAACACTCCAGTGAAAAGGTCCCATCCTATCCAGCCTTTCTTTATAACTCAAACCTTCCATACCCAGCAACATCCTGGTAAATCTCTTCTGCATCCTTTCCAGCTTTATAATATCCTTCTTTTAACTAGGGAACCAGAAATGGACACATTACTCCAGAAGAGGCCTCACCAATGTCCTGTACAACCTCAACCTGACGTCCTCGCTCCTATACTCAAAGTACTGAGGACTCTGGGACTGTGGCAACTTTTCTAATCATTGGTCAGTGTCACATTGCTTTCAGTGGAATATTATTATGTACACATTGTTTCCTGAGTTTCATATTTTGCAATAGTAGCTGAACTTCAAAAGTGCTGCATATTCTGCAAAACAATTTGTGAAGCGTGTGATAGAAATACAATTCCTTTATCCTTTCCTAACTCTTAAAGGGAAATGTGACATTTTATTAATAAAAATAAAAAATTTATCCATGTCTCTTGTTTAGTTTTGTTGCTCCAAGGTTTTTTTAGAACTCCAAAATTTCTACTAACTAATTGACTATCTTAATTGTCAGCATTTGACAATATGGATATTAAAACATGGATGAGTCAAATAGTTTAGCTGTAAGTGCATATTTTACTTGATTGTATTTAGCAGACTAGAATCTTCATTGATAATTATTAAAAGCAAAGACCAAATAGAAATTTATGGAAAAACTAAGCAGATCTGACAGCACCTGTGGAGAGAAAGAGCCTTCAGCACATTTCCTCCACTTCCTGCACCTTCATCCTTGAACCCCATCCCTCCAATCACAACAAAGATAGAACCCCTCTGGTCCTCACCTTCCACCCAACTAATCTCTGGATACAGAACATCATTCTCTGCCTTTTCCACCATCTACAATGAGACCCCACCACCAAAGATATATTTCCCTCCTGACCCCTATTGGCATTTTGCAGAGACCATTCCCCCCACAGCTCCCTCGTTAGGTCCACACCTCCCATGGAGCACTCCCGGCACCTTCCCTTGTGCCACAAGAGATGCAAAACCTGCATCCACACCTCCCCCCTCACCTCTGTCCAAGGCCCCAAAGGATCATTCTGGCAGAGATTTTTCTGCACATTCAAACACCTCATCTACTATGTGGGCGGCACGGTGGCACAGTGGTTAGCACTACTGCCTCACAGCGCCAGAGACCTGGGTTCAATTCCCGTCTCAGGCGACTGACTGTGTGGAGTTTGCACATTCTCCCTGTGTCTGCGTGGGTTTCTTCGGGGTGCTCCGGTTTCCTCCCACAGTCCAAAAATGTGCAGGTTAGGTAAATCGGCTATGCTAAATTGCCCGTAGTGTTAGATGAAGGGGTAAATGTAGCGGAATGGGTCTGGGTGGGTTGCGCTTCGGCGGGTCGGTGTGGACTTGTTGGGCCGAAGGGCCTGTAATCTAATCTACTGTGTCCGTTGCTCTCGATCTGGTCTCCTTTACATTGGGGAGACAGGATGCCAACTCAGGGAACATCTCAGGGACACATGCACCAAACAACCCCACTGCCCCGTGGTCAACCACTTCAGCCTCCCCTCCCACTCCCCCAAGGACATGCAAGTCCTAGATCTCCTCCACCGTCAAATCCTAGCCACTGACATCTGGAGGCCAAATCATCTGGAGGAAGAGCGCCTAGGACCCTCCAACCACATGGCATCAACATCGACTTCACCAGTTTCCAAATCTTCCCTACCTCACCTAATCCCTGATCCAACCTTCCAACTCAGCACTGCCCTTTTGAACTGTCACACCTGTTCATTTTCCTTCCCAGCTATCCACTCCACCCTCCTCTCAACCTATCGACCATCACCTCCCATCTGCATCCTCCTATTGCCTTCTCAGCTACCTCACCACCACTTCCACCCCCCACCCAAATATTTATCTCTCGGCCCCCTTCTCCTCCCCTCCCTCCCACATTCCTGATGAAAGGCTTCTGCTCGAAACGTCAAGTCGCCTGCTCCTCAGATGCTGCCTGACCTGCTGTGCTTTTCCAGCGCCACACTTTTCGACTCTGACCCCCAGCATCCTCAGTCCTCACTTTCTCCTCATCCTCTAGGGAGGGACGTCAGAGTTAGCAATTCGTGTCGAGTGACCCTTCCTCAGAACCGAGGAACTATTCTGAAGAAGGGTCACTCAACCCAAAATGTTAAGTCTGATTTCTCTCCATGGGTGCTGCCAGACCTGCTGAGCTTTTCCAGCGATTTCTATATTTTTGTCTCTGATGTACAGTATCCACAGTTCTTTCTGGTTTTTATTGAAAGCAAGTTACGGTTTTGGCTTAAAGAGTGGCAGAATCTGCAAACACTGCAATAATTAGCATGAAATGCTCCAATTACAGACTCTCTGAGAGGTACAAAGTTAAAAATCACACAACACCAGGTTATAGTCCAACAGGTTTAATTGAAAGCACACTAGCTTTCAGAGCGTCGCTCCTTCATCAGGTGCTATAACCTGGTGCTGTGTGATTTTTAACTTTGTACACCCCAGTCCAACACCGGCATCTCCAAATCCAAACTCTGAGAGGTAGTAATTGAATTATTACCAATTTTCCTTCAGAACCTTCTCCCTGAATCATGCTGCCAGTTTTAGATTTAAATTGATGGAGTGTGCAAGATGGTGAAATGTGTTAAAAGTAGATGCGACAACAATTCCTCAACAATTATTCAATAATATTTCTTGCTCTAAAAAGAGGTGGCTCTGATTTTGAAGATCAGGTGAATTTTCAAACTGTGACCAAGCACATATTTGTTCTTGACTAATAACATAGCACATGAAAATTTGATACTTGTGAGTCTAAATGTTCAAATTATAATTGGGCTTCAGTAGCAGGGACTCTGAAGCGGTCAGACTGTCACCAACTGAATCATTAACATCCTTCATAGGAGCAAACCTGCCATCCTCACCCTATTTAGTCTCCAAATTTTAATTCCTGATGAAGGGCTTTTGCCTAATACATTGATTCTCCTGCTCCTTGGATGCTGCCTGACTTGCTGTGCTTTTCCAGCACCACTTTAATCATGACTCTAATCTCCAGCATCTGCAGTACCCACTTCTGCCCTGTTTAGTCTCCAAACCTATTCTGAACTATTTGACTCCTAAGTGACACCTGAAGGGGTTTAGCAAACCACACGGTTGCAAACCACACGGTCAGGGCAACTGGAGGTAGATAGTAAAATCCATTCACACACAATGCCCACAACCCAAGAATAAAAATGTTTTGTAAAAGAATAAAACCTGTTAAACCTCATCGAGGAGTGCAGAAAATGTCAGGGAAAATATGCAATGAGACCAGGATAAGTCATGAGAGTATGAACACATTCCAATAATTATTTTTGGTGAGATTTCTTAATTCTGCTGTTACTTTGTACATTTTCAGCTGACTGTGATGTAGCTCTTGAATTTGGTGCTCAAATCAGTTGGTGGGTTTTAATGGACTGAAGTTTCTGACACCAGATTGGTCACTCTATTGCTGGCTCTATGCTTCTCCTGTGCCCTCCTGCCCCCCTCCCACCCCCACCCATTCCCCACCTGCAAAATATTGTTTTGTTGCTACCTTCCTGCAGGTACCATGAAAATTCAAAGAACCCCAAAAAGACGCAACAGAAGAATGCACTTACCATCACTCTGACTGTGAGATTTGTAGCTCTGAGAAGATTTGCAATGTTGCCAGACAAACATGAGCTTCCTTTAAATGGCACAGTTTTGCAATTAATGTGCTAATTGCCAAGTGAGCTACAGATTAATTTTGCACACACACACACACACACACACACACTGCATCAGCCTTCTATCGAACGTGCATTGAGCTTTTGATGTGAAGCTACAGAGTAGCCAATCAAAATTCACACTTTTTTTTTATGTTGCTCTTCCTCCATATGAGGTTGGGAGCTATGAGGAAGAAGTGAAGTGCTTTAAAGTTTTCTTTTTTGAAAAAGGAGAACTAAAACATGCGAAAGATAAGTGCCTACATATTGAAAGTTTTCAGCCTGGACCTTTCAATCCATCTGACCCACCTAATTCCAATTATGCTTGTAACAAACCTGAAACACAAGTCTAGTTAACCTAACCTGTGTATTCTGATACCCATTAAGCATCCTTGCATTTGGATAAGAAATAAAACTAACATTAAAAAAAACACAGATAAAGGAGAAGCACAGGAATAATAAAGTACGTCCATTTTCAACCTCAAACTGATAAATTTTTAAATCAGAAACTAAAACAGAAACTGCAGAATTGCTTTCTCTGGGTCACTCGACCTGAAACTTTAACCCTGATTTCTCTCCGCAGAAGCTGCCAGACCTGCTGAGCTTTTCCAGCAATTTTAGTTTTTGTTTCTGATTTACAACATCTGCAGTTCTTTTGTTTTTCTAAAATCATACCTTGGTTACTTAAGGTGATCCACCAACTCTGGAAACCCCTCTACAGCTAATTAAGAGAAAACATCTGGTGAGCAGCTACTGTTGTAATGTAGCAAATGTGGCAGAGTCAACAATGTTGGTTGAGGGATAAATATTGGTCAATGACTCTGGAGAGTACCTGCCATTGCACGATCAGGGAGCAGGGGTAGGCCACTCTATCCCTTAAGCCTATTCTAGCACTTAATAAGATCATGTTTGATTTGATTATTCCATATTCCAGTCTTTCCAAGTTAACATTTCACCCCCTTGCTTATCAATAATGTTATAAAGCTGTGAGTGCACTGTACCTTTAAGAAGGTTAAAAGTTAGCAGACCTTCCTGTCAGCACCAAGTGTTCTCAACAAGATACAATGTAGCATGTGGTCCAGCAGTTAGTGTAGCTGGTTGCCTGAAGACAAAAACAGATTCGAATTGGGCCAATCAGTTTACGTTATACCCCAAAAAATACCAAATTCCAATCAAGTTTTAATTGAGTATATTGACAATCTTAAAAGCCAATGACACAATCCAATGCTTTGGGGATACAAGACTGGGGAAAATTGAACAGTTGGGAGGAGAACTGCCACACCATCAGTTTGTAGAGACTACCTGAAAAATAGCTCTCTTAAAAGTACCTTTATCGATCAGTGACCGGTGAAGCATAATCCCTAAGAAGAAGAAAAGAAAGAAGACACAGGAAAATCCAAACAGAAGATTCGACAGCTGGCTGGTTTTGAAAACTTGAATTTTTGGTAAATCTTAATCAGCGGGTTTTATCAGACTAGTATTATAGAAGGGAAAGGTAAAAGGTAGGTTAGAGGAAGGAGTTGTAAATAGTTGTTAGTTAGTTCTTATCTGTTATACTCTAAGAAATAAAGTTGTTACTTTTACTTTAACTAGTTCTTGGCCTCAAATTTTCAGATTACTGCATGGGATAAATCTTTTCTGTGTTGCTGGTTTAAATTAAGCAGGAGGGTTTACCCCATGTCATAACAATAATCTGTCTACCTCTGTTTCAAAGAGACTGAAAGTCTCTGGTTTTGCAACACCATCCCACCCCCCCTTTTAAGGAAGAGTGTTTCAAAGATTCATGAGTGTCTGAGAAACAAATTCTCCTAATATCTATCTAAATGGATACTTTTATGCAGTAATAGTAGATCTAAAACCACCAACAAGACAAAAAAGCCTCTCCACATACATTCTGTCAAGATGCCTCAGGATCCTTTATATACAGGGCAACCTCGATTATCCAAACAACACGGGCAGCAAGTATTTTGTTCATATAATTGAATATCTGGATAATCGAATGTTTGGATAACACAGTTTATCCAACCATCGGAACCTTGAGCTCTTGTTCGGATAATCCAAACTTTGGATAATCGATGTTCGGATAAATGAGTTGTATTGTATTTCAAGTAATCAGCTCTTAATCATTTAAACTCCAATCATTACAAACCTAATGTATCCAAACATTCCTCATATGTTTACCCATCTGTTGTATTAATCTAGTAAATTTTCACAGAATCACAGAATTAAGATGCAGAAGGAGGTCTATCGGGCCTGCACTGATTCTATTCCCTTGTTCCCATCTCCTGCCTTTTCCCCAAATTCCTGCACACCATTTCTATCCTAATAATCTACAATGGTCACTTGGAATAGCTCAATTGAATCCACTCCCCTCTCCCCTCCCCCCTCCCCCCCCCCCCAGAGAAGTCTAATAATTTGGTTAAACATGATTTTTCTTTGACAACACCATAGCAACTCTGACTGATTATCTTGAACTCTCTATCTGTCTTGTTATTTCTTACATAATAGTTGAGTCCAATAACAGCAGTGTAGCTTGATGTCCCTGTTAGTAGTAAATGGTTCTACTAACTTGCTCCTGCACTCTTTCCAAAGCATTCACATCATTCCTATAATATGGCATTGATAAGGCCGTTAGATAAAGGAGCAGGATTAGGTCATTAAGCCTGTTCTGTCATTTGATCATGTATGATGTGTCTCTCAACCCCACCATTCACCTGCCTTCTCCCCATAACTATTGATTCCTTCACTAATCAAGAACCTATCTACAATTGTATAACTGTACAACAGTACACAATACTCAAGCTGAGTTCTAGCAATGTACAAGTTCAAATTCATCTCTCTG
Organism: Chiloscyllium plagiosum; assembly: GCF_004010195.1. Lineage (NCBI taxonomy): Eukaryota > Metazoa > Chordata > Chondrichthyes > Orectolobiformes > Hemiscylliidae > Chiloscyllium > Chiloscyllium plagiosum. The sequence continues at coordinate 73,530,900 of NC_057722.1, read as the reverse complement.
CTCTTGTCCTCTGTGTAATGAAGCTGAGGACACTGTAGGTTTTATTAACAATTGTTGCTATCTGTTGTGCTACCTTCAGTGATCTGTGCACATATACACCTGAATGCTTCCAGCTTCCTATCTCATTCCCTTTTAGAATACGTTTAGAAATGCATTCATTATTTTCCAATCAATGGTCCTTTCCCCAAATCTAGGGAACTTTTGAAAACTAAAATGAGCATAGGCTACTTTGTTTAAGACCAAGGAAAAAGACCATCAGGACCTGGGGACTTAGCAGCTTGCAGTTTTGTCCATTTACACAGTGCCACTTGCCACTTTTCTTGAGTTCCTCCATTTAAAGATGCGATTGTACAAGAGACAGTGCAGTGGTGAACTTGGAGGCAGCCAGTGCAGAGAGCGGCAAGCAGGATGGAGGACGTCCTCCTGGGTCACGTCCCTATCAACTCCTGTTCCTTACTGATTGACAAAGACATTTATACATTGGTTGGAGTGGACTTCTAAATAGCAGATGAGGTTCAATGCAAAGAAGTGAGGTAAGGCTACGCACTTTAGTTGGAGGAACACTGATTGACAATATAAAACAGGAGATACATTTCTTAAGGGGGTGGAGGACCTGGATGTGTATGTGCACAGGTTGTTGAAGATGAACGGGCTGGTGAAGAGAGATAAATCAATGGAGCATACAGTGTTTCCGGCTTTATTAATATGGACAAGAGCAGCATGGAAGTAGGAAGAACTTGGCGTACTGCTGCACGATGGCATACTTGACCAAGCTAAAAGCTATCTTGGCTTTCAGCCTCTCGCTTTCATGGAGAAATAAGGCTGGAAATAAAGACTGAGGTTGTGTAATTATAATTTAATGAAATATAGGGAGTATATCATAGGGTCGTTAGGTGGGATGCTTCCTGAGTTCGTTAGCATTTCTGTCCTTGAGAGTCAAGGCGATAGCTGCACTGTGCTTATCTTTATCTTGAATTACAGTGAAGTACAGAATGTAAGCAAATTTGTTTGTATCATTGTAAAAGTATAGGCTGACTGTTCAGCTCAAGAGACCGCTGTTTGACAGTGGAGACTATCTCAGACTGTCCGTGAAGTCACTAAAAGTAAAGCTTCTTGAAACAAGACTGGAAGCCTCAGACTAAGTAATTTCCTTGACAAGTAGGGACATAATGTTGAACTTGAGTAAAACAGTTGTTAGACCTCAGCTGGAGTATTGTGTACAGTTCTGGGTGCCTCATTATAGGAGAGATGTGAATGCATTGGAGACAGGGAAGAAGCAATTTACGAGAATGGTTTCAGGAATACGAAACTTCACCCATGAAGACAGGTTGAAGAAGTTGGGGCTGTTCTCGTTGGAGAGAAGGAGGATAAGCGAAGAGGTTTTCAAAATCTTGAGCTGGCCTCTTGGAGTAGATAGGGAGAAGCTGTTCCTACTCTGAAAATATAAAGACAAGATAGCACAGACTTAAAGTAAGGTTAATGTGAGAAAAGAAAACCTTTTTCATACAGCAAGTAGTTAGGGCCTGGAATGCATTGCCTGTAAATTTAATGGACACCGGTTCAACTGACGCACTCAAGAAGGAATTGGATGATTATTTGGATAGAAATAATATGTGGGGATATGGGTTTGGCTAATGGTAATAGAACCTGTATAGGCACAATGGACCAAATAGCCTCCATCTGCGCTATAACACTTCTGTGATTCTATCCATTGACACAGACAAGCAATGTATCATGGAGGGGCCCTGGGCCCTCATTGTCTGCCTCTCTTTCATGGTGACCTCTGCATCCAGGTGTCTGTTCAGTGCATTACAAGCTTTTATACAACTGCATGTGTGTCTATTCACCTTCCTAAAATGATATCTGAATGTAAGCTTGAAACTTTCTTCTGAAAATCTGATTCTTGTTGCAGTGCACCTTGGTCAATGCTGTGAAAGTTCACACAGTGAGACCTAAACAAACCAATTGGCTGCTAATCTAACCCTCAGCGAGTTAGAATGGGGCAGCAAGAACAGTGGAAAATGTTACAGCTGCTGAGGTCGGGGGTGGGGGAGGGAGGGAGTTTGGATTTTGAAAACAGTTGTGCCACTTCCTTGATATAAACATGAAACCAGCACAGACTGTGGGCTAGGCATGATTTGTGGCTTCACCTCATTGGCATTAGGTGAGATGCCATTCAACAACATCTTCAATTGATGGCACAAATCTTGAAGAAGGGCTTATGCCCGAAACGTCGATTCTCCTGTTCCCTGGATGCTGCCTGACCTGCTGCGCTTTTCCAGCAACACATTTTCGGCACAAATCTTGAGTATGGCTGAAAAAAATATACATTTCCTTAGAGTTTTTTGTAATGCCCTCATTAAGGCAATTCATGAGAATACCAATAAATAGGAAAGTTATGATTTTGTGCTGTATGAGAAGTGTCCCATTGTAACAAAAATCAATGCAATTTGTTTAAGAGATTATTCAAATCTTTGATTAGATTAGATTAGATTACATTACAGTGTGGAAACAGGCCCTTCGGCCCAACAAGTCCACACCGACCCGCCGAAGCGTTACCCACCCATACCCCTACATTTACTCCTTACGTAACACTACAGGCAATTTAGCATGGCCAATTCACCTGACCTGCACATCTTTGGACTGTGGGAGGAAACTGGAGCACCCGGAGGAAACCCACGCAGACATGGGGAGGACGTGCAAACTCCACACAGTCAGTCGCCTGAGGCGGGAATTGAACCCGGGTCTCAGGCGCTGTGAGGCAGCAGTGCTAACCACTGTGCCAAGATAACAAGAATGATCACCTCATTCCAGGTGAGTGGGCATTTAATGGATTAATCTCTTGCTCCTTGTCTCTAGAAGTGGCTAGATTAAAACACTCCCTTGGTGTAGAGCCTCTGGATCATTTCTATGGTAGAACTCCATTGGAGAAAATTTGGTGGGGGATTTCTCAAGTTAGCTAACAGCAACTGTCATTTCTATAATTTATATTGAACTAAGAACACTTCACAGGGCCTTTGTCAAACAAAGCTTCAGTCAGACACAACTACGATGGAAACCCGAACTGCACCCATAATTTATGTCACGATGCGGAGGTGCAATGTTGGACTGAGGTGGACAGTGTTAAAAATCACATAACACCAGGTTATAGTCCAACAGGTATATTTGGAAGTATAAGCTTTTGGAGTGCTGCTCCTTCGTCAGGTAGCTAGTGAAGTAAGATCATAAGACACAGAATTTATAGCAAAAGATCATAGTGTCATACACTGATGTGATATATTGAACAAACCGAGATTGCTGTTAAATCTTTCAATGTTTAGAATGAGTTGCAGGTTTCGATTCATTAATATGTAAATCCCAGAACTTCTTTCATGTCACATTCCCGAGATAACTTAAAGTTTTGTAAAAAAAGGTGACATCTCGCTCAGACAATGCATTAAAGGTGTAAGGTTAGAGTCTGTATTTCCGCTGATTAAACTGTTGTCAGTGAGAAAAAGACTGGACAGTTACATACTGGCTTACAAGACTTGAAGGAAAAGGAAAAAAAAAATGCTCAGGGACAACTAGCACTAAAACAAGGTGTGAAAATGTATCATTTATGGCTACCTGTCACAATGCTATACCCTGACCCATAATGGAAATAAATGGGAAATTCACGCCTAGAGTCTATCGCTGTAATTGGCCAGGATTGATCCTAACACATAATTTGCAGATTGCTCTCCTTCAGTTTCTGCATTCTTTCACTGCTTTTGCTGTACTGCATTCACTGAGCATGTACTTATTGGAATTTGGAAACATATAAGATTCTTAGTGGACTTGATAGGTTTGATGCGGAAGAGGCTGGAAGAGGCTGGAACCAGAGGACATAATCTCAGGAAACGGGATGCACGTTTAAGACAGAGATGAGGAGGAATTTCTTTTCTCAGAAGGTAATGAATTTCTGGAATTCATTACCACAGAGAGCTGTTGATGCTGAGTTGAAGTACATTCAAGGGGCGATAGACAGGTTTTTAATCAGTAAGAGAATAAAGGGTTATAGGGCAAAGGCAGGAAAGTGGAGTTCATGATTTTCAGATCAGCCATGATCTCATTGAATGATGGAGCAGGCTCCATATGTTGAGTGGCTGCTTCTGCCTCTACGTCCTCTGCTTTTATGCATTTTATTTGAGATATCAGTTTCCTTCTGTTCAGGTGTGTTTATGCAGTTTCAATTCGGAATTCTGTTTGCTGCAGATTGTTTTGTAAGTAGGTTCAGCAGTCTGATTGCAGTGCTCAGCCTAAATTGCCCGTTTGCCAAAAGGTTTTTGCTCTCAATTAGACTTGCTTAAGTCACACAAAGCTCTGCCTCCAGCTCACTGCCCATAAAGTAGTGTCGGTAGATGTATAGCCCACTCATTCATTGACTGTATATTGGGTTAGTGCAGATACAAAATGGAAGACTGAATTATTTGCTTTGTAATAAAAGGGGCTGAACCTTGAGGGCTGGTGTCACGGATCTGTCTCCCCAGTACTTTATTTTCACTCTATCCATAACACCAATTTTATTTTGTCATCTCAGTCTGCCTGCTTATATGTGCAGCAGGTTTTCGTACATGGTTAGAGACTTAACTAGTCGATGACATATTGAAATCCCATAATTGTTTATCTCTGGTTAGAAGCTGTTTATCGTAATGCAGTAAATGTACTTTGTATTAAATGTTGTCTGACAATGTGGAGGTCTCAGCTAGCTAACTTGAAAATACTGCTTACTTTGATAAATTCATTTTTGTGGGTGACATGTTGGCTCAGCAGTTTGCACTGCAGCCTCACAGCACCAGGGACCTGCTTTGAAGTCTAGCTTTGGGTTACTGGATCGGTGAGGAGCTTGCATGTTCTCCCAGTTTCTGTATGGATTTCTGTTGGGTGCACTGATTTCCTCCCGCAGTCCAAAGATGCGCAGGTTAGCCATGGTAAATGTAGGGTTACGGGGACAGAATGGGGAGGTTGGGTATGGGTGGGATGTTCTTCAAAGGCTTAATGCAGACTCAATGGCCTCTTTCCACACTGTAGGCATTCTATAATTCTATGTTAACATTTGCAGTGATTCCAGAAATAGCAGTGCTTGATTTCCAGTGCACTCCCCCAGTGAGTCAGAACAGTATATTTAAATAAAGAGTGCATAATTATACAGGCACCTTTATATAGTGCCTTAAATATATTGAAATGTTACTAAGGTATTTCATAACAGTGTCATCAAACAGCATTGGGCAGAGAGACAAATCAGGAGATGTTAGAGAAAATGATGTAAAGGTTGGACATAGATCTTAAGGAACATTTTGAAGGAGGAAAGAGAGAGTCAGGGAGGTTTAGGGAGAGGTCTTGAGAGCTTAGACACTAGACAGCTAAAAGTATGGTAGGGTAACAAAAAATAGGGTTCTGTGAGACATCAATATTGAAAGAGTGCTGAAGTGTTGGAGAGGTGTGATTTAGAGGTGGTTATAAAGAGTTGGAAGGGTGACCATTAGAAGATTACCCATATTCAGATTTCTCTCTTGAATGAAGATATTGTTATGACAATGTAATAAACGAGGATGAATTCAGGGATGATCAATAAAAGCCAGGGGATATGCTTCTCCTTTGACAAGCACCAAGATGTGCATTTTAATTGAGTGCTCCCGAATGATAGAATATAGAACATAGAACAATATAATGCAGAACAGGCCCTTTGGCCCTCAATGTTGCACCAACATCATCATCCATATGCTTATCAAAGGACTGTTCAAATGCCCCTAATGTGGCTGAACTAACTACATTGACAGGCAGGGTATTCCATGCCTTTACCACTCTCTGAGTAAAGAACCTGCTTCTGACATCTGCCTTAAATCTATCAGCCCTCAATTTGCAGGTATGACCCCTAATACAAGCCAACATCATCATCCTAGGAAAAAGACTCTCACTGTCCACCCTATTTGATCCTCTAATCATCTTGTATGTCTCTATTAAATCCCATCTTAGCCTTCTTCTTTCCAATGACAACAGACCCAAGTCCCTCAGCCTTTTCTCATAAGACCTTCCCTCCAGACCAGGCCACATCCTGGTAAATCTCTGCACCTTTTCCAATGCTTCCAAATCCTTCTTGTAATGGGGCGACCAGAAGTGTACACAATGTTCCAAGGGAGGCTGCACTAGCGTTTTGTACAGTTGCAGCATGACATCAGAGCTCCGGAACTCAATATCTCTACCAGTAAAACAAAACACACTATAGGCCTTCTTAACAGCACCATCAACCTGGGTGGCAACTTTCAGGGATTCATGTACATGGACTCCAAGATCCCTCTGCACATCCATACTACCAAGAATCTTTCTGTTGACCCAGTACTCTGCCTTCCTGTTATTCTTCCCAAAGTGAATCACCTCACATTTATCTGCATTGAACTCCATTTGCCACCTCTCAGCCCAATTCTGCAGTTTATCCAAGTCTCCCTGCAACCTGCAATATTCTTCCACACTTTCCACCACTCCACCGACTTTAGTGTCATCTGCAAACTTGCTGATCCATCCACCTATGCCTGCATCCAAGTCATTTATAAAAATGACAAACAGCAGTGGTCCCAAAACAGATCCTTGTGGCACATCAATAACTGGACTCCAGGTTGAATAGTTTCCATCAACCGCCACTCACTGCCTTCTTACCGAAAGTCAGTTTCTAATCCAAACTGCTAAATCACCCTCAATCTCATGCCTCTGCATTCTCTCCAAAAGCCTATCATGTGGAACCTTATCAAAGGCTTTACTGAAATCCATGTACACCATGTCAACTGTCCTATCCTCATCCACATGCTTGGTCACCTTCTCAAAAATCTCAACAAGGTTTGTGAGACACGACCTGCCCTTGACGAAACCATGTTGACTACCTCCAATCAAATTGTTACTAGCAAGATGATTATAAATCTTATCTCTTATAATCCTTTCCAAACCTTTTTCCTACAACAGACATAAGGCTCACTGGTCTCTAATTACCTGGATCATCTCTACTGCCCTTCTTGAACATTTTGAATCCTCCAGTCCTCTGGTACTAAACCTGTAGACAATGATGACTCAAAGATCAAGACCATAGGCTCAGCCATTTCCTCCCTAGCTTCCCAGACAATCCTCAGATAAATCCCACCTAGCCCAGTGGACTTATCTACTTTCACACATTCTAGAATTGACAACACCTGCCCCTTGTTAACCTGAATGCTTTCTGGTCTAATAGCTCATATCTCAGCCTTCTCCTCTACAATATTCTCCTTTTCCTGAGTGAAAACAGATGAGAAATATTCGTTTAGCACCTCTCCGATCTCCACAGGATCCATACACAACTTCCCACTTCTGTCTTTGACTGTCCCAATTCCTACCCTAGTCATCCTTTCATTCCTCACATACCTGTAGAAAGCTTTAGGGTTCTCCTTTATTCTACCTGTTAAAGACTGCTCATGTCCCCTCCTTACTCTTCTTCAGTCTCTCTTTAAATCCTTCCTAGCTACTCTGTAGCCTCATCTGAACCATCCCGTCTCAAAGTCACATACGCTTCCCTCTTCTGCTTAACAAGAGACACAATTTCTTTCATAAACCACTGTCCCCTTACCTTATTACTTCCTCCCTGCCTGACAGGGACATACCTATCAAAGACACACAATATCTGTTCCTTAAACTAGCTCCACATTTCGATTGTCCCCATCCCCTGTATTTTGCTACCCCATTCTATGCCTCCTAAGTCTTGCCTAATCGCATTATAATTGCCCTCCCCCAATCTATAACTCTTGCCTTGTGGCATGTACCTATCTCTTTCAATCGCTAAACCAAACATAACCAAATTATGGTCACTGTCTCCAAAGTGCTCACCAATTATAAGATGATACGACTTAGGAACAGATTTAGGCCATTCAACCTATTAAGTCTGTTCTGCCATTTCCCCCAATCTTCATTCCTTATTGATTAAAAATCAGTCTAACCCTACCTTGAATATATTTAACAACACTCCCTCTTGGGAAAGAATCCCACAAATTCATTCTCTGTTCAAAGTATTCTAGTGGTCTAACTTGAGTCTTGTGTACTTGTGAGAAAGTGAGGAGTGCAGATGCTGGAGAGTCAGAGTTGAAAAGGGTGGCACCGGAAAAGCACAGCATGTCTGGCAGCATCTGAGGGGTAGGAGAATCCTGCTCCTTAAGGAGAGGCATGGTGGCTCAGTGTGGCCTTGGGGAGATATACCGGGCACTCTTCCCAATGCTTTCCCAAACCATTTTTTTCCAATCCTCCAATTTCCCAGCCATTTCCAAATGGCCTGGAATATGCAAGACCAACTTGCTTTATATCTAGTCCAAAAGACGGCACCAATGTGATGGGGCGGCACTTTCACTGTATACTGAAGTATCAGCCTGACCTACCTTTCCAAGCCATAGGGACCCAATGCCATAACCTTCTAATATAGTGTTAAAAATGTAACTCAGTGGCCAACTGTCCATATCAGAATGGGGATCAATAAATTAATTAGAAATTAAATGATAGGAAGCAAGGAGAGCAGTTTCTCTCTGGTTTTACTCAACTCAGTTCCACACACAAAGGCAGGAATTGCTAGTGTGTACTAAGCACCTACTTTACCTTCCTCCTGGCTGGGCTTCAGGGAGTCAATGTGATATAAACTATTAATGATGTAAACGAGAATGATCTTCCTTCATGTTCTTAAAAATGAGTGGTGTCCATGGGATAGCAATGAATTTTGAAGTCTGTCAAGTGCATATATTTGTGCTGAATTTGGGGTGATATTAGTCTGAAAATTAACCTGAGCTTTAAGAAGGTAATGTCTAACCAGACAGAACTGTAAGCTCCTAATAAAGGAAGTGGTTTTGCTGTTGAAAGTTTAAGGTGTTTTTTGACAACCTCATGCTGTTGTGCGTGTGAGTTGGTTCATAGAGTCTTAACTGTAATCCTTGTCCAGGTGTATACTGTCCTTCTCCTAAGTCATTGCCTTTCTATTTTTAAACTAAATATGAAAATTAAGACGTTAAAATCCACCAAACCCTTCTAAAATTAATGTGCTGGCTTCCTCTACTGAACTGAGGAAGCTCATTGGAATTGGTACAGTTTTGAATTACCAGAAATTTTGAAAAAACACTTAAGTGCTGGCGACGGTGGCTCAGTGGTTATCATAGCTACCTCACAGCGCCAGGGTCCCAGGTTCAATTCCAGCCTCGGGTAACTGTCTGTATGGAGTTTGCACATTCTCCCCATGTCTGTGTGAGTTTCCTCCCACAGTCAAAGATGTGCAGGTCAGGTGAATTGGCCATGCTAAATTGCCCACAGTGCTAGGTGCATTAGTCAGAGGGAAATGGGTCTGGGTGGGTTACTCTTCAGATGGTCGGTGTGGACTGTTTGGCCCGAAGGGACTGTTTCCACACTGTAGGGAATCTAATCTAATCTAAAACTCAGCAGGTCTGGCAGCATCAGTGGAGAGAGAAACAGAATTAACATTTTGACTCCAGTGTGACTATTCATTGGTATTCAAAATGTTAACTCTGTTTCTTTCTGCTGTCAGACCTGCTGAGTTTCTCCAGCACCTTTCTTGTTTTTATTTCAGCTTTCCAGTATTGCAGCATTTTGCTTTTAATGGAGCTACCTGAATTATTTGACTCTGCTTAAATTACTTGGTACTCAGATTTGCAACTCGCAAACAAAATGAAAACACAAAATATGCTCCAAAAGGAGTGGAATACCTTTCAGGTGACCTTTGAACTTGATGTAGGGGTTTGAATGACAATTAGAATTAGGTTTTATTGTCACATGTACTCAAGTACAGAAGTGCAGTGAATAGTTTACAATCTCTCCTCTCATGATGCCATTATAGGTACAAAGTACTTCAGTACAAATCTTAGGTATAAAAAAAGAAATAAATAAGAAAAAAGTTGCAATACTTTACAGTAATTCATAGCATAAGTTAGAAATAAGACATAGTTAACAGGATAAATATTACAGTCAGATAAAGAGATTACAGATAAACATTACACTGCAATAGATCAGAGCAGGGGCTTCCACACTTGGTCTTGCAAGCCACTGACCGCTGGACCCCACTCCAATAACAATCCCTGACAGCACGACGGAGATATTTGGGAAGGATACTATGGGTCAAAAAATGTTCATCAGGATGGAAACATTGAGCTGATCTGTAGATTTGTATAACTAGATACTTTCGAGTTCCACTTTAAGCCACGCTATCTTGACTTGAAACTGTATCATCATTCCCAAGCCATCACTAGATCAAAGTTGTGGAATTTCCTTCCTAATAGCACTGTGAATGTCCCTACACTAGATGGAATCTAGTGATGGCTTGGGAATGATGATACAGTTTCAAGTCAAGATAGCGTGGCTTAAAGTGGAACTCGAAAGTATCTAGTTATACAAATCTACAGATCAGCTCAATGTTTCCATCCTGATGAACATTTTTTAAAGGAGGTGACTCACCTTCAACTTCTCAAAGTTAGTTTGGGATGGGCAATAAATCCTTACCAAGCCAGCAATATCCATATCCTGTCAATGAATAAAATGATCTAGGAGAAAGTGAGGACTGCAGATGCTGGAGATCAGAGCTGAAAATGTGTTGCTGGAAAAGCGCAGCAGGTCAGGCAGCATCCAAGGAGCAGGAGAATCGACGTTTCGGGCATGAGCCCTTCTTTAGGAATGAGGAAAGTGTCAGGAAAGTGCCAGTGAATAAAATGACCAAGTATTGAAGACTGGCCACTCAAGCCTCCTCCATTATCTAATACAGCAGCTCCTGATCATATGAAATATTTCTCATGTTTTGCTGCATTTGGATATAGAATGATACAGGTCCTGAGGAGTTGAACACTGTACAATCACCAATGAAAATCCCCTATATCTAATGGAAGGAAGGTTATTAATGAAGCAGCTGAAGATACTTGGGCCGAGGAACTCCTGCAGAGGTCTCCTGGAGCTGATGACATTGGCCTCCAACAACGATTACCTGTTTCCATTTTGCTCGGCTTAATTTCAACCAGTAGAGTATTTGCTCCCTGATTCCTGTTGGCTCCACTTCTTGGACTACAGTCTCAGAAATACGGAGCTATCCTGCACAATCTGTAGCAAGAGTTAGGATTTAAAGTATCAACAAAGGTTACGTCACACCCAGAGAAAACAAATGGAGTAAACATTATTTATTCCTTTGCGTTCTTATTGATAACTGATATTACATATACCCTTATTTGGTTGAACATCAGAAGCATGTCATGTGTCACACTTACCATAACCTTGGAGAGTGAAAGGAGCAGTTACCAAGGGAAGATATTTAATTGGGGAAAAGGAAACAATGACACGAACAGACAGGAGTTGGGAAGTACAGACTGGGAGCAATTGTCCCACAGAAAGGGCACAGCAGACATGTAGAGACTATTTAAGGAGCAGTTGTTGCGAGTGATGCACAAATTTGTTCCTCTGAGACAGGTAAGAAGGGGTAAGACTAAGGAACCTTGGATGACAAAGACAGAGGAGCTTCTTGTCAATAGGAAGAAGGCAGCTTGCGTAAGGTGGAGGAAGCAAGGATCTAGCACAGCTTTAGAGGATTACAGGCTTACTAGAAAGGAGCTCAGAAATGGACTGAGGAGAGCCAGGAGGGGGCACAAAAAAGGCATGGCAAGACGGATTAGGGAGAACCCAAAGGCATTTTACTCATATGTGAGAAATAAGAGAATGATCAGGGAGAAGGTAGGGCCAATCAGGGATAGTGGAGTCTGAGCAGATAGGGGAAGCCCTAAATGAGTTTTTTGCTTCAGATTTCACTAAGAAAAGGGACCTTGTTGTGAATGAGAACTTTGAGGAGCTGGGATACAGAATTGAACAGATCAAGATTGATGAAGTTGATGTGCTGGAAATTTTGAAAAACATTAAGATTGATAAGTCCCCAGGGCCAGACCAGATTTACCCTTGGTTGCTTCAGGAAGCGAGAAAGGAGGTTGCTAAGCCGCTGGCGAAAATCTTTGCTTCGTCACTCTCCATGGGAGTCGTACCGGAGGATTGGAAGCAGGCGAATATTGTTCCTCTTTTCAAGAAAGGTAATAGGGAAATCCCTGGCAATTACAGACCAGTCAGTCTTACATCTGTGGTCAGCAAGGTTTTGGAAAGAATTCTGAAGGATAGGATTTATGACTATTTGGAAAAGCATAGTGTGATTGAAGGCAATCAGCATGGCTTTGTGAGGAGCAGGTCATGCCTCGCAAATCTTATTGAGTTCTTTGAGGAGGTGACGAGGCAGGCGGATGAAGGTCGAGTAGTGGATGTGGTGTATATGGACTTCAGCAAGGCATTTAATAAGGTTCCCTATGGTAGGCTTATTCATAAAATCAGGAGGTATGGGATACAGGGAGATTTGGATATCTGGATTCAGAATTTGTTGACTGACAGAAGACAGAGTGGTTGTAGATGGAAAGCATTCTGTCTGGAGGTCTGTGGTGATTGTGGTCGCTCAGGGCTCTGTTCTTGAGCCTCTGCTCTTTGTAGTTTTTATAAATGACTTGGATGAGGAGGTTGAGGGGTGGGTTAGGAAATTTGCCAATGACACAAAGGTTAGCGATGCTGTTGATAGTATTGAGGGCTATTGCAGGCTGCAGCACAACATAGACAGGAGGCAGAGCTGGGCTGAGGAATGGCAGATGGACTTCAATCTGGATAAATGTGAAGTGATGCATTTTGGAAGGTCGAATTCGAATGCTGAATATAGGATTAAAGACAGGGTTCTTGGCAGTGTGGAGGAACAGAGGGATCTTGATGTTCAAGTACATAGATCCCTCAATGTTGCCACCCAAGTGGATAAGGTTGTCAAGAAAGCATATGGTGTTTTGGCTTTCATTAATGGGGGGATCGAGTTTAAGAGCCACAAGGTTTTGTTACAGCTCTGCAAGTCCCTGGTGAGACTACACTTGGAATACTGTGTCTAATTCTGGTCACCCTACTATAGGAAAGATCCAGAGGCTTTGGAGAGGGTACAAAGAAGGTTCACTAGGATGTTGCCTGGACTAGAGGGCTTGTCTTACGAAGAGAGGTTGACATTTCTCGCTGGAGAGAAGAATGAAGAGAGGTAACTTGATCAAGTTATACAAGGTAATGAGAGGCATGGATAGAGTCAACAGCCAAAGACTTTTCCCCAGGGCAGGATTGACTGGCATGAGGGGTCATAGTTTTAAGATATTAGGAGAAGATAGTATGGAGAAGACGTCAGAGGTAGATTCTTTATGCAGAGAGTTGTGTATGAATGGAATGCGTTGCCAGCAGTGGCAGTGGAAGCAGGGTCATTAGGGACATTTAAGTGAATGCTGGATATGCACATGACAGCAGTGAATTGAGGGGTGCATAGGTTAGGTTATTTTATTTTACATTAGGATAAATCCTTGGCACAACATTGTGGGACAAAGGGTCTGTTCTGTGCTGTACTTTTCTATGTTCTATGTTCCAGTGTTATTTATGACATACCATCATTGGGTTTATATCATTCTTATTCATCATCAGAATGCTAGCTTACCTTTTATTAACAATCAATTGTTGAGAAATAATTTGATTGTGTTATTTAAGTGACTGAAGGGCAGATCCACCTCACCTATGCTAAAGTGAACCTTCAGAGTATATAGGGAAGTTGAGTATATTTGTACATGAGCATCTCATTACTCAAATTACAAATGTCCTTTATGTAAGCATAAAATATGGATCTGTCCATTCTAGGTCATGGGTTGATGTTGTTAATGTCTCCTTCACCCAGACAGGGTGAAATCAATCTTATACTTGATATTGCGAAGCAAGGATCATAATCAACATTACCACCCTTGTCCTCTTTGTCTTGCTCCATAAGGCCTTTATTAATATTACCTTCTATTTCCACAGGGGCCTACAGAAATCCTTCTGATACTAGCTTCTAGATAAATGCACAGATTCGCAAAGTTGTACAGCACAGAAACAGAATCTTTGGTCATCCATGTCAACCAGATATCCTAAATACATCTCGTCCCATTTGCCAACATTTGGCCCATATCCCTCTAGACCCTTCCAATTTACATACCCATTCAGATGCCTTGTTGAAACTTACTTTATTTAAAAAAATATTTCAATGGAAATATTCATTTCGACCTTATAGTCCAAAATCTAACTTTACTCTAACAATTAGTATTGCGCCTGTAATGAACCTAACTTGATCTCAGTTCATACTGGACAAGTCAGACAGGAACATTGTTTGATAGATCAACATTTATTTGTTTTGATTTTAACAAAATGTTCTCTTGCTGAAACATCAGCTGGCAATGCTGCAAGTTTCGCTTTAACAACAAAACAGAAGTTTGTTAACAAAAGAAGTGAAGACAAAATGAAATAAACCAAATGATCTTCTTATAATACACATTCAATGAACATCCATTAAAAGTATAATCCCATTAATCCCAAAATATTCCTTCACAAAATTAAAAAAAAAAACAATTTTGAATGGTACTCAAGATGTCCCTGATACTAGGCAACTCTTTGCGAGTTCCGTATAGCAGCTTTTATTCTGACATTTCTTATAGCTGTTCCGCACTTTCAAACCTGAATTCTAAGATCTTGCTAACGTTGATCATGTTTTTGTGCACTTCCTGTGCAGCCGTAGCCTTGTATGCCTCACTCAGTCTAAACATCCCATGATCTATATGTTCTTGCTCACTATGATCTGCCTGTACTGCTCACAAAGCAAAGCTTTTCACTGTACTAAGGTACATGTGACTACAATAACTCAAATCAAATGCAATTAAACACAATTGTGGTATAGTATCTAAAACACCAGTCATATAATACTCACGCCTGAATCTAACTCCTCAGTAAGTTTAAGCCACTGTGATTTCACCTTTTAGAGCGTCACTGCAAAATCTCTTCCTGGGCTATCTTCTTGAGCTTCATAAGAGCATAATGTATAAATTTAAAGCACATGGGATTAAGGGTAGTGTATTGAGATGCACAGAAAATTGGCTAGCAGACAGTAAACAAACAATAGGAATAAATGGGTCTTATCCTGATTGGCAGGCCTTGTCTAATGTGGTACCATTAATGGGGTGCTGGATCGCAAAATCATCCAAAATAAATGAAAGTTCATTAGCGATCTATTCACTTTAAAGCCAAGCCTGTTTGACAAGAAATCATGGCTGTCAAAAAATGTATAAGTTAATTAAATTCAGATACACAGAAAATCCATAGGCTGCTAACTGAAACTTACAAAAGCAACACTAACTATACCGTATTAGAATAAGTAATATATATATAATATATATGAAGCACACAAGTAATGATATACACCATGACCATTGATCATCACTAGTATTGCAAGTCACTACTGACCACAAATACTGACTATCATCAGTATTAAACCTTCACTCCTGACCATCACTGGTGTCACACCATCTATTGCCCATCAAGACTGACCGTCACAAGGGTTACATCATCATTATTGATGCAACAAGTGTAATTAGTGTTTCTTATGTGTTAATTGTGCACTTGCCCATTTTTGAGCTGTGATATGCCCAACTAGAAAACCCTCATTCCTTTCTCATATGGCTATTCTTCGTGTGTGTGAGAGTCAGCAGCTCATTAGCATCCAGGTTATTAGAGCCAAACCTGATCATTTCTCCATCTAACGGACCGGAAACAACCAAAGGTCCGGGCTATCCATTGAGAAATCCGGACTGAACCTGGCCTCTCTAGGTCAGGAAGGGTTGTGGGGAGAGCGGATAGTGAGACCAATTTGAACACACTGTTGCATTATTAACTGATATCAGCAACCAGTAAGAATGTACTAGATTTAGTACAGTTCCTGGTCTCTAACTAGTTCATGCAATCAGGAACTAAACTGTACAATGTGCCAAATTAATGCTTGTTGCAGAAATATCCTGACAAAGGAAGAAGTGGTAATAATATGGAGCAATGTGCTAGATGTTTTGCTAAAATCAGGAGCCCTTGTTTCTACTTGCAGCCAAATAATATGGATTTAATGGTATTGTCATAAGAATCTACAAAAGAATGAACTGACCCATCACTAATTCAAAAAAGCCAGTTTTAACTTACTCCTTTTAAAAATAAAGTTTGTTTGGGCCCGGGTCAAAGATGTCCATAAGGGAAGGACTCAATTTTAAGAACAACTTTGTTCTGACCGACTAACGGGATGGTTGAATTTAGAAAGGGAACCAGTTCATCCCTCCTCACCTCAGAGCTTCAGTATTTGGAGTATCACATCTGGAACAGAACAAATTGGGGAGCCTCCCTTAGGATCTCGGTATAACACAGACAGACACATGGAAACACACACAGAAACATGCACATAAACACAAACACACACACATGGAAACACACACAGAAACATAAATGCAGACAGAAACACGCACAGAAACACAGACAGACACACGGAAATACGCACAGAAACACACACACACAGAAACACGCACAGAAACACAAACACACACATACATATACACGCACATGGAAACACACACAGAAGCATAAACATGCACAGACACACACACCCGCACATGGAAACACGCAGAAGCATAAACATGCACACACACCTCCACAGAGGCCAGTATCCCATCGTCAAGTCACCCTTTATTTACACGTCCTCAGTACTGAGCAGCCAGTTCAGAGCCAGTCCCTAGTGTGTAGAGAGTCCCTGACACTGCTGTTTATTGTTGTGGTTCTGTTCGCCGAGCTGGAAGTTTTTGTTGCAAACGTTTCGTTCCCTGGCTAGGCGACATCATCAGTGCTTGGGAGCGTCCTGCGAAGCGCTTCTTTGATGTTTCCTCCGGTGTTTATAGTGGTCTGTCCCTGCCGCTTCCGGTTGAAGACAGGAAGGCAGCTAACAATCCGCATACATGAACATCAACGAGCCACAAAACGACACGACCAGCTATCCTTAGTAGCCACACACGCAGACAACAAGCAACATGAATTCGACTGGGACAACACTAATATCATAGGGCAAGCCAGACAGAGAACAGCCAGGAAATTCCTAGAGGCATGGCATTCATCAACAAACTCCATCAACAAACACATCGACCTGGACCCAAACGAGCACCCGAGCTACAAATCTTCGCACAAACTTTGAACTGCTGTTTATATCTGTCAGCCCAGGTCAACAATCCCACTCAGGAAACCTGTACTCAATGAGGTCTATCTGGCCAACCTCGCTCCAAACACTAAGTCTGAGAAAATATTAAAATTCTGCGAACAGTTATCTCAAACATATTTTGGATGTGGAGAAAAAGAGATGACGATCGGGAATAGACTAATGGGACGGTCAATTGGCTGGGATGGGTTTGTCCGATGTTTTGCTTACAGGACATACTTGGACAATTTTCCGCAACGCTGGGTTAATGTCAGAATTGCAACTGTACTGGAGCAGCTTGGCTAGGGGCAAGCACAAGCCTTCAGTGCTATTGCTGGAATGTTGCCAGGGTCCATAGCCTTTGCAGCATCCAGTGACTCCAAGCATCTCTTGATGTCATATTGATTGAACAAATTGGTCAGATGGTGGATTCCATGACACTGGGGACCTCAGGCAGGGGCCGAGATGGATCATTTCCTCTGCAACCCTGGCTAGAAGTAAATGTAAATGTTTCAGCCTCGTCCTTTGAACTGACGTGCTCAGTTCCCTCATTATTGAGGATGGGGATATTTGTGAAACTTCCAACTTCTGTTATTTGTTTAATTAGAGTCATAGAGTCATAGAGATGTACAGCATGCAAACAGACCCTTCGGCCCAACCCGTCCATGCCGACCAGATATCCCAACCCAATCTAGTCCCACCTGCCAGCACCCGGCCCATATCCCTCCAAACCCTTCCTATTCATATACCCATCCAAATGCCTCCTTAAATGTTGCAATTGTGCCAGCATCCACCACTTTCTCTGGCAGCTCATTTCATACACGTACCACTCACTGTGTGAAAAAGTTGGCCCGTAAGTCTCTTTTATGTTTTTCCCCTCTCACCCTAAACCTATGCCCTGTAGTTCTGGACTCCCCGACCCCAGGGAAAAGACTTTGTCTATTTACCTTATCCATGCCCCTCATAATTTGTAAACCTCTATAAGGTCACCCCTCAGCCTCCGACGCTCCAGGGAAAACAGCCCCAGACTGTTTAGCCTCTCCCTATAGCTCAAATCCTCCAACCCCAGCAACATCCTTGTAAATCTTTTCTGAACCCTTTCAACATCGTTCCAATAGGAAGGAGACCAGAATTGCACGCAATATTCCAACTGTGGCCAAACCAATGTCCTGTAGAGCCGCAACATGAACTCCCAACTCCTGTACTCAATACTCTGACAAATAAAGGAAAGCATACCAAATGCTTTCTTCACTATCCTATCTACCTGTGACTCCACTTTCAAGGAGCTATGAACCTGCACTCCAAGGTCTTTTTGTTCAGCAACACTCCCTAGGACTTTACCATTAAGTGTATAAGTCCTGCTAAGATCTGCTTTCCCAAAATGCAGCATCTTGCATTTATCTGAATTAAACTCCATCTGCCACTTCTCAGCCCATTGTCCCATCTGGTCGAGATCCTGTTGTAATCTGAGGTAACCTTCTTCGCTGTCCACTACACCTCCAATTTTGGTGTCATCTGCAAACTTACTAACTGTACCTCTTATGCTC
>NC_057722.1:73493267-73509869 GCF_004010195.1 Chiloscyllium plagiosum | reverse complement strand
CTGCCTTCCCTGTTAGGCCCCTTGCATTGAAATAAATGCATTTTAATTTACTAATCCTACCTTGTCCCTGCCTGCCCTGACTGTTTGACTCGCGTCTGTTCTCAACTGCACCAGTCTCAGATTGATCTCTTTCCTCACTATCTCCCTGGGTCGCCCCCCCCCACCTTACTTGTTTAAATCCTCCCGAGCAGCTCTAGCAAATTTCCCTGCCAGTATATTAGGTGCAATCCGCCCTTCTTGTACAGGTCACTTTTACCCCAAAAGAGATTCCAATGATCCAAAAATGTGAATCCTTCTCTCATACACCAGCTCCTCAGCCATGCATTCTTCTGCTCTATCCTTCTATTCCTGCCCTCACTAGCTTGTAGCACCAGGAGTAATTTAGATATTACTACTCTCGAGGAACTCCTTTCTAAATTTCTGCCTAACTCTCTGTAATCTCCCTTCAGAATCTCAACCTTTTCCTTTCCTTTGTCATTGGTTCCAATGTGGACAATGACCTCTTGCTAGCCCCTCTCCCCCGTGAGAACATTTCGCAACCTCTCTGAGACATCCTTGATCCTGGCAACAGGGAAACAACACACCATTCTGCTTTTTCTCTGCTGGCCACAGAAACGTCTGTCTGTACCTCGGATACAGAATCCCCTAACACAATTGATCTTTTGGAAGCCGACGTACCCCTCGTTGCATTCGAGCCAGTCTCAATACCAGAAACTTGGCTGTTCGTGCTACGTTCCCCTGAGGATCCATCACCCGCTACATTTTCCAAAACAGCATACCTGTTTGAAATGGGTATTTCCACAGAAGGCTCCTGCACTAGCTGCCGACCTCTCTCACCCTTCCTGGAGTTAACCGATCCTTGTGACTGTATCTGAGACTTTCCCCCTTCCTATAACTGCCATCCACCACATACTGCTGCAAATTCCTCATTGCTTCTAACTTGTCCTGATGAAAGATTCTGACCTGAAACGTTGACTTCCCACTCCTCTGATACCGCTTGACCTGCTCTGCTTCTTCTCGCTCCACACTTTATCCACTCTGATTCTCCAACATCTGCTAATTGTCCACCAAATCTCGTGACTTGATGTGGAGGGGCTGCAGAGCTTACATCTGAATCATGAGGGAATGGATCACCTAGTATTGACGTTATGAATGAATTTGCTTTTCGCAATGGAGTGTAGTCTGTGATACAGGTGCGCTGGAGGGAAAGAAAGGTGAGTGGAACCATGAGTGAAATTAGTAAAAGAGGTAATAGAGGTGATGGGTGTGGTTAGAGGGGGATGGGGTGGCCATGGCAAAAGTGAGGACTACAGATGCTGGAAACCAGAGTCTTGACTAGAGTGGTGCTGGAAAAGCACTGGAGGTTGGGCAGCATCCGAGGAGCAGGAAAATCGACATTCTGGGCAAAAGCCCTTTATCAGGAATCCTGTTCCTCAGATGCTGCCTGACCTGCTGTCTGAGTGACCATGGAGAGAGGAAAAAGGGCACAGGAAAATATGAGGAGCTATGGGGTGTGGAGCTATGAGGTTTTGGTATGTATAGGCGTGGAGTTATGAGAAAATGAAGGATGTGTAAGGGGTGAAGGCTCGAGGCAGGCTTAGGTGCTTTTCTTATATATTTATATTTTAACACAATGCAGAAGGGATGTGGCATATGGTCTGGCCTTCCTCAGTCAGCAGTTTTCCCATCAATTTGCCTGCTCCTCGGATGCTGCCTGACCTGCTGTGCTTTTCCAGCACTACACTCTTGACAGCCTTCCCAGATTCCCAGTCCTGACTCCCAGTCCAACCCACTGCTGCACCCACCTTCCTCTTCACTTGGACTGAGAATGGGTAGCATTGGTGGCCATTTCTCAAGGTCGGGTTCAGCGAGCAGGGATTTCACCCACCTCTGTACACACAAGCCAGAAATGAAAATCAGCTCTGTAGTGTTTAAATAACTTTATTACACCCACAAATTGGTTCACGTAACCTCTCTCTGAAACCATGGCGAACCTAGTGACTCTGGCTCAGATTTTGTGCATTTACAGCACTTTTCCATGCTACCTCGCAATGCTACATGAGCTGCCTTCCATGGTGAATGCAGCTCCCGTTATCCTCAGGATGGAGAGAAGATGAGGCACAAACTTTGGCCTGAGGATGCCAAAAGCAATGTGCAACTGGGAAGAAGGCAGCTGACTGCCAGTGGTCAGCTCTCTGGGACCTTGCCCAGTCACATTGAAGGTTGTTCGGCTATCTAGAGTTCATTCTTCACATCTGCTCACAACCCCATCCATTCTCCATACTAACGTATTTCATCTTACCCCCACTAACCATCCTCATGACCTATCCTACCCTCCACGCTTATTCATGGACCTTCCTTAACCTTCATCCAATACATATGATGTACCAAAACAGTGAACTATATAGTAACACTGGAATGGGAGGAACAGATCCAAAAACAAGCTCCCATTCATAAATCACTTCACCTGATGAGGGGGCAGTGCTCTGAAAGCTTGTGGTTTCAAATAAACCTGCTGGACTATAACCTGGTGTCGTGTGACTTCCGACTTTGTCAATCCCAATCCAACATCAGCATCTGCACATCATAAATCCTGTCATGAAAAGACAGTGTACCAAGCTGTAAAAGTGTTCCTTAGACTGATCAAATAGATATCACTAATACAGGCTTCAAATGTTTCACACCTCTTAATCTTCTGCAAGTAAACATGAAAGCAATGACAAAAGAGACTATAGTAAAATAATTTATTATAACCACTTGAAGATGTCAATCAAGTGTCAGTTGTCTGCAACCATACAACCAGAACTTCCTTTGAATCTGGGCTCTTAACCAAGCACCTCACCACTGGGGCTCAACCCTCTCATCTCAGGGTTCACTTTAGCTGTGTTGCCTGCAATGGAGATGACATGTAGAAATGAAAAGTGCTACAACATTCCTATATTGTCTCAACAGAGACCAGTACAATTGTGTGATACTGGAAAAGGGCAGCAGATTAGGCAGCATCCAAGGAGCAGGAGAATCAACATTTCGGCATAAGCTTTTATCCCCACAGTTGTAGCAAGACTTCTTTATTCCTCAATTCCCCTTACAATAAATTGCAGTGTTCAGTTTGTTTTCCTACTTGCTTGCTGTATCTACATGCTAACTTTTTGTGCTCCTTGTAGAATACACCTGAGTCTGTTTTCTATTTTGCATGTGTTAGTGTGACAGTCCCACCCCCTGACTTACTTTGTGTTCTTTGGGATGTTTGGCATGCTGACCTTATCTTCTCCTGACAATACACTATCAAAAGAAAGGTGTTCACTGTAGCATCTCATGCATTTTATTTCTGTATTTCCTTTCTAAAAAATTGCATCTCAAGTAGACAGGGTGGTTAAGAAGGCGTTTAGCTCGACTGCTTTCATTGCCGTGACCACTGAGTATTGAAGTTGGCATGTCATGTTGAGGTTGCGCAGAATGTTGGTGAGGGCTCCTCAGGAATATTGTGTCCAGTTCTGATTGACCTGTTGTCGGAAGAATATTATTAAACTGGAGAGGGTTCAGAAAAGATTTGCCAGGATGTTACCAGGACTGGAGGGTTTGAGTTATAAAAAATAGGCTGGATAGGCTTGGAGTCTTTTTTTCACTGTTGCGTAGGAGGTTGAGGGGTGACCTTATGGAAGTTTATAAAATCAAAAGGGGCATGGATAAGGTGAACAATAAAGGTCTTTTCCCTAGGGTGGGGGAGTTCAAAACTAGGGGGCATATTCTTAAAGTGAGAGGAGAAAGATTCTGAGAGGACACGAGGGACAACGTTTTTACACAAGGGGTGGCTCATATGTGGAATGAACTGCCTGAGAAAGTGATGGGTGCACCGTTTAAAAGACATTTGGATAAGTTCATGAATATGAAAGGTTTGGAGGGATATGGGCCAAACGCAGGCAGGTGGGACTAGTTTACTTTGGGAACATGGATGGGTTGGACTGAAGGGTCTGTTTCAATTCCTGATGAAGAGCTTAAGCCCGAAATGTCAACTCTCCTGCTCCTTGAATGCTGCCTGACCTGCTGTGCTTTTCCAGTGCCACACTTTTCAACTTTGACTCAGCAGCATCTGCAGTCCTCACTTTCTCTCTGTTTCTATGCTGTGTGACTGTGTGACTCTATAACCCATATTATGGTGTATCTTTGTTGCTCATTTCCATTGGCCATGATTTCTGATTCTCTTGCCACTTGTCGGAGTTCCTGACTGCCATCATGCCCAATGTTCCTGACTGCCATCATGCCCAATGTTTATCTCAACACTAATTCCATTCTTGTTGCTCAGTTATATTCAATCCCCAACATAATCTTCTTAATTTCTCTGTTGGCAGCTCTGCTTATCACCCAGCATCCACAGAGGATTGGATTTCACAGCCCTCATCCTCATTTTGACATCTTTCCATGGCTCCTCTTGCTTTATTCCAGTCTGATCTCCCTGCAGGATTCTTTGTCTCCCCCGATTCTTTGGCGTCCCCGATTTCAATCTTCAGTTGGCTGAGTCCCTCCGTGTTGCCTCTCCAGCTTTTACCTCTCCCTCCGATGTCCCTAAACCCTGCCTGTCGTCATTGAGAAATTCAAGACTCATTTTAGTCAATTAGCTCCTGAGAAATGCAGCGTGTTTTGAAATGCTTTGCGTGGCTGCCATCTAATGGTCATCTTGAGTATAACATCAGCATTTCTGAATGAAGTTAAAAATCACACAACACCAGGTTATTGTCCAATAGATTTATTTGGAAGCACTAGCTTCCGTAGCACTGCTCCTTCATAAAGTGGTAGGAGCAACACCCCAAAAGCTAGTGCTTCCAATTAAACCTGTTGGACAATAACCTGGTGTTGTGTGATTTTTAACATTGTCCACCCCAGTCCAACACCAGCACCTCCCAATCAAATTTATGAATGAAGAAAGACTTGCATTTATCTAGCACTTTTTTGCAACTTAGGGAAATCGCAAAGCATTTGATAAGCAATTAAATTCCTTTGAAGCATGGCTACTGTCACAATATAGTCCTAGTTGGCAACTGATTTTATGCATAGCAGGTTCCCACAGACATCAATATGATGGACAATCAGGTCAAACGTTTAGTGAAATTAATTGATCAATAAATACTACGGGACTCTATGGTGGTGTTGGGCAGGGGTGGGAAGTAAGGGAAGTGTGGGGCATTCCCTCCTTGTCTTTAAAAAAAAATCTCGGGATCAATTGCACTTACCTGAGAAAGCGGGAGGGATCCTTACTTTAACATCTCCTCCAAATGGCTGCACCTCAAACAGTGTCACACTGGAGTGTCACACTGCGTTTTATACCCAGGTTTCTTGTGTGGACCTTGAACCAACAATCTTTTGACTCAGAGGTGAGAGACAGTTACCAATTTTTTTTTACTCATTCACAGGATGAGGGTGTCGCTGGTTAGGCTGTATTTATTGTCCATCTCTAATTGCCCAAATGGCAGGTAAAAGACAGTCACATTGCTGTGGTTCTGGAGTCACATGTAGGTCAGATCAGGTAACAATTGCAGTTTCCCTTTCTAGAGGATATTAGTGAACCAGATGGGATTTTCCTGACAATTGGCAATGGATTTATAATAGTCATTAAATTCTTAATTCCAGATATTCATTGAATTCAAATTCCAGCATCTATCATGGCAGATTGGAATCCAGGGCCCCAGGGCAACATAGTGGCTCAGTGATTAACACTGCTGCCACACAGCGCCAGGGACCTGGTTCCGATTCCTGCCTCAGGCGACTGCCTGTCTGGAGTTTGCATATTCACCCAGTGTCTGCGTGGGTTTCCTCCGGGTGCTCCAGTTTCCTTCCACAATCCAAAGATGTGCAGCTCAGGTGAATTGGCCATGCTAAATTGCCCAGAGTGTGAGGTGAATTTGTCAGGGATAAATGTAGGGGGACGGGTCACTCTTCGGAGGGTCAATGTGGACTTGTTGGGCCAAAGGATCTGTTTCCAAACTGTAGGGAATCTAATCTAAACATGACCTAGGTCTCTGGATTAGCAGTCAAGTAATAATACCACTACTTCATTGCCTTCAAGAGTCAAGGCTTCTTTTTCATTCATTCATGGGATAAGATTGGCACTGGCTAGGCCATCTTTTATTGCCCATACCTAATTGCCCAGAGGACAGTTAAGAGTCAACCCCATTGCTCTGGATCTGGATTCACATGACAGCCAGACCAGGTAAAGACGACAGTTCCCTTCCCTAAAGGACATTGGTGAACCAGATGGGGTTTTCCCCAACAATCGACAATGGTCATCATTAGACTCTTAATGCCAAATTTTTAGTGAATTCAAATTCCACCCTCTGCCATAATGGAATTCAAACCCAGGTCACCAGGGTCTCTGCATTAACAGTCCAGAGATAATATCACTGGGCCATCACCGAAAACATTGACCTTAGTCAATTCAAACTTGGAAGGCTCTTGGAGGACTCTGAAAGTGTTAGTGTTAGGAACAGTAAGGAGTGTGCCGAGGTGTTCCTTGCTGGAAGGTCCAATGGATACAGAATCAGCTTATAAGGTAAGCCTTTTACAACTGTGCTGAACAGGAATTTTCCCATTCATAGCTTTGGAATTCTCTGCGCCACAGGGATGTGGAAGCTCGAGTATTGAGTACGTTCCAGGTGGAGATCAAAAGGTGCCTCAATCGGGCAGTACAATGGCTCAGTGGTTAGCACTGCTGCCTCACAGGACCAGGGACACGAGTTCGATCCCAGCCTCGGGCAACTGTCTGCGTGAATTCTCCCAGTGTCTGTGTGGGTTTCCTCCGGGTGCTCAGGTTTCCTCCCACAATCCAAAGATGTGCAGGTTAGGTGGATTGGTCATGCTAAATTGCCCATAGTGTTCAGGGGTATATAGGTTAGGTGTATTATTCAAAGGTAAATATAGAGGAATGGGTTTGGGTGGGTTACTCTCTGGAGGGTCAGTGTGGGCTGAAGGGCCTGTTTACACACTGTAGGGATTCTATTGCAGATGCCACGGGACATGAAACAGTACAGGAAATTGGCACTGAGGAAGTAGATCAGCCATGATTTAGTTGAATGGTGGAGCAGGATTGAGGGCTGGATGGCATGTCCTGTTTTTCTGTGATAAGAACTGAGTCAAATTGGGGCATTCCCTCCAAGTTGGACATGGAAAAGGAGACATTGATGTGGGTGTGCTTCACAGCAGAAAGAAGCCTATGTGATTCAGGGGGCGGAGGGGGGGATGGTGGTGGTAAGTCAAGACACAGCTTCAGAGGGACAGTCAATGCTGCAAAACTCACTCCAGGAGTCAACCACCCAAATGGCTGGGATTGCAATGCTCTCAAATGTGCAGTCATTAAGATGAGACATTAACCCCATCTGCCCATTTAAGATTGTGTGGCACTATCTGGATAAGGGCAAGGAAGTTATCAGTGACGTTTTAGTCAACATTTATTCCTAAGACAACTAACATTGTCAATGGAGGATAGATCAAATGAATATGTGGCTGAGGAGCTGATGCAAGAGGGCGAGGATTCACAATTTTTTAGAGTACTGGGATCTCTTCAGGGGCAGAAATGATCTGTATAAGAGGGACAGGTTCCACCTGAATTGAAAGGGGAACAATATCCTTGCAGGGAAACTTTCTTGGGCTGCTCGGGAGCTTTAAACTAGTAAGGAGGTTGGGAGGTGGTGGTGGTGGGATGGGGAGGAGGGAAAACTAAAGCAATAATGAGTGAAGAGAAAAGGCTGAGGCTGGTACCGTATGTATGGAGAGCAAGTCTCACAGTCAAGGTAGGGAAGAGCTTTGCTGAGAACAAGGCAAGGGTGCTAAATTAAACTGCATTTACTTCCGTGTTGAGGCCTGACAGGTAAGGCAGATAAACTTAAAGCATAGTTGGAAACTTGAGACTGGGATATCATAGCTATTACAGAAATGTGGCTCAGGGATGGACAGGACTGGCAGCTTAACGTTTCTGGGTGTTAGATGCTGTAGGAAGGATAGAAAGGAGGCAAGAGAGGAGGATATGTGGCGTTTTTGGTTAGAGGGAGCATTACGCTGTACAGGGGGAGGATATTCCTGGAGATCATCCATTGACGTTATATGGGTGGAAATTAAAATTAAGAAAGGGATGATCACCTTTTGAGATCGTACTTTGGGCCACCTAGTAGTCAAGAGGGCATTGAGAAGCACACATATGAGGACATGTCAGACATCTGAAAGAAAAGGAGGATTGTAGTAGTAGGAGATTCTAACTTTCAAAACATGGACTGGGACTGTCATAGTGTGAAGGGCGTGGATTGTGAGGAAGTGTGTACAAGAAACCTTTCTTATTCAATATAGGAAAGTTATAGAGAAGGAGTAATGGTTGACCCTTTGTTAAGAATTATGGCAGGGCAAGTGACTAAGGTGTTGGTGGGGGACGTGATCATAATTCCACTAGCTTTAAAATAGTTATGACAAATGGAGTGAAAGAGAATCCATAAAGACTCTACGAATACATTAAGGTCAAAAGAGTAACTGGGGAGGAAATAGGGCCCCTTAAAGATCAATGTAGCCATCTCGGCATGGAAATACAGGAGGTTGGGTGAGATCCTAAATTAATATTTTGCATCAGTATTTACAATGGAAAGGATGTGGAATCTAGGGAACTTGGGAAAATAAATAGTGATGTCTTGAAAAGAGTTTGAATTGCAGATGCGGACGTGCTGGAGGTCTTAAAACACATAAAAGTAATTAAATCCGTTGGACCTGATCAGGTGTTTCCCAGAACTTTGTGAGAAGCTAGGGTAGAGATTACTGGGCTCCTTGCTGAGATGTTTGTATCAATGATAGCTGTGGATGAGGTGCTGGAAGCCTGGAGGTTTGCTAATGTGGTGCCATTATTTGAGAAAAGCTGTAAGGAAAAGCCAGGGAACTATCGACTGGTGAGCCTTATGTCAGTGGCGGGTAAGTTGTTGAAGGGGTTTCTGTGGGATAGGATTTACATGCATCTGGAAAGGCAAAGACTGATTAAGGATAGTCAATCATGTCTCACTAACTTGATTGAGTATTTTGAAGAGGTGACAAGGAAGATTAATGAAGGCAGAGCTGTAGACATTGTCTACATAGACTTCTGTCAAGTGTTTGACAAGGTTCCTGATTGTCCTTGAACTGGGTGGCTTGCTAGGCTATTTTAGAAGGCAGATAAGAGTCATATACGTTGCTGTTAGTCTGGAGTCATGCTAGACTAGATAGATGTCTGGCTCTCTTCCTTCATGAGCATTAGCGAATCAATAGTTTACCTTTAAAATGCAGACTTTATGAATTAGATTTAAATTCCACCTGTTGCTGTAATGGGATTTAAATCCATGTCCTCACAGCATTGGCCTGAGCCTCTGGTTTTCTCATCCACTGACATTACTATGACAACCCCACCTCCAGATATTCAAGTTACTGTCAATTTTGCCCGGATTGTCATTTTAAATCAGAGGTTATAATGAATTGGTACAATTACTTAGATGACCTGACCTCTGCCAACAATATTCTGATATTTCCGAGTGTGTGTTATGCCCAAGTGTACAGTTCTGGTTGCTACACTCTCCAAAGCGTCCACATCCCTTTGGTAGGGTGCAGAGGAGGCTGTTGCCTGGGTATGGAGGGTGCGAGCTATGAGAAGAGGTTGAGTAGATTAGGATTATTTTCATTGGAAAGGAAGAGGTTGACAGGGACCTAATTGAGGCCTACAAAATCATGAGAGGTGTAGACAGGGTGGATAGCAAGAAGTTTTTTCCCCGAGTGGAGGACTCAATTACTAGGGGTCACGAGTTCAAAGTGAGGAGGGAAGAGTTTAGGGGAGATAATGTGTGGGAAAGTTCTTCACGCAGAGGGTTGTGGGTGCCTGGAATGCGTTGTCAGCAGAGGCGGTGGGGGTGGGAATGATAACGTCACTTAAGATGTATCTTGACGGATAGATGAATGGGCAGGGAGCAAAGGGATTTAGATCCTTAGAAAGTAGGTGGCAGGTGTAGATAGAGGATCTGGATCAGTGCAGGCTTGCAGGGCCGAAGGGCCTGTTCCTGCGCTATAATGTTCTTTGTTCTTTGTTCTGCATGCTAGACGGGTTACCAAGGTTAGATCACATGGGAACTTGTCAATTGGATACAAAATTGGCTTGAAGGTTGGAGACAGAGG
This sequence comes from Chiloscyllium plagiosum, assembly GCF_004010195.1. NCBI lineage: Eukaryota > Metazoa > Chordata > Chondrichthyes > Orectolobiformes > Hemiscylliidae > Chiloscyllium > Chiloscyllium plagiosum. The sequence continues at coordinate 73,499,708 of NC_057722.1, read as the reverse complement.
TTGGTGGTGGAGAGTTGATTTTCAGACTGGAGGCCTGTGACCAGTGGAGTGTGACACAAATCAGTTACATGTCCACATGATTTATATAAATGATTTGCATGTGAATATATGAGGAAAGGTTAGTAACTTTGCTGATGACACCAAAATAGATGTTGGAGTGGACAATGAAGAAAGTTACCTCAGAGTACAATGGGATCTTGATCCTATGGACCAGTGGGCTGAAAGTGGCAGATGGATAAATGTGAGGTGTTGCATTTTGGTAAGGCAAACCAGGGCAGGACTTTTACAGTTAATGGTGGGGCCCTGGGGAATGTTACAAAACAAATAAACCTAGTTGTGTGAGTATAGTGGAGTCACAGGTCAATAAGACGGTGAAGAAAGCATTTGACATGATTGCCTTCATTGGTCATAACAGTGAGTATGGGAGTTGGGATGTTCAGGATGTGGAGATGCCTGTGTTTGACTGGGGTGGGCAAGGTCCATTATGACCTGAAAAGGGAGCAGCATTCTAAAAGCTTGTAATTTCATATAAACCGGTTGGACTATAACCTGGTGTTGCTTGACTTCTGATGGTTGCTGTCCAGGACATTGGTGAGGCTACTTTGGGAATACGGCATACAATTCCGGTCGCCCTGCTATAGGAAAGATGTTGTTACACTTGAGAGGGTGCAGAAAAGATTTACAAGGATGTCACCAGGATTGGAGGATTTGAAATATAGGGAGAGGCTGAATAGGCTTGAGCTGTTTTCCCTGGAGCATCAGAGGCTGAGGGGTGACCTTATAGAGGTTTATAAAATCATGAGAAGCATGGATAGAGTAAATAGTCAAGGTCTTTTTCCCAGGGTATGTGAGTCCAAAACTAGAGGGCAAAGGTTTAAGGTGAGAGGAAAAAGATTTTAAAAGGACCTGAAGGGTAACTTCTACACACAAAAGGTGGGGCGTGTATGGAATGAGCTGCCAGAGGAAATGATGGAGATGGGTACAATTATAATATTTAATAGGCACCTGGATGGGTGTATGAATTGGAGGCGTTTAGAGGATACAGGTCAAATGCTGGCAAATAGGACTAGGTCAGGTTGGGATGTCTAGTTGTGCAGACGAGTTAGACTGATGAGTCTGTTTCCACGCTGCATGACTCTATGACTCTATAAGTAGATTGACACCAGCTTATGAGCAAAATCTGCACGTATCTATTTGGTTCAGATAGACAAAAAAACAGGTACATTTACAAAGAAAACAAAGAATAAAATAGTCAGATTCGGTGAAATATTTTACATATTTTCTATCAATACAGGAAGTAAAAAATTAAACTTTAATGAAACAAAGAATGAGGAAGCAATTGCTATAAGTTTCATCTTATAAACATGCTCTGTGTAAGCTTTTTAAAGCATTATGCTTTTAATGAACAAATGCAGTTAGAAATTTATTATTTAAAAAATTGCCTTTGACATCACCTTGACAAAATAGACATCAAAATATTAGGGTTTTAAGTAATGATAAATAAACAGGATCCATCATATAATCCATAGATATACTTATCTAATGTTGTACTATTAGCAGTCACGTCATGGATCCATATAACACTAGCATTCAATCCATCGGGTTGATTTCCTGATAAAATGCAAGTAGACGAACCTCCAGGATTTTCCATAAACTGCCTTGAGTTAGTGTCACCAGGTGGAAGCTGGTCTGTACATTAGAGTTCTTTCTCTTAGGCTCAGATAGTTTCCTTGGCGATCAACAGATGTTGGACCTGATGTAGTTGATGAAAATGTGTCTCCATAAACCAGCAGAACATGTCAGACAGCCTCAGCAACTGGTTATGTCATTAAACATTGAAGTTTCCAGTCTGTGTGGCCACTGGTCTCCAAACTAAGTTCTCTTTCTGTCCCAAGTCACGAGCTTGTAATTAGTTTGTCTTCAGTTGATATGTTTTCTGAAACAGTGAGACCTTATTGTCTTCCGAATGTTGCTCGTAATTATTTCCCTGAATTTATCTCCAGAAAGGAAGTAGAAAACAGAATTTGTGATAATGCTTAGGAAAGCAATAGGCCTTGAGATAGTGTAAACTGCTTTTATGATCTCAACAGTGCAATGCGAAAGTTTAATATTTTCCAATCTGGACACCATACGGATATTCCGCATAACATGATAAGGAATGAAAAGCACAGAAAAAATTACGATTGCCAATATAACTAACGTGAGGGGCTTTTCAAGAGTGACGCTTCGAGACTGGTCTTTATTCAGTTTCTTTAACACGTGTGCGGTTTTCACACAGAAGACTCCCATGATGCACATTGGGAGCAAGAACCCGACAACAGTGAGACACACATTGTATATCAGATTGTGATCAGCATTCCCAGCACTCGCATAGTCAACACACTTAATGACAGTATTGTTAGCATGAGCCGTGACACCAATGAAAGTTAACATGGGGAGGACTTCCAAGGTGACAAAAATCCACAAACTGATACAGATGCTAACTGCAACCTTTTTCTTTTGAAAGAAGTGGATCCTCATTGGATTGCTTACCAGCAAATATCGATCAATGCTAATGCAGGCAAGGAACAGCATGCTTAGGTACATGTTAGTGTAGAGAATGTATCTGTTTAGCTTGCAAAGGAAAGCACCAAATATCCAGATTTTACCATTGGCATAATAGGCCACAAACATTGGGAGGGTACAGATAAAGACCAGGTCCGAAATGGAAAGATTAAAGAGGTAAATATTGCTGCACTTCCATTCCTTCAGGCAGAATATGTAACCACATATCACAATGAGGTTCCCCGTCAACCCCAAGATGAACTCAATGGCATAAAATGTTGTGAGGTAGTAGCTATCCAAGACCTCATTCACTTTTGAACATGTCTCATTCATTTCCTGTAATTCCAAACAGAAACATTTAGGAGGATTATAAGGTTAAACAAAAAACACCATCAGGAAGCAATCAGATCTTATCCACATTTATTTATTTATTCACTGGATATTTGAACCATCAGCAAGCCAACAAAGTTTATTTATTTTTAATTGCCTCCTTGAGCATGACTGAATGGTTTGCTTGGGCATTTCAGAGGACAGTCAAGAGTCAGCCATATTGCTGAGACCAGGAGTTACATACAGAGTGACAGATTTCCTGACATATAGGATGGTAATCAACCAAGTAACTTCTTACAATTTGATAGTTACATGGTCTGTCGGTATCATCATTCTGTGAGACACATACATGCACATACACACACACAACGCGCACATACCCACACAAAACATACACACATGCAACACACACACAAAATCACACCTGCAGCTGCACAATTCTACCACTAGTATGAGTTTCACTCACTCCAGATTTCCATAGCCAGAGCATTGTTTATGCCCTACGAGGGAAATTTGGTTTTACTCTTCAATTTCCACAATTATAACGATTTTGCCAAAGTAGTTAGTGCAACTGTCACTGTAACACAAGCATCACTAATGATGAACATCTAACAGAGGCAGAGTCAAATCTCCCAACAGCAAAATAGTTTTAAAAAGACTTATGCTAACAGTCCTGATGAGCACACCAAGGTGACACATACGAACCTAAGTGTGCTTTCTTATCTCAGGCCCTTACATTAACCTCTCTCTTTATTCTTCAATGGGGTGTGGGTATCACTGACCAGGCCAGTATTTCGTTTCCATCTCTAAATGCCTTTGAACTTATGGTTTGCCAAGACCATTTCAGGGGACGGTTAAAGTTAACCACATTTCTGGGGATCAAGAGTCATGTGTAGGAATGACCAGATGGGTCGTTACAAGTACTGATTGTATAGTGACCATTGGACCTGCTTTTAATTGTTGACATTGTGGAATTCAGATTTCCATCATCAGCCATGGTAGGGTTTCAACCCATTCCTGGGAACATTAGCCTGCATCTCTGAATGGGCTAGCTCAGTGTCATGACCCTGATGACACTAATTCTCCAAAATAGCTCAGTGCGATCTTTTGCTTTCACCTGAGACCAGTCAGTTCCTCAATTTAATGTATAATCTCACTAAGTACAGCTCCACCTCAGAGCTGGGAAGAGATATCAGATTCCCTACAGTGTGGAAACAGTTCCTTCGGCCCAACAAGTCCACACCGACCCTCCGAAGAGTAACCCAGCCAGACCCATTCCCCTGCCTAATGCACCTATCACTATGGGCAATTTATCATGACCACGTCACCTGAACTACACATCTTTGGACTGTGGGAAGAAACCAGAACACCCAGAGGAAACTCATGCAGAGACAGGGATAACGTGCAAGCTCCACACAGACAGTCACCCGAGGTTGGAATCAGCAGTGCTAACCACTGAGCCACCGTGCCGCCCTGGCGGCTTGTGATTTTTCTAATCAAGTCCTAGACCACACTTTGAAATGCAGCCCTGACTTTGAGGTGACAGCAGCATTCACTAATCTATGGCTGATACATGTGGATACCAGATCCACTGTAGACTCACTGAGAATGATTCCCACTCTGCCAATGGCCTGATTGCCAGCATCCTGGCAACATTTGTACTTCTGGCTGTTTTATAATGGAACCATCCATTCATACACTAAGTCATTAATTTGTCTGAGAGTTCAGGTCTCATTTTCTGTCATTCTTTAGTCAGAATCTCTTTCCATTGCTTTCAGAATAGTTTTAGACAAGTTTTTTTGTTATCTATTAGTATATCCTTTTCTTAAAAGAATGAAATGAGATGCAGACTGACAATGAAATGCCTTTATAAAGAAATTGCTAGCATTTTCCTCTCCAACCATGTCATTTACTTGTGTTTTTATACGCTTTAAGCAGAGGAATGTGCTTTCTCTCAATGCACTTTAAATGCCGATTGTCAGGTTCACATCAACTTTCAGATGAAAGGATTAAAATAATTCCCACGCAGTAGAGTAGTAGAATTATGATGTCACTTATATCATTCACACTTTGCAACAAGTACCATAGCAAGTTTTAGAAATGCTAAACTTTAGATTTCAATGAAAGGCATGTTTAAATTGGATATCCTAAAATCTGTTCAAAGGCATCTGTATATCAGGGAGATGAGGAATTTCTGCTCACGCAGAGGCTATTAACATACTGACAGTCACAAAGTATTTCTCCCCACTCCCGGAAGCTAATTTGTTGAAGACAGTAGCTACTTTTAACTTTCATATGAAGTCAGGGAATTTCCAATCACGGAACTGAGTTAGGTTTGTAAGGAGCCTCCCTGGATGTAAAACCTGACAAATCTTATTCCCATTTAACATCACAAATAACTGATTGCTTAGTCATTATCACATGGCTTTTTGTGAACCCTTGTAGTACCATGGTAGTGTCCCTATCTCTGAGCCAGGAGACCCAGCTTCAAGTCCTATCTGCTCCAGAGACGTGTCATGACATCTCTGAAGAGGTTGATTGGAAAATATGTATGCCCGTGTTTAGTACCATGGTGACTGAACATAAGAACATAAGAAATAAGAGCAGGAATAGGCAATATGACCCCTCAAGCCTGCTTTGGCATTCAACAAGATCATGACTGATCTTTTCATAGACTTAGCACCACTTACTGTCCCTCTCATTAATTCCTTTGCTGTTCAAAATCTATCTGCCTTTGCCTTAAAAACACTCAACGAGGTAGCCCCAACTGTTTCACTGGGCAGGAAATTCCACAGATTCCACTCTTTGAGTGAAGATGTTCCACCTCAACTCAGTCCTAAATTTGCTCTCCCTCATTTTGAGGCTACATCTCCTAGTTCTAGTTTGGCCCACTAGTGGAAGCAACCTCCCTGCTTCCATATTGTCTATTCCCTTCATTATTTAATATATTTCTACAGTCCTTCCCCTCCAATTTTCTAAATTCCAATGAATATAATCCCAGTCTACTCAATCTCTCCTAATAAGCCAACACCCTCAACTCCAGAAACTATAACCTTAGCTAAACATTAGTGGGCAGCACGGTGGCACAGTGGTTAGCACTGCTGCCTCACACCGCCAGAGACCAGGTTCAATTCCCGCCTCAGGCAACTGACTGTGTGGCATTTGCACATTCTCCTCGTGTCTGCGTGGGTTTCCTCCAGGTGCTCCGGTTTCCTCCCACAGTCCAAAAATGTGCAGGTTAGGTGAATTGGCCATGCTAAATATGCAGGTGGACTGGGTAAATAATGTTGTTAGTGGATCTAAAGAAAGGGAATTCATGGAATGCTTACAGGATGGCTTTTTGGAACAGCTTGTCATGGAGCCCACAAGAGAGCAGGCTATTCTGGACCTAGTGCTTTGCAACGAACCAGACTCTATAAAAGATCTTAAAATAAGGGAACCCTTAGGAAGTAGCGACCATAATATGATAGAGTTCAGTCTGCAGTTTGAAAGAGAGAAGGCAAAATCGGATGTAATGGTGTTACAGTTGAATAAAGGTAATTATGAGAGCATGAGAGAGGAACTGAC
>NC_057722.1:73466176-73491845 GCF_004010195.1 Chiloscyllium plagiosum | reverse complement strand
ACTTGTATGGAATGAGCTGCCAGAGGATGTGGTGGAGGCTGGTACAATTACAACATTTAAGAGGCATTTGGATGGGTGTATGAATAGGAGAGGTTTGGAGGGATATGGGCCGTGTGCTGGCAGGTGGGACTAGATTGGATTGGGATATCTGGTCGGCATGGACGGGTTGGACCGAAGGGTTTGTTTCCATGCTGTACATCTCTATGACTCTATAATTAAATGTGATATGTCAAGGTGTGGTAATATTTATGGCATTGATAACTTAAGTGCAATCAGATACAGTGAGCTAAATGATTTCTTCTGTCACAATCCCCTGTTGTACAATCATAACTGCCAATTATTATCAAGCAATTCTAACGCAGAGGTTAGTGGGAGAATGTGTCACATTCCTCATTCCTGTACTGATATCATCAGTGCTTTCCCATTTATTCTGACAGCAGGGTAGCACCTCATCAAGAGATAAAAATTTTCAATTGCAGATAGTGTTCAGTTAATGGAGCATGCAAGATGGTATACTAATTGTACTCCAGTACAGTGCAGCTATCAGCATCATGTCATGCAGCAGAGACAAGCAGAGGTTTCTGTGATAACAACACTGAGTTGCAAATCAATCTGCAAACCTGAAGACTATACCATCAATTATGGAGTTGAAAACAGAGACTGAAAACATTGTCTAACCCTGACATTTATGAAGTCTGATCAGACACCTGACTACAGAACCTACAAGGGCAGCACGTGGGTATGGATGAGAAAATTGGAGAAGGAAATAAACCTTGGAGTTGTTTCAGATTTCAGTTTGTGCAAATATATGGTGAAAGTCACGCCGAGATTGATAGATTCTTGTTGTCTAGAGGAATTAAGGGCTACGGGGAGAACGCTGGTAAGTGGAGCTGAAATGCGCATCAGCCATGATTGAATGGCGGAGTGGACTCGATGGGCCGAATGGCCTTACTTCCACTCCTATGTCTTATGGTCTTATGGTCTAAATTGCCTGTAGTGTTAGGTGGAGGGGTAAATGTAGGGGAATTGGTCTGGGTGGGTCACTTTTCGGAGGGTCGGTGTGGACCTGTTGGGCCGAAGGGCCTGCTTCCACACTGTAAAGTAATCTAATTTGCTATCTTTCTGAATCCTCCTGTGTGTGAACAATTTTGCAATAGAGCATCAGGCTGCTGCATCAGATAAACTTAACTTTGAAATAAACACAGAGAAAGCTGGAGAAACTCAGCAGGTCTTGCAGCATCTACGGAGAGAGGAAAAGAGTTTTGAGTCTGGTATGACTTCTTCAGAACTGAAGGGTGTTGGAATTTTTTTAATATATGAAAGCAGACACATTCTCTCAGCTTCACATTTTAATTTACGCCCAAATTGTATATCTTTTTCTCTTTCACTGCCATTAATGACACCTCTGCCTCTACACCATCAGTCCCCTTGCCCCCCCCCCCCCCCCGCCTGTATCAAAAGTATAACAAATATCTTCCGTCACTCCAGAAGTAGGCCTTTCAGCCCCTCAAACTGGCCCTCACATTTATCGAGATTATGGTTGATCCTTCCAATGCCTCACACGTCTTCCGTGCCAGGATCTCATTGCCCTCAACTTCCGATGCTTCAATAATCCATCAAGTCCTCTTTAAACATTAGTGATCTAGCCTCCACAATCTTGGGAATAGAAAATTCCAAACATTCCCTACCCTTTGGGACAAAAGAATTCCTTTGCGTCTCAGGATTAAGCGAGCGTCCCTTATTCTGTAACTATGTCCCCGAGTTTGAGATTCCCTCGAATGTGGATACATCTTCTCAACATCTACCCAGTGAAACTCCTTCAGAATCTTGTATGTTGCAAAAAGACCATCCCTCACTCTTTTAAACTCTAATGAATAAAAGTCTAACTTGTTGAACTGCTATCGGTAAATCAATCCCTTCATCCCAGGAATCTGCCTAGTCGATCTGCTTTGAACTGCCTCCAATGCCAGTATATCCTTGACAAAAATGAGGACCAAAGCTGGACATGTCCTCCAGGTGTCACCTCACTCACACCTTGTGCAGTTGTAACACAACTTCCTTATCTTTAAACTCTAACCCAACATCAATGAATGATAAAATACCATTTACCTTCTTTACTGTTCCTTTACCTACATGAAAAGCTTTTGTGTTTTATGCGCAAGGACATCCAGATTCCTGCCCAGTTTATTTTTAAAATTATTTGAAGAATAGTATGCCCTCTTATTATCATTCACAAATTTGCATCTATTACTCTCTGCCCTGTCCTCTAGGTCATTAATGTAGATAGGAGAAAGTGAGTACTGCAGATGCTGGAGATCAGAGCTGAAAAATGTGTTGCTGGAAAAGCGCAGCAGGTCTGGCAGCATCCAAGGAGCAGGAGAATCGACTTTTGGGCATAAGCCTGAAGAAGGGCTTATGCCCGAAACGTCGATTCTCCTGCTCCATTAATGTAGATAGCAAATCATTGAGGCTTGGGCAATTTCTGTGTTTCTTTCTTCTGTGAACTGAACAATTCTCAATGTATTATCCTGTTGAGTTCCTGTCTTGTGCCATAACCTGTTACACGATGCCTTATCAAATGCCTAAATAAAAACCGAAAGAACGGTGAATGCTGTAAATCAGAAACAAAAACAGAAATTGCTGGAAAAGCTCAGCACCTGTGGACAGCAGTTCTGACGAAGAGTCACTCGACTCCAAAACATTAATTCTGATTTCTCTTCACTTGCTGAAAGACCTGCTGAGCTTTTCCAGCAATTTCTGTTCTTGTTCCTTATCAAATGCTTTCTGGAAATCCAAACACCCTCCTTCTGTTGGTTCCCCTTTGCTGCTTGTCACATGCTCAAAGATCTCTAGTAAATTTGTCAAACAGTACCTCCCTTTCACAAAATCATGTTAATTTTGTTTGATTATTTTAAACGTTCCTAAGAATCTTGCTTTTTGTTTACCTCACTAATGGAATCTAACATTTTCCCAAAGACAGACTGACCTATGGACTTCTGCTTTCTGTCTCATTCCGTTCTTGAACAGGGGCGTTATGTTAGTGACTTTCCAAACTTCTGGAACTCTCTGGAATACTGTTAGTCTGGAATTTTTGACTGTGCCTCCACTGTCTCTATTCCCACTTCCTTGAGCACACTGGAAGTAAGCCACCAGATCCCGGTGACTTGTCTGTCTTCAGTCCTATTAATTTGGCAATTCTTTTTTCTCTCATGATAGAGCCTGTGCTTCTTCTCTTTGTATCTCTGTTGTACATAAAAACTATGTTAGAGACAAAAAAAAGTGCAGATGCTGGAATCCAAAATAGGCAGGCAGGAGGCTGGAAGTGGAGAAGCTGAAAATCTGAGTGTAACCCTTCTTCAGGACTAGTGTCTGCCTGGCTTACTGTGTTTGTCCAGCCTCCCGCCTGTCTAGTGTGTAAAAACGATAGCATTTTTTGCTAGCTTTCAGAAATAGTTGCGTTATAAAATAACATTTTTTTAAAAATAAAGCTTCGTTGCTGTTATCTTTCGGGTTGGAACTTTGAAAAACTGAAAGGATGCTAAACAATCAAGATAAATTTGCTGTGCTCCTTGTCTATACTGTGAAGATAGCTGGTGGTTGTGATACAAGAATGAACCTATGAATATGTAAATTGTATGCTTAAAGAAAAAATTGACAGGCTGAGTGAGCTGAATTTTTTTTAAGATAAAAACTTTTCATGCGACGTGGGCTTCATTGGCTGGGTTAGCATTTATCACCCAAATCTAATTGCTCTCGAGGAGGTGACAGTGAGCTGCCTTCTTGAACCAGTGCTGAACCCATAGCGTACATACATCCACATTGTCTATTAGAGAGGGAGTTCTAGAATTTCGACCGAGTGATACGGAAGGAACAATGATAGGGTTCCAAGTCAGGATGGTGAATGGTTTGGGGGGAGATCATGTAAGTGGTGGTTTTCCCATGTATCTGTTATCTGTGTCAGTTTAGTTGATAGTGATCATGATTTGGAAGGTACCGTTGGATGAGTCTTGATGAGTTGCCACAGTACAAAACCTTCTAAATACCACCATGATGTGGCAGAATATTCTTTACTTTTGGGTGACACGGTGGCTCAGTGGTTAGCACTGCTGCCTCACAGCACCAGGGTCCCAGGTTCGATTCCAGCCTCAGGCGACTGTCTGTGTTGAGTTTGCACATTGTCCCCATGTCTGCGTGGGTTTCCTCTGGGTGTTCCAAAGATGTGCAGGTTAGGTGGATTGGCATGCTAAATTGCCCATACTGTTGGGTGCATTAGTCAGAGGGGAATGGGCCTGGATGGGTTACTCTTCGGAGGGTCAGTGCCGACTTGTTGGGCTGAGTTCCTGTTTCTGCACTGTAGGGAATCTAATCATCTAATCTAAACTGAATCTTGAAGGTTGATCAAATCTGGAATTGAAAGCTAGTCTCAGTAACAATGTCCATGAGACTATGTAAAAGCCCATCAGGTTCATTAAAAACCCAAAGAATCCTGACCTGATCTGGTCCTGTGTGTGGTATTTGATTCACAGCAATATGGATTAACTCTTATTTGCCCTAAGAATTAGCTGAGCAAGTCATTCACATCAATGGTAAATAAGGGTGGGAAGCAAATACTAGGGGTACCCCATGCCATGAAAAAACATAAAGCAACATACCATAACTCCATTTATTCACTTTTGTTCAATGTTCTTACCGAAATCTCTTGCTTTCAAGCTTAAAGCGAAAATTGGACCCAATCTCCAGTCTTCCTTATGGGACAACAGCTCCAGATTTTTGTGATCTTCTGTATTTTCCTGTCACCTCTGGCCTCTTTTCTTCCACCAGTCCAGAGTAAAATGATGAGATATTTATAAGGTTGCCAACACTCAGATTAGAAAAGTAATTCATTCTGAATGCTTATATTTAAGTTGCTATGGGATGTAGGGGCAGAAACTGCTGGGGCTAGGGTCACAAACATCTTTTAACAATGGGGGTAGCACCAAGGAACCAGAAAACAGTGAATATCTTACACCTCTGTAAACCAGCAAACAAAGACTCATCAGCTGATTGTCAGTGGTGAGGGAACACTTAGAGGCAGTAATCTTCAATGTTGTTGGTGTGATATTATAAACTTTAGAACTTTAATAACAGTTCATGGACTGAATGAATCAACAAAAGTTAAACTGCTACATGCAAAAACTACTAAAAACAAAGACAGACATATACAGGAATAGAAAGCAATTAGCAAAAGAGGGAATGAGCAAAACTGCTTTAACAGCTGCCTTGATAAAGTAGACTTTTTTTATGCCATAAGAACAACTGATTGCCCTGCTGAAGAATGTAAAGAGTTCATCGCAGGAAAGTTGTGTGTTCGACCAGACAGTCAAAGCCAAATTTAACAAGACACAAGAAATTACTTTTGATAAGAACAAGCTGCAGACTTGCAGCAATTTGGAGGAAAGTACTTTAAAAAAAAAATCATCAATACATCCAAAATGTGTAGATTAGATTACTTACAGTGTGGAAGCAGGCCATTCGACCCAACAAGTCCACATTGACCTTCGAAGAGCAACCCACCCTTCTACATTTACCCCTTCACCTAACACTACTGACAACTTAGCATGGCCAATTCACCTAACCTGCACATTTTTGGACTGTGGGAGGAAACCGGAGCACCCAGAGGAAACCCACGCAGACACAGGGAGAACATGCAAACTCCACACAGACAGTTGTCTGAGGCAGGAATTGAACACAGGCCTCTGGCACTGTGAGGCAGCAGTGCTAACCACTGTGCTACCAGAAGTACTCACAGCAGAACTTTGAAGAACAATACTGCACAAGAATCAAACTCTGAAGACTCCACCTGCAACAACAGACCATCATTGGTTGAAGTCTTGGCCAGATTTCACCATTAATTGGGTAATAGCTAAATTAGGTTACAGACTTACTTGAGGAGTCTTTTGTTTGGTTGCTACATGCAATAATGTTTGAATTATTGTTTTAGAACTTGATCACCTGTGAGATTTCTTAATAAGTAGCTGAATTAAAAGTAAATTATGATGATTTGCCCACAATAGAGGCCATGGGATGAAAGGGGGAATGGGTGGATGGATATGAATTTGTTTTGGGTCTAAGATGCAGAGAGCTGTGGTGAATGGTTCTTCTTCAGGTTAGATTCAAAACATGGAGACGTGCCCTTTCAGAACCAGTGTAGTGCCTACCGCTCTTTTGCTGTATGTTAATAACCCGGACTTGGATGGAAGACATGACTTTAAAGTTAGAAAACTTCAAAATGTGGTGAACTATGAGGAAGATGCTAACAGACATTAGGTGGATATAAATAAACTTCAGAAATGAAGGGACCCATGTCCCAAATTATCTAACATAGAGTGCAAAACAAATTGTTTTTGGAGGAGAAGTATGGAGAGGTAATATCAATGGAATGCTCCAATTTTATCATGGCTCAGGAACAGTGAGACCTGAGGTTCTACACAGAGAAGAAATGTTCGACATCTTGAAAGGAAGAGTGGTTTTCAATGGCAGAATATGCTATAACTATCAGTCACAGATTTAAAATGAGTTGCAAAGGAACCAGAGACAACATAAGACAGTAGTCAGGGTCACACTATGATCAACGATTGTGATCTAGTTGCTTTGATCTGAAAAGTTGATTGGTGCCAAACTTGTTAATGACTTTCAGAAGGAAATTGGATAAATTGAAAAGGAAAATAGTATGTTGGACTAAGAGGGAAAAAACAATGGAGCGTTGGCCAAGTTGGAACTCTTTAAAAGAGCTGGCACAATTCTGATAGGCCAAATGGTTCCCTTCTATGTTAGATGGTTCTATTGTAGCTCCATGGTTCTCTATGATTCTCGGATTCACCAAGAGCAGACCATGGAAGGGCAAACCATTCTTTTCATGTTCACACTGGGATATTGTACAAGCTCATTGCGAATCATGTGAAATTATTGATAAAACATGCTCACACAACAAAGTTAACAACAGCAGCAGAGAATCTTTGTGAGCATATGATATTATATTGCAGGTTTTATGATGCTTTTCGGTTAAGTTGAAACTGTGTTAAGTCCTAAGGTTATGAACGGTGAATCTATAAAAAGCATTGGAGACCTTATATTGCACTCCTCCAATTTAGCAGGAATATAAATTATGCAACTTATATTCTTGGATAATTAAAAACAATGCGGTTCATCAAACAGGTTTGATCAGCCAGCGAAAGTGTACACCGTTAACCATGGTATACTTAATCACATTTCCCAAACAAGCATAACCACATTATTATCACAGGGATGTTACTCGGAAATTGCTCAAGAAAGGCTGAAGGTGTGTCATAGAAACACAGGAGTAGGCTATTTGCTCTTGCTTTGTCATTCATTATGAACATGGCTGCTCATCCAACTCTATCCTGTTCCCACTTTTCCAGAATATCCTTTGACCCCTTTATTCCCAAGTTTTATATCCAACCCTTTTTTGAAATCATACAATGTTTTGGCCTTGACTGCTTTCTGTGATGGTGAATTCCACAGGCTCGCCAAATTCTGGATAAACAAATTTCTCCTCATCTCAGTCCTAAATTATTTACCCATTATCCTTAGATTGTGACACCTAGGTCTGGACTCCCAACCATTCGGAATGTCCATTTTGGATCTACCGTGATTAGTCCAGTTAGATTTTTATAGGCTTCTATGAGAGTCCCCCTCATCCTTCTGAATTCAACCTCTCCTCATGGGTCAGTCTCTCAAGGAATTACTTTGACAAACCTTCACTGCATTGTCTCTACAGCAAAAAGATTCTTCCTCGGATAAGGAGAACAAAACTGCACGCAATATTCCAGCTGTGGTCTCACCAAGTCAGGATATAATTGTAGCATGACATCCTTTCTCCCGTCCTTGAATCTTCTCACTATGAAGGTCAATATACAGCTTGTCTTCTCTTACTGGCTGCTGCACCTGCTCATTAATAAAATAGGACACCTACAGTGTGGAAGGAGGCCATTTGGCCCATCGAATCCACACTGACCCTCCGAAGAGCATCCTACCCTGACCCATCCCATGTATCCCTGTATTTCCCATGTCCAACCCATCTGCACATTCCTGGACACTTGAATAATTTAACATAGCCAATCTACCTAAAAAGTACACCTTTGGACTGTGGGAGAAAACCCACACAGATGCAAGGAGAATTTGCAAACTTCATTTAAAATGCGTCTGGATAAATGCATGAGTAGGTGGGGAGTAGAGGAATACAGATGCTTAGGAATTGACCGACAGGTTTAGACAGTACATTTGGATCGGCTCAGGCTTGGAGGGCTGAAGGGCCTGTTCCTGGGCTGTAAATTTTCTTCGTTCTTTTCTTCGTCCACAAAGAGGGTGGCCCCATGTCTGGGTGCTCTGGTTTCCTCCAAAGATGTGCAGGTCAGGTAAATTGGCCATGCTAAATTGTCCATAGTGTTCGGTGCATTAATCACAGGGAAATGGGTCTGGTTGGGTTACTCTTTGGAGGGTTGGTGTGGACTTGTTGGGCCGAAGGGCCTGTTTCCACACTGTAGGGAATCTAATCTAATCCAGCAGGAATCGAACCCTAGTCCCTGACGCTGTGAGGCAGCAGTGCCAACCACTGAGCCACTGTACCACCCCCCTGCGCCACCATGCTGCCCTGATTACTTTCTTCCATTCAGATGATAATCTTGACTTTCTGATTTTGCCACCAAAGTGTGTAATTTCACATTCATCTTTCTTATACTGCATCTGCCATGCATTTGCCAACTCACTCAGCCTGTCCAAGCACATTGAAGCATCGCTTCATCTTCCTCACAGCTCACAGTCTCACCCAGTCATCTGCAAGTTAATTCCCTCGTCTAAATCAGTAAAGTATATTGCGAGTAACTGGTATCCAAGCACCATTCCCTGTGATACCCCACGAGTCATTGCCTGCCAGTCAGAAACGACCAGTTTATTCCACACCTTTGTTTCCTGTCTGCTGATCCATTTTCTATCCATCTCAATTCTCCACGTGTTTTTAATTTCACACTTTAATTTCTAATGTGGGCCTTTGTTGAAAGCCTTCGGGAAGCCCAAATAAAGCACATCTGCTGATTTCCCCTTATTAACTCTACTAGTTAGATCCTCAAAGAGTTCCAGTAGATTTGTCAAGCATGATTACCTTTTTCAAGCTGACTATCTCCAATCCAGCCACTGTTTTCCAAAAGATCAACTATTACTTATTTTACAATTGACTCTAACATTTCCCCCACCACTGAGGTCAGGCTGACTGGTCTACAATTCCTTGTTTTCTCTCTGTCTTCTTTCTTAAATCAAGGAGTTGCAAAAGTTACTTTCCAACGTGTAGGAACTGTTCCAGATTCTATTGAATCTTGAAGAATAACCACCAATGTATCCCCTATTTTGAGGTTTTCTATGATGTAGATTATTAGGGCCTGGGGTTTTATTGGCTTTCAAGCTCATCAATTTCCCCATTATTGTTTCCCTACTAATACTGATTCCCTTCAAATCCTCCCTCTCAAATAATAACCATCTGCCAACATTTTGTATGGTTCATAAGCTGAAATATTATCTGGAATTACGAACAAATCACATCTGCGCACTCTTGTTAATTTGTTTGCTGAGCTCTGCAAACAACAGGTAATTCCTTTTCTCTGCTGAGCAGCGAGGTACACAACAACTTCAATTCCAAAAGCACCTTTAACAAAACAGAAATGCTATCAGGTAACATCCTGGCACCAGGCCACACAAAGACGTGTGAGAAGAGGCACCAAATAATTTGTCAAAGCAGCATCTTCAATGGAGAATATTGAAGTAGGATACTGAGGGAGGGCAGTGAGACGTTTAAGGTAGAAATAAGTGGTCCTGGACACTGCACTCAGGAAAGTTAGTCCCAGCATATTAATTGATCAATAACCTTAAAAATCCTCTTTCTAATTCCTTGAAACATATATCTGCTATTCATTTTAATTGTTTCATCACTTGCTTTGTTTCCTTCACTGGAAAGTTTGGTTAATCAGTTCACCGTAAAGTCCTAACTCCGCTGACGGTAATTGGGGTATCGGTGTCAGCAGGCATGGAAACAGAATATAAACATTTGAATTTGAGGTGTTATTTCTAACCTGAAAGTCATAGAGTCATAGAAATGTACAGCACGGAAACAGACCCTTCGGTTCAACCTGTCCACGCCGACCAGATATCCCAACCCAATCTAGTCCCACCTGCCAGCACCCGGCCCATATCCCTCCAAACCCTTCCATGCCCCTCATGATTTTGTAAACCTCTATAAGGTCACCCCTCAGCCTCCGACACTCCAGAGAAAGCAGCCCCAGCCTGTTCAGCCTCTCCCTATAGTTCACATCCTCCAACCCTGGCAAGGTGTCATTCGCAAAGCTCTCTGGCCTCCAATTCTGGTTGGCTATTCTCCAATTGTATTGAAGAAAAATCTATCATGCAGACCACAATCTCACAAAAATGGAGTGATAATGAGGAATTTCATGAAGTGCCATTCCCATCAACAATATGCCTGGTAACAGAGTTGGCACCACATTTAGAACCCCAGCTTACTGTCTGTAGTGACCACCTAAAACATTACTTTGCAACAGCAACACATATATTCTGTGTTCTATATTGAAAAATAAACCAGCGAGTCTTACAAGAAATGTTGATAAAAATGAAAGGTGTGTACAGTTGACAATTAATTACTTGATCAAAATGAGAGACAAACACTTACCCTTCCAGATAGGTATCTGTGTTTGAGGATTTTAGGTTATGTTGCCACCTGTAGAAGTGCTGATTTAAAATAAGCTCCCATTTCCTGTTTGGTGTGGTGTTGATCCAGAGCCAGTCCTATTATTCTGCTCAAATGGGACATTTTGTTTTGTGGTTTATAAGTCTATAGTGGATCACTTGTTGAAGGTGTGCCCTTTATATTTCACTTCTCCCACATTTGTTTTCTGGATTGTTACCATTGTTCTTTGGACAATTCTTACAAAATAAATGCAGGATAGAAACCTTTGTCATTAATTCAAAAATAAGGAAGCAATAGAGTCAGCTGTTGTAAAGACAAGCAAGGAAGAATGAAAACTTTTTTTTTGCGTTGGCTGTCACACTGTCAGGACACCCGAAAAGATCCCCCACTGGTCTTTAACATGGCCATTGAATCATTTTCATCAACCTGAGAGGATGAATATGAAGCCAGTTTAATATCCCAATGAGTTGATTTAATTTTTCACTTATTTTTATTCATTCATGGGACGTGGATATCTTTAGCTAATCAACATTTATTGTCTGTCTCTAGTTGCCCTTTAGAAGATGGTGGCTTCAGTATTGTTTTTTTATTTTGATGCCTAGCTCCTCATATTGACCATGCAGAACCTGTTCCATTATCCTGCCTACCTTTAGTACCTACATGACCTTGACCATCAGATTCTCCCCCTTCCATGGGAAATTCCTCTTCAGCCTTGAGCAGATTTTCTTGAAAGATTTTTTTTTAATTTGTGGGATGTGGGCATCAGTGGCTGGGCCAGCATGTATTGCCTGTCCCTAGTTGCCCTTGAGAAGGTGGTAGTGAGCTGCCTTCTTGAACCGCTGCAGTCCACCTGCTGTAGGTTAGCCCACAATGCCCTTAGGGAGGGAATTCCAGGATTTTGACCCAGTGATAGTGAAGGATATATTTCCAAGTCAGAATGGTGAGTGGCTTGGAGGGGAACTTGGAGATGGTGGTGTTCCCATGTATCTGCTTCCCTGGATCTTCTAGTTGGAAGTGGTCGTGGATTTTGAAGATGCTGTCTGAAGACCTTTGGTGAATTTTTGCGGGGCATCTTGTAGATGGTACACACTGCTGCTATGAAGCATTGGTGGTAGAGGGAGTAGATACCTGTAGATGTGGCACCAATCAAGTGAGCTGCATTGTCCTGGATGGGGTCAAGCTTCAGTGTTGTTGGAGCTGCACCATCTAGGCAAGTGGGGAGTATTCCATTACCCACTTGACTTATACTTGTAGATGGTGGACAGGCTTTGCCAGGAAATGGATCTGGTGGATACGAAACTGACACCCAGGCTAAAAGCAATCCATATTTTACCAAAAATGGTTTTGATTTTTGCAAAAGTGGCTGGCAGAGAGCTCAGCTGATTCCTTTACCTTCAGAACAAAAATAGTCTTGAATTTCATTCCCAGCCAATAAACTCTGAATTGCAGTGAACAGAGGAAAAGTTCTCTAACACATTCTACTGGTCTTACTCACCTTTATCTTTCTCTTTACTTTGAAAGCAGATAAGAAAATACAACCATGAGCATCCAAAACTTTTCACATCTTAGAATCAAAAGACCCAATGTTTCAAATTCAGAAATGGCACAGTCAAAATCTCCTTCTGGATATAACATATCTTCATGTTTACTATGGAGACATACAATCTGAGAATAACAGAATCATACAATCATCCAGTACTGAAGAGGTCTTTTGGCTGATCGAATGTGCACCGTTAAAAACTACATTAAATTTGTGCATGCCCCACTTCCCAGCACTTGGCCCATAATTGTGAATGTTATGGCATTTCAAGTGCTCATCCAAGTACCTTTGAAAGGTTGTGAGATTTTTCCCCACAACTATCCTGCCAAGCACTGCATTCCACATACACACTTTTTCAGGATCCCCACTTCTGCATTTTTCCTCAAATCCCCTCCGACTTAATACATTTTTGACCAGTAAAGGAATTGATTTGATTTCATTTATTGTCGTCATATGACCTAAATACAGTGAAAAGTTTTGTTTTGTGAGCAGTACAGGCAGATTATAACATATAAGAACATACAGGTCATGGAGTGCTTAGACAGAGATAGAGGCACACAAGGTTATAGGAGGTGCACAAAAAAAGGAAGATCAATATGAGGTTTGAAGTTAGAGAGGAGAAAGTGAGGTCTGCAGATGCTGGAGATCAGAGCTGAAAATGTGTTGCTGGAAAAGCGCAGCAGGTCAGGCAGCATCCAGGGAACAGGAGAATCGACATTTCGGGCATAAGCCCAAAGTTAGAGAGGTCTATTCATGGTCTAATAACAGCGAGGAAGAAGCTGCTGTTGAACCTGTTGGTTCATGTTTGTAAGCTTCTGTATTTCTGCCTGATGAAAGACTTTAGAAGAGAGCACAACTGGGGTGGGAGAGGTCTTTGATAATGTTGGCAGCATTTCCGCGGCAATGAGATGTGTAGATGGAGTCCATGGATGGAAGGTTGGCTTGCGTGATGGTCTGGGCTGTGCACAAACTTTTTATAGTTTCTTACGGTCTGAGCAGAGCAGTTGCCATACCAAGCCATGATGCATCCAGAGAGAATGCTTTCTGTGGTGCAACTGTAAAAGTTGATAACGGTCCTCATGGTCATGGGTGGCATGGTGGCTCAGTGGTTAGCACTGCTACCTCACAGCGCCAGGGACCCAGGTTTGAGTCCCACCTCGGGTGACTGTCTGTGTGGAATTTGCACATTCTCCCGTGTCTGCATGAGTTTTCTCCGGGTGCTCTGGTTTCCTCCCACAATCCAAAGATGTGCAGGTTAGGTGAATTGGCTAAGCTAAATTGCCCAAAGTGATAGGTGTATTACTCAGTGGTAAAGATAAGGTAGGGGAATGGATCTGGGTGGGTTGCTCTTCAGAGGCTCGTTGTGGACTTGTTGGGCTGAAGGGCCTGTTTCCATAAAGTAGGTAATCTAATCTAATCATGACATGCTGAATTTCCTTCGCCAGCTGAGGAAGAAGACACGTTGTTGTGCTTTCTTGACCATCGCATCTATGTGATGGACCAGGACAGATTGTCAGTTATTGTTACTCCTAGGAACTTGACACTCTAGACCCTCTCCACCTCAGCACCATTGATGTGGATAGGGGCGTGTCTCCTTCTTTCTTCATGAAGTTGATGGTCAGATCTTTAATTTTGCTGATATTGTAGAGAGAGAGATTGTGATCTCTACACCATGACACCAAGCCCTCTACCTCCTTCCTATATTCTGACTCATTATTGATACCTGGCTTAAAATGGAGGTGTTGTCTGCAAATTGTAAATGGCGTTCAGATGAAATTTGGTCGCCAGTACAGTGCGAGCTGAGTACGCAGCCGGGCAGGGCACCAGTGTTGAGGATTATGGTGGAGGAGGTGCAGTTATCTATCTTCACTGATTGCAGTCTATGGGTCAGAAAACTGAGGACCCACTTGCAGAGGAAGGCCGAGACCTAGATCTCAGAGTTTGAAGATTATTTTGGTTGGGATTATAGTGTTGACAGTGGTAGTGATGTTTTTCTTTTTACTCTTTAGATGTAGATGACAATTTGGAGCCTGACGTAGATATCCTTATTATCCAGATGTTCCAGAAGTGAATGTGGGGCTAGAGAAATGGCATCTGCATTGCACAGGTAGGCAAATTAGATTAGGTTAGATTCCCTACAGTGTGGAAACAGGCCCTTCAGCCCAACAAGTCCACACCGACCGTCCGAAGAGTAACTCACCCAGGCCCATTTCCCTCTGACTAATGCACCTAACACTATGGGCAATTTAGCATGGCCAATTCACCTAACCTGCACATCTTTGGGACTGTGGGAGGAAACCGGAGCACCTGGAGGAAACCCACGCTGACACGGGGAGAATGTGCAAACTCAACACAGACAGTCTCCCGAGGCTGGAATTGAACCTGGGTCCCTGGTACTGTGATGCAGCAATGCTAACCACTGAGCCACTGTGCCGCCTTGCGAGGGATTGAGGCAGGCATGGAGGCTGGAGGTGAAAAGAGCCATGACTAACCTCTCAAAACACTTCATGATAATGCAGATCAGGACCACGGTGTGGTAGCCTTTGAGACATATTGCATGTGTTTTCTCTGATACTAGAATGATGGTGGTCTTCTCAAAGTAAGTGGGAACTTCAGATTGTCAGAAAGAGAGGTGAAAGATGTCAGCGAATACCTCAGCCAGCTGGTCTGCACAGAATCGGAGTACACAACCAGGGACTCCGTCTGGGCCAGTCGCTTTCCTTGTGTTCGCTCTCAAGAAGACGGATCTGATGTCTGCAAAACGGTTATGGTGAAAGGGTGGCTAAGTGGAGCTGAATCCATGGAAAGAACAGCCACAATCTTATTGAATGGCGAAGAAGGCCTGATGGGCCGAATGGCCTACTCCTACTCCTAGCTCTTATGTTCTTATGTTCTTTGCCCTTCACTTTAAATTTAGATTCTCTGCAATTGACCCTTCAATGTTCAACTTCTCCCAATTTCTAATTTCTTGATGCCTTGGTGGATTTGAAGAAGTCATTGATATTCCCAATGGAATTTTTAAATCTATTATAAAGTTAGAAAGCAGTGGCAGTTGGCCATGAATGGCCACACCCTTGTGAAGTTTTGGAATTTAATTGTGCAACACAAACCCTGTAAATGGCTTTATGTGATTCACACCATCCTCACTCTGCCTCAGCCCCACACACTCCTAGTGCCCCAATCAGGTAATCTATGTCCTCTTCTGATGTCTAATGTCTTCTCCTAATCCTCACTGCACTTCTTGTCAACAATGTCAACTTAGCAGCTGCTTCCACCAATCGCTGTTTGCGCCCTACCTACCATGGCAACTTATTAAGTTTCCATGTAGAACAGCATATAGTTCTATTATTAGCATTTCTACATTGAAGAATTTTCTGGATTGAGAAAAGCTTTCTCTGTGGGTGGCACAGTGGTTAGCACTGCTGCCTCACAGCGCCAGAGACCCAGGTCCAATTCCTGCCTCAGGCAACTGTCTGTGTGGAGTTTGCACATTCTCCCTGTGTCTACATCAGGTGCTCCGGTTTCCTCCCACAGTCCAAAGATGTGCAGGTTAGGTGAATTGGCCATGCTAAATTGCCCGTAGTGTTAGGTGTTAGGGGTAAATGTAGGGGAATGGGTCTGGGTGGTTGCTCTTCAGAGGGTCAGTGTGGACTGATTGGGCCGAAGGGCCTGTTTCCACACTGTAAGTAATCTAAATTTATCAGAACAACTTTTAATACGGTGACAGGTCTTGACAAGTAAGACATTTCCAAGGGGTTTATGCACTGTCTGTTCAACAGTCAACAATCCCATAAGGCACCCTCTCCTCATGAAGGATCTCTGACATCGGTACATCCCCCTACACTGTTCCCTCTCCTCCAGGGCCCCTAACACTTCCCCGTCCCAAGCTGTCCTGTGATGGTAGCTGCAGGGATTTGTCAGCTCTCCAGAGCTATACCCTGGCTACCCAAAGGTGATCCACTGAAAACAGATAACTTTCAGCCGGTCCAATTTCCACACTCGGGATCCTAGACCGCAGGCATTTCCAAATTGAAACGCAGTGGGGTCAATCAATCATTGAAATATTTAAATACTCCAGGAGGCACACATGTGTAATTTCAGGACTGTCCACCACAGCCACTGCAATGAAAATGAGAGGTACCAGGTTCAGGGACAGGACTTGGTAATAGTCACTCCTTGACCCATTTTCACTATGACATTCTGTATCATGACGAAAACCAAGGCCAGAGCTTGTGTTCATTACATTGCTGCACAGCTTCAGGTGTTCGACGGGGCTGTAACAGATGTCAGCTGTGGATCTGTGCACCCTCAGCTTTAAGCGAAAAAGTCAAAGATTCAAGTTCCATTCTAGTGGTTGGAGCAAATAGAGTCCCACTCGAGTGGCTGGTCCAAGCAGCTACTCCTGTGAGTAACACAGGACAGAGTCATAGGGTCATACAACATAGAAACAGACCCTTTGGTCTAACCAATCCATGCTGACCATGTTTACCAACTAAAGTAGTCCTATCTGCCTGCGCTTGGCCCATATCCCTCCAAATCTTTCCTATTCATGAACTTTTCCAAGTGTCTTTTAAATACTATAACTGTACCTGTACTTTCTCTGGCAGTTCATTCCACACATGAACCACTTTCTGCGTAAAAAGGTTGCCCGCCCATGTCCTTTTTAGAAATTTTAGAATTAGAATTAGATTTTATTGTCACGTGCTCAAGTAGAAAAGGACAGGAGTACAGTGAAAAGTGTTCAATGTCGCTACACGTTGCTAGAAACATCTTAGTGTTTCTAGTGTTAAGTAGAAAAATGAAGAAATTTTGAATCTTTCTTCTCTCACACCAGTTTGAACTCCTCCACCCCAGGAAAAAGGCCCCTGTCATTCACCCTATCTATGCCCCTCATGATTTTATAAACCTCTATTAAGGTCACCCCTCAACCCCCAATGATTCAGTGAAAAAATCTCAGCCTTTCCAATCTATTTTTATATCTCAAACCCCCCCATTCCTGGCAACATCCCAGTAAACCTTTCGTGAACCCTGTCCATTTTAATAATATCCTTCCTATAACAGGGCAACCAGAACTGAACGTTGTACTCTAGAAGAGG
The DNA here is from genome assembly GCF_004010195.1 of Chiloscyllium plagiosum. Lineage (NCBI taxonomy): Eukaryota > Metazoa > Chordata > Chondrichthyes > Orectolobiformes > Hemiscylliidae > Chiloscyllium > Chiloscyllium plagiosum. The sequence continues at coordinate 73,474,462 of NC_057722.1, read as the reverse complement.
CCTCACCAACGACCGATACAACCTCAACATGATGTCCCTATACTTAAAGGTCTCAACAATGAATGCAAGCATGCTAAATGCCTTCTCACCATCAAACCAGCAGGTAAAGGGGGTGCAGTGGTAGTTTGGCGCACTGACCTCTACACCGCTGAAGCCAGATGCCAACTCAAAGACACCCCCTCCTACTGCCACCTCAAACATGACCCCACACCTCCATCACCAAACCATCATCTCCCAGACCATACAGAACCTCATCACCTAAGGAGATCTCCCACCCACAGCTTCCAACCTTATAGTTCAGGAACCCCCTACCACTCGATTCTACCTCCTTCTCAAGATCCACAAGTCTGACCACCTCGGCCGACCCATTATCTCAGCCCCACCAAACTCATCTCCACCTACCTTGATATTGTCCTACCCCCGTAGTCCAGGAACTCCCCACATACGTTCAAGACATCACCCATGCCCTCCACCTCCTCCAAGACTTCCGTTTCCCCGACCCCCAATACCATGGACATCCAATCCCTCTACACCTCCATCCGCAATAATCAGGGGCTCCAACCCTCCGTTCTTCCTCTCCCGACGTCCCAAACAGTTTCCTTCCACTGACACTCTCATTCGTTTGGCTGAACTGGTCCTCATCCTTAACAATTTCTCCTTCAAATCCTCCCACTTCCTCCAGACCAAAGGGGTAGCCATGGGCACCCGTATGGGCCCCAGCTATGCCTGTCTCTTTGTCAGCTACGTAGAACAGTCCATCTTCCGTAGTTACACTAGCACCACTCCCCACCTCTTCCTCCGCTACATTGATGATTGCATTGGAGCCACCTCGTGTTACCGTGAGGAGGTTGAGCAGTTCATCAACTTCACCAACACATTCCACCCTGACCACATTCACTTGGACCATCTCTGATACCTCCCTCCCCTTCCTGGACTCTCCATCTCCATCAATGACAATGGACTCGACACTGACATTTTTTACAAACCCACCAACTCCCACAGCTACCTGGATTACACCTCTTCCCACCCTATCTCCTGCAAAAATGCCATCCCGTATTCCCAATTCCTCCACCTCCACCGTATCTGTTCCCAGGAGGACCAGTTCCACCACAGAACACACCAGATGGCCACCTTCTCTAGAACCAAATCATCCGCCGACATTTCCGCCACCCCCAAATGGACCCCACCACCTGGGATATATTTCCCTCCCCACCCATTTCCGCAAAGACCGTTCCTTCTGTGACTACCTGGTCAGGTCCATGCCCCCCAATGACCCACCCTCCCATCCTGGCACCCTCCCCTGCCACTGCAGGATTGCAAAACCTGCGCCCACACCTCCCCCCTTTCCTGCTCCTCGGATGCTGCCTGACCTGCTGTGCTTTTCCAGCACCACTCTAATATAAACTCTGGTTTCCAGCATCTGCAGTCCTCACTTTTGCCTTCTTAACCACCCTGGAGAACTGCAGATGCTGGAGATCAAAGCTGAAAATGTGTTGCTGGAAAAGCACTGCAGGTCAGGCAGCATCCAAGGAACAGGAGAATCGACGTTTCGGGCATAAGCCCTTCTTCAGGAAGAAGGGCTTATGCCCGAAACGTCGATTCTCCTGTTCCTTGGATGCTGCCTGACCTGCTGCACTTTTCCAGCAACACATTTTCAGCTTCTTAACCACCCTGTCTACCTGTCAAAAACATTACCCTTCAGATATAATATTTAAACCCTGTCTGTCCACTCAATGGGATTCCAATCAAAATCCCAAAGCATGATTTCAAAGGAACTATACTCAATCTCCTGAACAATGTTTAGTCCTTAAGCAGTGTCTTTAATACTGGTCAGCTAGTTATTATCCCATTGCTGTTTGCAAGAAAAGGGCTGCTATTTTCTCCATATTTATTAAGATGTGCTCAGTCTAAAGATCTTCTTGGCTTATTGCCGGCTGCTGCTTAATCTTGAGTAGCTTTCACCAGTGACTGTATGCTATGTGCATTCTACCCTTAGGGGATACAGTGAAAATGTAAGTCCAGACTCTACCTCAGCTGGAATGGGAATGGATTCTGTGTCGTTGGCATTACTCTGAACCGCACCCTGGCTATCTAGTTAACAGAGCTCACTGACCTCCTTTTTCCATCATAACAACGCATCAAAAGTGCTTAACTGTGGGCTTTGGCAACCACAAAAGATATTTATTTTAATGCAAAAACAAAATCAGAAGCTGCTGGAAAAATGCAGCAGGTCTGCCTTTGGAGAGAAAGCAGAGTTAACATTTTGGGCCCAGTGACCCTTCCTCAGAACCTACCCAAAACGTTCCATTTGCCTTCTCTCCACAGATGCTACCAGATGCTGTTGAGTTTTTCCAGCAATCTTTGAGTTTGTTTCTGATTTACAGAGTCCACAGTTCTTTGGGGGGGGGGGGTTGTAGTTTATAAATGCAAATCTTTTCTTCTTAATCTTTCACTGGGACTGCCCAAGTTAGCACTGGGATACTCCCCATATTTCCAAAGAGAATTTCACACAGACAGCTGCTACTGACATTAACTCTGAATCTGGGATTTGCAAATACCTCCTGAGTTCTGGAGACTTAAAGTTAGATCATTGCCAATGCCCCTGAGATCGAAACAGGAACTGAACTTCTGTTGACATTTAATTTCAGTTCCACCCAAGGAAAAGATCATTTTACATTTGTGATTTAAATGTAGAATAGGTCTTTTTATTTGTTTGTTGTTTCCTTGAAGATGTGTTCTTGATTAACAGCTCAAGGCGAGTCTTTCACTGTACATCTCAAAATGCTTCACAGCCAATAGAGTACTTTTGAAATGTCGCTGTTTTAATTTTTGAAATTGCAAGATCCCATGGAGAACAATCAGAAATTACAAACCAAGATGGCGGCTGTGTAGAAGCTTCAACCAGAGCTCATCTGTTTCTTTCCCTTTTTCTTTTATTCTCTTCTATATTCTTTTCCTCTTCTCTTTTCTTTCTTCTTTCTTCTTGGCCTTGGAGTGCCAACCCTAGCGCTGACTCACTGAGGCATGCCCTCAGTCTAGTGTGGCTTCCTCCCTGCCAGGTATGGCGCTTTCCTGGGCCAGCATGGCAGTCTCTTGGCCCAGCCCAGTAGTCTTTGGGCGGTACATGGTGGTCTTTTGGTGGTAGGTGTAGGTCTTCCATACGTACATGGTAGTCTTTCGGTTGTATGTGGTGGTCTTTCAGAGATACGTGGTGGTCTTTCAGTGGTATGCGTCGGCATTTCACAGGTTTGGAGGCACATGTTGGTCTTTCAGCTACGTAAAAACAATGACTGCAGATGCTGGAAACCAGATATCTGGATTAGTGGTGCTGGAAGAGCACAGCAGTTCAGGCAGCATGGAGAAAGTAGCATAGAGTAGTTGCAGTGGGAGAGGGACTCCCTGAGATTCTTATAGAGAGAGGAAGAAAACCTCTTCAAGGCAGGCATCCTTGCAAGAGGATTTTCAGTAGGGTTAAAATCAACTAGGTAAAAACAATGACTGCGGATGCTAGAAATCAGATATCTGGATTAGTGGTGCTGGAAGAGCACAGCAGTTGGTCTTTCAGCTGTCCCTCCATGGTAGTCTCTTAGCCCACCATGGCCTCAGCGTGAACCTTTGGCCTCTAGGTGATTCTAGAGTGGTCTTCCTGCCTCGAGAACTTCAAGGTGAACCTCGCTCTGTCTGGAGTCAGTGCCTGGTGTGGTCTGGAGTCAAGGTCTGATGTGGACTGGAGTCAGAGCCTGGCATGGACTGGAGTCAGGGCCTGGTGTGGACTGGTGTCAGAGCCTGGCATGGACTGGAGTCAGGGCCTGGCATAGACTGGAGTCAGGGCTGGCATGGACTGGACTCAGGGCCTGGCGTGGACTGGAGTCAGAGCCTGGTGTGGACTGGAGTCAGGGCCTGGCCCTGTCTGGAGTCAGGGCCTGGCCCTGTCAGGAGTCAGTGCCTGGCATGGATTGGAGTCAGGGCCTGGCATGGACTGGAGTCAGGGCCTGGCACTGTCTGGAGTTAGGGCCTGGCATGGACTGGAGGCAGGGCCTGGCATGGACTGGAGGCAGAGCCTGGTTCTGTCTGGAGTCAGGGCCTAGTATGGTCTGGAGTCAAGGCCTTGCGTGGATTAAGTCAGAGCCTGGAACTGTCTAAAGTCAGGGCCTGGCACTGTCCGAAGGCAGGACCTGGTGTGGTCTGGAGTCAGGACCTGGCATAGACTGGAGTCAGGGCCTGGCATGGACTGGAGTCAGGGTCTAGTGTGAACTGGAGTTGAGACTGAGTTGATGAAAAAGCACAGCAGATCAGGCAGTATCCGAGGAGCAGAATGCTGCCTGACCTGCTGTGCTTTTCCAGCAACACACTCTCAACTCTGATCTCCAGCATCTGCAGACCTTATTGTCTCCTGGTATGGACTAGAGTCAGGGGCCTGGCATGCACTGGAGTTAGGGTCTGGTGCTGTCTGGAGTCAGGAGCTGACATGGACTGGAGTTCAGGATCTGGCGTGGACTGGAGTCAGGACCTGGCATGCACTGGGGTCAGGGCCTGGTGCTGTCTGGAGTCAGGGGCTGGCTTGGACTGGGGTTGTCTGGAGTCAGGGCCTGGCATGGACTGGAGTCACAGCTTGGGGTAGACTGGAGTCAGGATCTGGTATTGTCGGGAGTCAGGATCTGGTGCTGTCTGGAGTCAGTGGCAGGCGTGGACCAGAGGCTGAGTGCCAACATGGACTGGGTTGGAAGGACTGTTGTTCTGAACTCTTTATTTCTCTATTTTCTCATTTATTTCTATGACCTGACTTGCTGGACTTTATTTTTTTTTGAGTTTCTATTTTTTTTCCAAGATCCTGCACTGAAGTGGCTGTACCTTTGTTACCTTGCACTTACATAGAACATAGAACATTACAGCGCAGTACAGGCCCTTTGGCCCTCAATGTTGTGCTCCCCCGTCATACTAAGCTGAAGCCCATCCCACCTACACTATTCCAGCTACGTCCATATGCCTGTGACCAGAACTGTACACAATACTCCAAGTGTGGTCTTACCAGAGCTTTGTACAGCTGCAGCATAACCTCCTGGTTCCGGAACTCAATCCCTCTATTAATAAAGGTCAAAACATTGTATGCCTTCTTAACAACTCTGTCAATCTGGGTGGCCACTTTCAGGGATCTGTGTACATGGACACCGAGATCTCTCTGCTCATCTGCACTCCCTAGAATCTTACCATTAGCCCAGTACTTTGTATTCCAATTACTCCGTCCAAAGTGTATCACCTCACAGTTGTGGGCAGCATGGTGGCACAGTGGTTAGCACTGCTGCCTCACAGCGCCAGAGACCCGGGTTCAACTCCTGCCTCAGGCGACTCTCTGTGTGGAGTTTGCGCATTCTCCCCGTGTCTGCGTGGGTTTCCTCCGGGTGCTCCGGTTTCCTCCCACAATCCAAAAATGTGCAGGTTAGGTGAATTGGCCATGCTAAATTGCCCGTAGTGTTAGGTGAAGGGGTAAATGTAGGAGTATGGGTCTGGGTGGTATACGCTTCGGCAGGTCGGTGTGGACTTGTTGGGCCGAAGGGCCTGTTTCCACACTGTAAGTAATCTAATCTAAGTAATCTAATGTAATCTAATCTTGTCCACATTAAACTCCATTTGCCACCTCTCAGCCCAGCTCTCCATCCTATCTATGTATCTCTGCAGCCTACTACATCCTTCATCACTATCCACAACTCCAGCTACCTTGGTGTCGTCCGCAAATTTACTAACCCACCCTTCTAATCCGTCATCCAGGTCATTTATAAAAATGATGAACAGCAGTGGACCCAACACCGACCCTTGTGGTACACCGCTAGTAACTGGACACCAAGATGAACATGTTCCAACCCTCTGTTGGAACAACTACAACCCTCTGTTTTCTTTCAGCAAGCCAATTACTGATCCAAACTGCTATGTCTCCCACAATCCCATTCCTCCGCATTTTATATAATAGCCTACTGTGGGGAATCTTATCGAATGCCTTGCTGAAATCCATATACACCACATCAACCAGTTTACTCTCATCTACCTGTAGGTGGTAGACAGGCTTTGGAGAGTCAAGAGGTGAGTTACTCACCGCAGTATTCTTAGCTTCTGATATGCTGTAGCAGTCACTGCACTTATATGACTGGTCCAGTTCAATTTTTGGTTAATGATAACCCAAGATGTGATAGTGGGGGATTCTGTGATAGCAACACCATTGAATGTCAAGGGGCAGCTGTGAGATTGTCATGGTGATGGTCATAGCCTAGCATTTGTGTGACGTGAATGCTACTTGCCACTTGTCAGCCCAAGCCTAGATATCATTTAGATCTTGTTACTTTTGAACATGGGCAGCTTCAGCATCTGAGAAGTTGCAAATGGTGCTGAGCATTGTGCAATCATCAGCAAACATCCCTACATCTGACCTTATGATGGAGGGAAGGTAATTGATTAAGCAACTGAATATGACTGAGCCGAGGCATATCCTGAGGAAATCTTGTTCTGAGGAAGGGTCACTGGACCTGAAATGTTAACTCTGATTTCTCTGTACAGATGCTGCCAGACCTGCTGAGCTTTTCCAGCAATTTCTGTTTTTGTTGCTGATTTCCAACATCCGCAGTTCTTTCACTTTATTTTACCCTCCCTGAATGTCTCTTTGACATGCTAATGTTCGGAGATATGATGTTTTCGTATTCTTTGACATTACTGGAGATAATGTGGAATGGCTAGGTTTGGGCTGAGTTTTCTACGGAACTGATGCATGACCTTTGGGAGGAATCTTGGGTGTGGAGAGAATTCTGCCCCCGAGGCTCCCAGCCTCATTCCTGATGAAGGGCTCCGGCCTGAAACGTCGATTTTCCTGCTCCTCGGATGCTGCCTGACCTGCTGTGCTTTTCCAGCACCACACTCTCAACTCTGACTCTCCAGTATCTGCAGACCTCATTGTCTCCTGTGGGAGGAACGGGTTAGTCTTGTCTGAATTCTAAAATTCTGCTTAATACAACAACTTCAAAGGAAGGGCATAGACAACAAAAATAATGATATTCTGACACAAGTAATACTCCATACGTCCAAGTAACAAATGATCATTTATTCGAATTCAACATCGTATTAGTTTCTTGCATCACATTAATGTGCAGAAAGTGAGCTTTAAAAAGTAGTAGTTTGTACAGTACATTTAAAATATCCAAATTGAAAATCTTAAAATTATAAATATATTCGTAATTTACATTCTCTTTACACTAGCCGTACTAAGGCTAACTCAAAGATTGTTATGGAGAAGAACAAAGCCCCTCAAAATACATTTAGACGATAATATGGACCCTAACCTTTTCTTATTTTAATGTTAAGTGTAAGGCATTGCATTCCAGATGCTATTTGATTGGTCACATATCTTGACTTTAAGCAAAACACGCATTATTTTTACAGTTAAAATACAGACAAAGTAATACAAAAGAAAAGAATTTGCTTAACTGTAATTCTATTGAAATGCCTTACAAAATAATATATACATTAACTATTGCTAATTAGCTGTTCCAATGTAATTGCATCCCATAAACACACGAAAGGCAATGGCAAAGCAAATTCACTAAAATAGATTGTCTCAAATGCAACCCTAGCAGCAGGAAGAGAACCCCAGCTGTTTTAGTGGTAACAGAGAGCGAAGCTTCCACATCCAACTTCAAAACCCCAGCAACTGCAGAAAACTAAATAAAAATTATGGTCCTATGGGAGCTTGACCCCACCCATTCAGGCCGTTTCAATTGTTCCAATTTGAAAAAAAACCCCAAGGTCTCACAAGCTGTTTACTTTCTTGGCTTTGAGCAGACCACTCTTCGTCTCAACCTCTTCATACACAAAACAGACAAAATACACCTCTAAAAGCCACAGAGTCATCACACGATCTATAATGAACGGTAGAGAAATAACTGTGTCTCCGGGGCCTGATGGTCTGCATCCCAGGGTACTGAAGGAGGTGGCTCGAGAAATCGTGGATGCGTTGGTGATTATTTTCCAGAGTTCGATAGATTCAGGATCAGTTCCTGCAGATTGGAGGGTGGCTAATGTTGTACCATTTTTAAAGAAAGGAACGAGAGAGAAAGCAGGAAATTATAGACCAGTTAGTCTGACCTCAGTGGTGGGAAAGATGCTGGAGTCAATTATAAAGGATGAAATTACGACACATCTGGATAGTAGTAACAAGATAGGTCAGAGTCAGCATGGATTTATGAAGGGGAAATCATGCTTGACTAATCTTCTGGAATTTTTTGAGGATGTAATTCTGAAGATGGA